>NW_003852422.1:7966990-8005389 GCF_000181295.1 Otolemur garnettii
TATGCCACGGCACTCTACCCAGGGGGACAGCTTGAGGCTCTGTCTCAAAAAAAAAAATTATTTGCATAAATAACTATTCTTAGCTAGTCTCAGAGCAAATAAGACCAAGCTGGCTGAAGAGTCCGGAAAATGCTAGGGAGAAGTAGCAATTTTCAACGTCAAAAATGTCGTGGTCAAGATGAGCAGTGCAATTTTTTTTTTAATATTAACACCACAAGATCACCACAAGCCACATTAATGTAATTGATGACATCAATTCTGCACATATGCATCTGATCTCTTAGCAGAGAAAGTGTAAACTAAATTCAGTTGTGTGAATGACAAAATAATAAAATACTATTTCTCATGGAGAATGAATTACATGATTTAATACTAAAATATCTTTAAAAAATTGAACCTCTAATGACACATCTTTCATTAAGGACTCATTCCATCTGTACATATTAACAACTTCAAACATGGATTTGGAACTGATGGTTTTGTTTGTTTTAAAAGGTGCCATGCTTGAAGAGTCTGGAATAGAGAGAGAACGTCAATGAAATGACAGCTTTAAGAGTCAGTGCTACTTTTAACAACTTTAATTATCTAGCTAAAACAATGAATGCTTTCTCTGCACACTTTAACTAAAATAAGTAGTTAGACTGTCTAGGGCAGAGGCTGGGCTTCAAGAAAATTACCAGTCCTGAAGGAGACGACCATCCAGGCTGGATGATTAGAAATCTTAGTCTGTACCAAGAAGTGGTGTTTTCTTTGTTGTATCCCCCCTTTTAAAAAAATAAACTTTATGCTTTTGTGTAGCTCTGACATTTAATAGCCTGTTTGGCCGATCCTAAAAAAAACCCATATTAAACTTTGGCCATTATATTCCATAAAATTACATTAACATTATCAAATTAGAAATAAAATTATAATAATCCAAAGAGATACATTATATCCTTAAACAGAAAACTAGTAACTCCAAGCCCTGAAAGTAAACAGTGTACCCGCCACACTAACAGAGCAGCCACCATGTTTCTACCCACGAGCTGAATTGATCCACCTTTTCCGTATCTTCTTGACGTAGTACTCAACCAATCCTTACAGCAAGAGTTTGTCCCTTCTTTGCTAAACTGTGAATGGGCAGCATAGACTTTAACAGCTTGATTACCCATGTTCTGTGCTTCGCACGGCCCTCAGAAATCAGATCAGAGATGGAACTCTGAGAGTGTGTGAGGAGGAACTGGAATACCAAACCAAGCCAGAAAAACATTTTCTGTGACTTTCTAAAATGTCAAAAGGAAGCAATGTTTGTTACCTATACATGTTCACAATCAGTAAGCTGGAAAATACTTGTTTTTTCATTTCAGCAACAAACCGAATCTAGCGCTTTAATGGGTTGTTAGATTACAGTGGCTGTTACCGACATTGTTTATGACCATCACGTGTGATCAGAGTGCAGCTTTACCTGTGCTGTCTACTTTATGATCTATAGATAATTCCAGAATTTATTTCTAATCAAAACTGTCCAGTTTCACTAATATCCCTCAGCCTTTCCAAAGACAGATCATCACAAATTCATAACATTAAATAGTTTCTGAACATCTTGTGGTGATGATAATTATTTCTAAAAATAGAGAAAAATGAGCTTGCAATCAACTTGCACACTGTTCAGTAAATACATTACTATTTCATATTTAGAGGTGTTATCAAGAACAAGCAGCGTAAACTGTGAAGAGACATGAAAATGCCTGTTACATTTGACTATAATGAAGTAAACAATGTTAGTATATAAGCCTCAATTTTGGGAAACCCTGACATTTTATCCATTATAATTTCTTCCTAGAAGTATTAGCCAAATGCCCTAAAAGCTACTGATAACCTGATAAGCCAAAGTTGCTCATAGAGACTCTAAATCTGCAACAACTCCCAAAGAGGAAAATAGAAGCCTTCTAGCCAGTGAGTGAACTGATTATTCATTTGGATGTACGACAATGTCACAGGCAAGAAGCCAGAGCCCTGGGTTGTACCTTTGCGTTTTCTGTATTGGCCACATCATCTTAAGAAAAGTTTCTTAATAACCTGGATTAAAAAAATGTATCATTCTAAAATATATCTGAGATCCTTTCCAGTCTCAAGGATCTACAACTTTTAGCGTAACTTACAGTGACAGGAGCAAGCCCACACTTACCATTCTGTTCCCGTTGCACTCCCGCTGCCAGAAGGTCGGGCTCCCCGAGGCTGATGTCATTGAGCCGGGTCCCCAGGCACTCCATGCACAGGTGTTTGCACCACTCCTCGGCCTCCAGCTCTGAAAACAACCACACACCATCAGCTCCATCATTACCATATAGAGGATGGGGAAGGATGCTCCCTGAACCATGCTCCCACCTAATTGGCAGGGGTTAAAAATCTGCCTTAAAACCACAATTGAATACTACATTTAGAAAGTGAAGGAAAGTCCCTAAACTTATTCCCCACTATTTGACAAATATTCAAAAATGTTTTTAAATTATTCTGTGCTACTTTACCTTATTTAAACACCATAGTCTGACAATACTTGCTTCTCATCTAGTAGATTTTAGATTGATTTTGTTTTTGGAGAAAAATTAGCTATAAAAATAGCCAGGTTTAGTCATTCTACAGTGTGTACATACATCATGTTGCACTCGGGAAATGCACACAATTTTATCTGTCAATGTACAAGATAGAATAACTAAATGGACAATGGAAAGAGATGTAAGTGAAGAGTTAAAAAGGTCAGATTAGATTAAGAAAATGAACGGTTTCCTCAGTGTGATGAGATTTGCCTGGATTACTGGAGTTGAAGGTATGGCCCCCAAGCCACTCTGAACTGTAACGGATCACAGATCAGCTCAAGAATGTGATAGCTTTTTTTCTGTAAACATCAGAAAGTGGGCTATACTCCCTTAAAAACTTGGGAGTAGGGTCTTTAAACATTTTTCCTCTCTGGCAAATATCAATTACCTAAGACATTAGATCATTACTCCTTTTACTATGATCACCTCCTAACTATTCTATATTTACACGTTTCTTTTTCTCTTCCCTTGAAACATTAGAAGATCTTAACATCTACGCAGAATCCTGGGCATCTAAAGCTTCTACAGGCTTTTATAACATAAATGGATTAGACTCTAATACATGCTCTGGGTGAAGGAGGTGGCTAAAGGGGAGCGTTATCCCTGTGTCAACATATCCTGTCAGTGGTCAGCAAGAAAACAGAGTTAGAACCCAGGTCTTCTAGTTATTTTACTGGGCAGACAGTTGAAAAGAATATGAGGTTTCATATTTCAGGCCAAGCTCCATCATTACCATACAGAAGTTGGGTAAGAGCTTCCCCCTGACACCTGCCCAGGGAAGTTCAAGTTCTGATTCCTCACGTAGCATAAATCCGCACTGGGACAGTGTGATACAGATTCCCTGCAGACCCCTTGTTGTTTTCTGTAGATGACATTCCAACCTTTGCCTTGGCATTTTAAACTCCCCATAAAAAGTTATCTGTGACAAGTTTTCTGCCCATCTGAGATTTGAATGCAAACAGCTCTCCCTGCTGGCGACACCAGCATGTCTGGGTGACGTTTCTTCCTGAGCCTGGTCATGCTGTTTTCCCACCATGTCATCAGTGAGATGTCAGGCAGATTTGTCGTTTGTTTCTGGATTTATCAAGACCATTAATGATACTGTTAGATAAATCAAGAAAAAAAGAACATGTAGCCCCCCCTCCCATAGAGTACCATTCTACTAAAAATAATATTTCAGATGTCCAGTGATCACAGTCATTTTCTTTGTAAGAGGCACAGTTTCCACCGTTCAGGGACCAGACGCTGAGTGCTGCAAGTCACATCACCAGCCCAGGTCCAGGATCAGGTAGGGTCTCAGGACAGCATGGCTCCCTTGCTTCAGGAGAGTCAGAGGGCTGTGACTGGCTGGTTGGCCATTTCCTTAGGAACCAAGAAAATAATTTTTTCCAACCACGAGGCTACTAATATAACACCGTACCCTGCTGAGGCTCACCGCTTTCTCAAATAAATAAATAAATAAATAAATAAATAAATAAAATTCAAAACCCCAAAACCCTTCTAGTGAGAAAATGCCAGGCTTCATAAAAATTTTTACAGCAGCAACAAAAACATATACTGAAAATAATTTTCTCTTTAAGTAGTGAGTCAGAGCACACGCAGAGGTTCAGGATCTCATTCAGTCCCTCTCTGCACTAGCTCCCTGGGTTAATGAAACGCAGAAAGCAATCAGATATAAAGGGCTTCCATGGACCTGGGGCTGATGCTCTCAAGCAGTACAAAACGTGGAATTTCTGTCAGGCCAGACCCAGAGACATCTTCCGTCAGTGCAGTGAGAGGGATTCCTGGGCTTTACCTGACAGCAGGTTAAGATGTCTCCGCAGCCAGTGGGAGAAACCCCCCGGGCTTCAGCAGTTAGTAGTGCAGTGGCAGATGAGTGCCAAAGTTACCAAGAGTCCCTGCAATTCAGGTATCATCGAGGACTCACTTCTCTTTTTTTTTTTTTTTATAAAGTTTCATACTGTCATAGGGGTACATCCCTTTTGGTTACATAGTTTGCTTTGTTGTGGATCAAGTTGGGGTTCCAGGGGTATCCTTGTCCCAGACAGTGTGCAGGATACCCACACAATGTGCTCGTTGGCTGGGAATTTTCCCAGCCCATTCTTCTCTCCCCGCCTATTGAATGCCACTGAGTTTTGCTCTAGTTGGTCCTTCGTTTTTATTAATTTATTTTTGTTAGTCCATATAAGCCAGGCCCTGTGTGAGGAGGCTATGTGAAAACCGCACTGCTCTTATTAATCTTAGAGGCTGGTGGGATATGCCAGGGGGTCTGCCACATGGTGCTCTGGGGGGCTGTGGCCTCGCCGAGGAAGAACTGGGGAACTGTGGCAGGATGGAAGGTACCAGAACAGGTGCCTGCAGGACAGGCAGGAAGTAAATGATGACATGTGTGTAAGCGGATGACGTGCATAGCAGTGTGTGTGAGTGAGTTTATGTGTGCATATGAGTGTGGCTGAGTGTGTATGTGTGAGTTCACATGTCTGTGACTGTGTGTGTGTTGGAAGGGCAGAGGAAGATGTCTGGGACATCAGGAGGACGCAGGATAGCAGGAGTGACCTATATCAAGCTGGGGACAGCTCTGAGTTCACACAGAAACATCTGAGAGACAGCAGACAGTCTATTCTCTTCATGATTTTCTAGTATTTGGCTCAATCAGATCATTCCTAAACTTTCATCTGAAAAGTACAAACCTTTGTACTCTGTACACACGATGTAACGGTTCTGCTGAGTTAGCTTGAATTCATTTGAGAATTACGCAAAGCTTTGGTTTTAGAAAGGTTTGCAAAGCTGTTTTTGACAGTCACCTTTCCAATATTACAATTTACGCTTGTCCTTTCCTAGGTGAGCTCTATGTACTGAATGACATCTTTTGATGTTTTATTGTATGCTAATGTTTTGCCCTATCATTATTTAGTTAATGTTTTTCTCTGAACTTTTTATCTTTATTTTGTTTTATACAGAACTGAGGTTAAATAAAAATATGATAATCAGAACTCACTGGACTTTAAACATTTATTTTTCCGTAGACTCAGTGCCTTTCTTCATCTGTCTTTCAAACATTTTGGTGTACGCATCGTGTGCAAATAATTAAATTTCCTTAGGAAGGAATAAATACATCAAAACGTCCTATACAGTTTTCTGCTTTTCTCTTCATGATGGAAGTGCTTTTTTATTAACATGTTTTTTATTTTCAAATAGCTTGCAGTTATGTTCAAAATTTATGCAAATAAAATTTCTTTTTCTATAGAACAGAAACCCAAATAATGTTTGCATTATACTATATAAAATTAAGTAAATGAAGAAATTTGGTAATTTCCAAAATGAAAATTGAAAGATGCTTGGAAATCACAAGACAAATGGAGATAAGAGATTAAACTAAATGATTGAATTTGGTGACAGTTGGGTTTTTTTAATGGAGGGGAAATGAGGATACTGCAAAGTAGAAATCTAGTTAGGGATGGATGGCTTCTCTCTGGGTTTAAGTTTGTTTCCATCTTTCCTTCTATAATTCTGGGTACACTAAGGCTAACGCCCTTTGAACCAGAAAGAGGGTCTTTCCATAGAAGGCTCTTAGTTAATACCTATTGACTAAATGGTGAGAGTCCAACTTTATTGCTTTCACCACGTGTAGTCCCTAGGATAATGATATCGAAGTTAAATGATGCAGAATGTGCTACAGTTGAAGAGAGTGAAGACGTTTTCATCACATACCCAGACAATTCAGTATCTACAAAATCACATGGAGACTTAAAAATAGCACTGCGTCAGTTTCACGGCGCTTCATTGTAAGATGTCGGCAAGACTATTTTTGTGTGAAAATGATAAATCATGTAGCTAGCCCTCACTGGATTTAGCTTTTATTAATAAAAATTATTATTATTAAAATAGCCCTGTTTAGCCTTTAGCATAACCATTCATTCTTGATTATATCTAATTCTTATCTTCTGTGCAGATTTCCTGTGGTTTGGTGATAAAGGTTGTTTCTGTATTAATTTATGTCAAATACATGCTTTGCTTTGAAGTGAAGAAAAATGTTTCCCTTATAGAGTATTATTGAGACAATATAAAGCTTTCTCTCGTTGTCATTTAAAAGTTATAGTGCTATTAAAATATAAGGCATCTTGATGATGCTTTCTTGAAAATTGGCAGTGACTTTCTTCTTAACTGACCTTGCTGATATTCTATGGCCTCTTGTTTTCCCCTCACTTTTTATGTAGTAAGAAGATAAGAAAGTAGCTAAAACCTAAACATTTGCTTTAGCAAAGATCAAAACAATGTATCTCCATTTTGAGTACTGGAAAAAAGCTTTTTCCATTGAAGTAATATTTGCAGAATTGGTAACTGTAAAGCTGGGGGAAGAATGAGCTTCCTTCGAAGGGTATTTAGTTCCTTGCTATGGAAAGCCCCCTCCTTCGCTCCCTTCCACAAAACTTGCTCAAGCCTAGAAGTCCTTTAAAACTTGGGTTCAGATATGACCTCTTCAGACTCATGCTTGGATGTGACATTTTTTCCTGCACATTTTCATAACACTCTGTACACAATTCTATCAAAGCCCTTAATATCACTAAGTTATTTTTCTGCCTTTTTTAGCCAATATACTTTAAGAAACTGGAGTACAGAAGACTCACTTGATTTAGTCACCCTACAGTCTGGAAGAGCACCTGTACATGAAATCTAAGAAATAAATGTGGAATAAGTAAGTGTATGTTTTATATATAACACATATATGTACTTTTCACTTAATTCTCCAAAATTAGAGACAAATTCTAGAACAAAATGCAAATAATTTGGCAAGTAGTCTCTTGTGGGTTGTTTTGAAGCCTCTATTGGTCTCCATTTAAGAGGAGCTTGTAAGTTCTGCAGGACACAGCTGGCCTGTCCAGGCATTTGATTAGGAAGTGAAAGGGTGCAGTGTCAGACTTGGTTCTCAATTGAACTTTAGTCATGATTAAAAATCACCCATTCAAAAAAGGTTTCTTGTTTTATTAGCCCTCCTTTCTCTTTTAACCACATTAGGAATATTTATGCCAACATGGACTTCTTCCATAAATTCTTTTTGATTCTATTTGTGACAAACACTTGTTTGGGTTTTTATTTTCTACATAGATATGGCAGCAGAATCTTAGAAAAGGTCAACTGAGAGCCGAGGAAATGAGTTACCACCCCAATGCATCTTTTATGCTGATACTCATAACTTGTTTTCCTTGATTTAACAGCAGGTTGAAATATCACATTTTTGGACTTAGTATAGAAATGCTTATTCTGCCTCCTTCTCTCCTTCTGTGGGTCAGAGGAGTGAGAGGAGGTTTTCGGACATGGCCAAATAAAAAGCTGCCCTGCCCATTCGCCAAAGTAACGAGCGACCAATAGCAGTGGTTAACAGCAGCCAATGTGCTGCTCTTTTACTTGACAAGAATTTATTGCAAAATGCTTTCATATGGAGGTTAGCAAATTGCAGAAGAGCTTAAAACAATCCAGAGAAAATAAGAAAGAACAGAAACGAATACCTATAAATGCTCTGAAAACGATGGTGCCATGTGTTACAAGGAAACAGGATTAAAAAGGATCCTTTGCAACAACCTGGAAACTCACTTTGGAGAATGAGTGTGTTTCTGTGAGGGAAGACAGTATTGGGTCAAATGCTTTCTGATCTGTGGAATTCTTACAAGATGCCAACAGAAAATTTGATCGCATAAGTTTTAGGCTCCTCACCAGAATATGCTTATCGAGCAGGTGACTTTTTTTCAGGAAGAGGTTCCATGCTGAGACGTAATCTTAGCCACCATCTCAGAAGACCCAGAATGCAGTTCCTCTCTGTGCTACTCTCCAGTGAGGGTGGAAGGGGAACACACAGCAGGGAAGCTATTTGTTGGAACACAGCAGGGAAGCTATTTGTTGGAACACGAGAATGTTGCCAAGGACATGCTCATCAAAACCTAAAGTCTAAAACAGTGCAGAGCTCTGAAACTGTTTCTCTCTACATAGCCAAATTTATGACAAAAACGTTTTGATGAAAGTTCATATTAAGCATGGAGCTGAATTTGGCCAACACCACCACGAAGCCTGAGCATAAAACCATTCTCCTAGCCTCCCAAAGGACCACAGCCTTGTCAATATGTTGACTTTTGCCTGCTGAGGGCTGATGGTGAACTTCTGCCTTTCAGAACTGTAAGAGTATAAATCTGTTCTGTTTTCATCTGATGTGTCTGGTAATTAGTTACATCGGCAGAATAGTAGAACAAATACAAAATCCCAGTATTCTATTCCTCTCTAACAGAAAAACTTTCAGTCAAGCAAATCAATTCAACAGGATATGACCTACAAGGAAAAAAAAAAAAAAAAAAAAAAAAAATATATATATATAAAACAGGGTGTGATTACATCTGCTTGGAGCATAAGAATTTAAAGGAATTTCCTCATTGCTAACATGGAAGGGAAAAAAAAAATCTCAAAAGAGAGAAGGCTAAACTGGTGAAGACCAACCAAAAAGAATAGCAGGAAAGTCGGAGGAAAACTGCTGGCCAAGGGGTCTACGGGAGAATTGGAACAGCCGCCAAAAAGGCAGGATCCACCTGCAATCTGAAAATACCAAGAATGTACTGAGTGATCGCAAGATGTATGTGGAAAGGATTTCAAGGGACCTGTGGTGTGAAGGGTTGGGGTCACGGGGATAGGGTCGAATGTAATGATCCACCCAGGTAGAACTGACCCGCCCAGTGCATTTTCCACCCAGGAAATAGTGAATGTGCCAATCTCTACCCCACTGACCCTTTGAATCAGCAGTTCTCAACCTGTGAGTCGTGACCCACAGGAACTGTATTAAAGGGCTGTGGCATTAGGAAGGTTGAGAACCACTGTTTTAAATCCCCATCTGCTATAGCCCAAGTGTGGAAGTCTTTCCCAGTCAGGAATTTCACTCTCCCTACACCCAGGTGTAATAAAGACCACATTGCCCACACAGAACCAAGATTCTGTTTTTCTTTTGTTTCACGCCTGGGAATAATCTTTCATCTTGGGGTCCTTGACCTCCCACATGAGAAGGGCTCGCCCTGTGAGTTAAGGGTGTAGATGGGTACACCTTCCAGTTGCATCTTCTGAGAAGAAAACAAGGCAAAAGAGAAGGAAGAAAACAGCCCTTAGCAACTGGGCGGTGGAGGGGAAAAGAAGAAGAAGTACAGAATTTGGGGGCATCTAAGCAAAAAGAGTGCTACTGTATTAGAGAACAAACAAAAATCCCATCACCAAAGCAAACAAACGAAACTCTACTACACACCTTGGGCTTTGTGAAAATGACATAAAAGGGCTGCAGGAAGCTAAGACTCTCTTTGTTTTCATTGATAAACCCTTAACTACAAACTGTATTATTGGTTAAGTAGTCATGTTTTGAAATGCATTTTCAAATTTTTAATTTTTAAAAATTGACATAGAATTATATGTATTTATCTCATGCAACGTCATGCTTTGAAGTATTGCATTGTACAATAGTCAAATCCAGCTAATCACCAACTGGGACTATTATAAAAATCCCAATATGATACAAATCAACAAAGAAAATAAAAGTCTATAGATAATTATTGCAGAAATTCAAGATAGGAAAATTCACACAAATTCAAATAAATTAATGAAACTGTCTCTCTCTGCACCTTGGTCCACCAAAATAACATGAAGCAGAAAAACACTGTAAGAGTATAGTCCAAAAATAACTGGACATTTTCCAACAAGTATTTGAGGGTATAAAATATGAACTTGCAACAAAATTCAAAAACTAAGAATGGAAACGGACCCCCAAAGTTGAAGAAATTAAAAAAGTAGAACAGCTTTAGGAATGAAGTAGGGAAAATAAAGACAAAGTTAACAGAAATAAAAAAAATAAACTACAAGATGCCTAAGGGAGGGAGACTCAGTTGAACACTGATTAAGAGGCATTGACACAAGCCTGAAGATAACTGTTGTCATGAAACAAAGAAGTCGGAGGCCAGAGAGAGGCAGTGGAGATGGACGACAGGGAAAGGGATGGGGTGGCCTGGTGCCATTAACAGTACGAGGAGACCAGTGGTGCAGGACCATTTACATCTGGGACATATTCAGGAAAGTCTACAAGATTTGCAAGTGGGGTGTGAGGGAAAGAGGGAAATTCAAAATGAATGCAAAGTTTTCTGGTTTGTGCAACTGGAAAAAGAGATGTGCCATGTTGTGAAACGATGAGAACCGTGAGAGCAGAAAATTTAAAGGAAAAATAGTAAGAGCTCAATTTAGATGTGTTGTTGAGGTGGATAGATGAGTAGGCAGTTGGCTATCTGAGCCTGAAGTCCGGGAGTGAAATGCAGATTGGATTTGTAAATGTGGGAGTCAACAGCATACAGATTCCATTTAAAGCCGTGAAACCAGATGAGATCCCCAAGAAGTCTGAGTAGGTAGAAAAAAGAAGACACTTAAGGGCTGTGACCTGGGACACCTGCCCAGTTAGAGATCTGCAATGCAAACAGGAAAGGTGACTGAGAAGTAATAGATGTCGAGGAAGAAGAAACCAAAGGTGTGGGGGGAGGAGGGCACAGTGGCTCACACCTGTTAATCCCAGCACTCGGGGAGGCTGAGGCAGGTGGACTGCCTGAACTCAGGAGTTCAAGACCAGCCTGAGCAAGAGCAAGACTCTGTCTCTACTAAAAGTAGAAAAATTAGCCAGGCATTGTGGAAGGCCCCTATAGCCCCAGCTATTTGGGAGGCTGAGTCAAGAGGATTGCTTGAACCTAGGAGTTTGAGGGTGCTGTGAGCTATGATGCCTTGGCACTCTACCCAGGCTGATAGAGTGACACTACCTAAAAAAAAAAAGAATACAATATTCTGAAAGCGAAGATGAAAAAACATTTCCAGGAGAGAGTGGCTGACTACTCTAAATGATAGCACAGCTCAAGTAAAATGAGTTCTGGAAAATGACTACAAGATTTCCAACCTGCAGAGTATTAGTTACCCTAATAAGAAAAGTTCTTATAAGACTGGTAGGAAGAAAAAAATGCTTGAAAAGGTACAAGAGAATTTAGGAGAGAAAAGACACAGTAATTAGGTTCCTGTTCATATAGCTAAATATAGACAACTCAATCTCAAAGTTTTATTTATTTTTTTTATAAAGGGAAGAAGAGAAGTGTCTGGCATCAATGCGTTCACTAGAGAGAGAAATGAGATGAAGAATCTGATAGATAATTTGGTGTGGTAATGACGTCTAGGGGCACAAGGACAAGGTATCAGGATTGGTGCAGGGGAGAGAGAAGGAGCTAATGGGACCATGTAGGGTCCCATGACGATTAGATTCTGGAGAAGAAAGATGACCAGGAGTGTGAAGGCAGTGCTGGCGTGGATACAGACCAAGGGCTGGCTGAGGTTTGTGTGGATAGCGCGGTGCTGATGCTGCAGCGACATCATGAGAACTGAAGGGAAGGAGGGATGGGAGGCCCTTTCTGGGAGCACAGCATCTTCTGGGGCTCCTGCTGATGAAGGTGGAGCCTGCAGATAGGCAGACTTATTTCCAAGAGAAGAATACATTTCGTCACTGCTGCAGAGGAAGTCCTCACTGGGGGGCTCATGCCTAGTGCACAGTCTGGGAGTCTCCTGCTGCCTGCAGGCGGGTGTCAGTCTCCTGAGTTGTCAGTGGGTGATTATTTCTCACACAATCAATCTTAAAGATTCTGGGGTCATCACTGACTTCTGTCGTCTCATTTATTCCATGCCTTGCATCTCATATCATCCAACCCATTCAATGAATATTTTTTGAGTCTCACTATGTGAAAACATCATTGATAAGGTAATATAATAACAAAATGGTGCTCCTATCCATCCAAATTCCTGATGTCAGTGATGACAGAGCCATTCTGCAGACTCAAGATGTAATTGAGAAAAACAGTTTGTAGCTACATACCTAACATTTCTTCACTAATTTTATTTTAGTTTTACGTTTTTATTAAAAAAGAATTGCCCGGGCACAGTGGCCCATGCCTGTAATCCTAGCACTTTGGGAGGCCAAGGTGGGTGGATTTTCTGAGCTCACAGGTTCAAGACTAGCCTGAGCCAGTGTGAGACCTCGTCTCTAAAAACAGCTGGGCGATGTGGCAGGAGCCTGTAGTTCCAGTGCCTTGGGAGGGTGGTTGGTGGAACCTCATCTATGCTGCATATTGCAAGGGTACATGTCAAATCTATTAAGAGTATCAATGTCTTAACACAATAATTACATGAGGTGAAGGCTATGTTAACCAGTTTGATGTAAGCATTCCAAATTGTATATAAAATCAGCACATTGTACCCCATAAATGCATTAAGGCATATAGTTATGACTTAATAAAAAATTGTTAAGAGAAAAAAAAAAGAATTCTGGCAACACAAAGAAACAGGATGATGTTTTGACCCCTCCAAGGGATCAGAATGGTCCTTCAACAATTTTCCAATAAGGAAAACTGCTGAAATGCCAGCTATGAAATTCAAACTATGGATGGCAGGTAAGTTCAAGGGGATTGAATAAGAAACTTAAAAACCCATACAGCAAAGCCAAAAAAAGTCATGTATGAAAAATTCACTAAGGATATGGATAATAAAAGAAAAAGAATACAACTAAATTTATAGAAATGAAGAGTTATTTAGGACATTTCAAAATAGGATAGAAATTTAACAACAGACTAGACTAAGCAGAAGGAATTTAAGAGCCTGATGACAAAGCTTTTGAATTAACGTAGTTAGTAAAAAATGTAGAAAAAAGAATCCAGAATGAACAATCTCCCTAAGACTATGTAATGCAAATATAAGAATCAAATACGACTTACAACATAAACAGAAGCAAAAAAATTATCATCTCTATAGATACACAAAAAGCATTCAATAAAACCCAGAATGCTTTCATGATATCCGACATTACAAAGAATTCAAACAAATGAGCAAGAAAAAAAGAACTATCAAGAAGTGGGCAAAAGACAAACTTAATGTCACTGTGGAAATGCAAGTTAACTCGTAATGATAAACCATCTTATCCCTGTCAGAATGGCCATCATTAAAAAATCAAAACACAACAGATGTTGGCACGGATGAGGTGAAAAGTGAATGTTTATATACTTTGGTGGGAATTTAAACTAGCACAAACTGTATGGAAAAATATAAGGAGGTTTTTCAAAGAACTAAAGGTAGACCTACCATTCCATCCAACAATCCCACTACTGGGCATCTACCCAAAGGAAAAGAAAATAAATCATTATATTGCAAAGACAGCTGCACCTGAACATTTATCACAGCACAATTCACAGTTGCAAAATAAGAAATCAACCTAGGTGACCATCAACTGATGAGTGGAGAAGGAAAATGCAGAGAGAGAGTGTGTGTGTGTGTGTGTGTGAGTGGATAAAGAAAATGCAGATGTGTGTGCGTGCATGCGTGTGTGTGTGTGCACATAATTGAGTACTACTCAGCCATAAAAAGGAATAAAATACTATGCAGCCATAGAAAAGATGGAGATTTCACATCTTCTATGTTGACCTGGATGGAGCTGTAATATATTCTTCTAAGTAAAATATGTCAAGAACGAAAAAAAAGTATCCAATGTACTTAATATTACTATGAAATCAATACATAATCACCTACACACTCATAGGAATGGCAAAACAACTCTAGTCCACAAAGTAGAAGGGAAGAGGAGCTGGAGGGGAAGGGAGGGGAGAGGCAGAAGGAGGGAGGGTATTTGGGGGACCCCACCTAATCTGCATGATGCCATGGTACATTTCAAAACTATTTAAGGAGTATAATTGTGACGGATGTGTTAATCAGTTCAATGTCAGCATTTTACATTATATATCAAATCAGTACACTGAACCCCATAAATGCATCCATGTACACAGTTATGACTTAAAGACAAAAAAAAAAAAAAGATGTCTTTTATAGCACCTTGGATGGAACAGGAGACAATTATCCTAAGTAAAGAGTCTCAGGAATGGAAAACAAATACCACACGTTCCCACTGATAGTTGGAGCAAAATGAGGGGCGTACACAGCCGTGGAGCAGTGATATCACTACTGAAGACTTAGAAAAGGCACTGCGGGACAGAAACCTGCCTGGGGACACAGCAGACAAATCCAGTGACAACTCCACTGCAAGCCCTGACTTCAGCACTATACAATTCAGCCATGAACAAAAAGCCATTGTATCCCCTAAATATCTTGAAATAAGAGTAAATAAAATAAAATATTTTCCACATTTCCTTTCAAATATGCAGTTTGAAAAACAGTAAGTGCCTACAGTGTGAATATTCCCTATACTTAATACCCGGGATGAAAATAACAATTATCTTTGTTTATTTCTAAGAATAATACCATTGGCGGTTTTGACCATTACACAAATTGGAATTCTTCTTTCATTCTAATCATGTATCAATAAAAGAAGAAAGTCCACATTCCACTGATGTTAAAACATAATTAATGAAAGCATAAAAACTATAATTCTTATGATAATTTGCATGAAGATGATCATTAAGATTTACATGTTCTATTTACATGATCATAAATATTGTATAGCTCGTAAAGATGGCTCTTCAAAGTCCAATGTCAAAATGACAGCATATAACAAATTATTATGTTCAGATTAACTTTCCATTCATTGAAAATAAAGATAACACATATTTGGAGGAAAGTACTTATAATAGGTTGGAAAAATTTTTTCTTAGTAATGATTTGAAAACAAAATACAGAATTAGTGTAAATAAACCAACTGAATATTTAAGTTGAAAAGTATAAGAATTGTAAATACTAGATCCTGAAAATAATATAAAATTTTAAAGCATTAGCACTTTATAATTTTCATTCTTTTTAATATTATTTCTGTGCCCCAATTTCAACAGCACATAATATTATACTTAAACATGAATTTGTTGACTAGTCACCCTTTTAAAAATAAGCAGCTTATGAAAGGAGTAAATCGGAAATGTAATATTATGTCATGTGTTTCAAACCAAAGAAACTCTAATAAGGTAAAGTTCATCATGTAGCTGACTGGGGTTTGTCCTCTGTGCTGGGATTCAGCTGAAGCTACTACTTCCAACACCAGGTACTCGAAGTCCTCACATTCTGTGACTTCCTAGGGAGCCATCCGGTCCGCCCAAATCGCTAAAATTAGAGGCTGGGGACAGGCTAGTTGCCTCTCCTGGTTGTAATTTCTTCTCACATATATGCGGAAGTAAACAAAACAGCAACAGCAGAAATTAAAGGTAATTATCTGAGCACAGATTTGGCATCTGGGGGCCTCCTGCAGCCTCTCCGTCTGTGATTTCCAAAGAGAAGGCAGGAAGCTCCCTCTCCCGCCCTCAGGCCAAGGGGCTTCTGTGCGCAGGGGCGGGCGGCTGTCTGCAGGGGACGGAGGCTGCTGTGCAGTCCCAGGGTGGACGTGCTCACATGTGTTCGTGACTTGACGAAGCTGAGGGGACTGAGAGGAGAAGAACAGCAGCACTGGTGGGAGGCCAGAGGAAGCGCCGGGTGGACGCTGTGGAGGCCTCGGGGGGTGCGCGGGGTGAGAGCTGGCGGCGTGACCGCTGCGGTGGAAGGCCCTGGATGCCTCAGTGTGATGCTGGGAGCAGTCAGCAGACCGTCAGCGCGGTGGGATGTGGCCTTCCATTCCCGAGGGCTCACAAGGTCCACGTGGCAGAAGAGACCCCGCCATGGAGACCCTGGGTGTCCAGGGAGGCAGCAATGCCGGCCAACCACGCGGTGCTGGCCACATTTCCTCTATCCTTTTTCTCAAAACTCAAGCAGGCGTCCTCAAACTACGGCCCGTGGGCCACATGCCACCCGCCTAGGACATTTATCCAGCCGCCCGGTGTACTCATCCCAGGGCCCGCAGTCTGGCCCTCCAACGGTCTGAGGGACAGTGAACTGGTCCCCTGTTTAAAAAGTTTGAGGACCCCTGCACCAGAGGCTCCGGAAGGTGGGAGGGGGGCCCCCCCTCTGCTGTGAGCCCTCGGGTCTGAGTTGGGCGCAGGACACTGAGAACTGACGGCGACTTTGAACCAGAGACGCCTCTGCTCTTCTTGTCTCCCGCTTTCTGGCCTCCAGGCTGTGCGAATGTGTTTCTGTCCTGGAGACACCCAGCCTGTGGCGCCTTTGTCGTGCAGCCTGGAGGAGCTGCGACAGCAGCATGATAATTCTCTGACAAGCCACTCCCCCTCTTCAGACCCTCTCATCTGCGCTGACCTCAGTGGAAAGCGTAACCCGAACCTAAGAACACACGGCACAGGTGAGTCGAGTCTCCACACTAGGAGGAAGAAGGCCTGTCCTGTGAGGTCAGTGTGGAAACTCCAGAGTGTTCAACTTCCGCTGAATGGATTAGCGTGAAACGGAAACGTGAAATCATTTCAGTAGTTGTGTTAAGACCAATCTAAAAAAAAAAAAATAGTGAATATCTCATACTAACACACAAAACAAACACGAGAGATTTGGAGGGAAAATATACGAGTTCTTGGAAATCTTAGGTGCATCAACTCTTACTTGGATAAATATGCACAGATACACTTGTATTCTACTTTTCTTCATATAAAAGGTAACACATTTAGCAATCGACTAAAGTCTGTGTCCTCAGGAACAAAATCCGCACATCCTGGGCTGCCATGCGTGGGGTGTGTTTCAGAAGTGTAGAAACTAACTCGAAAGAGAGCAGAGCTGTCTTCAGGGAGGGGGGCATCGGGACCCTCTTTGTTCCTGACGGGCACTGCAGCCTTCCCGAACGGGTGGTGGTCTTCAGTGAAATGTGCCCTAGGAACATCAGGGGCGTCTTCTCTTGTTGCAAAGCTGGGGGACACGCCTGCGTCATCTGCCTCAACAGATTGAGCAGTTTTACAACCATTAAAACATAACGGGATTTCAGATTGCCATCAAATAATATTTAGTACCTAGCATTTATCCACTGTTCAGAGTGATAGTGTCCTGGCAAATAATTGCAGGTCAACTCAGACTCATGTTCCTTTTAGCCTTTTTCTAAAACATTCCAAAACGCATTTTATGGCTATAAAACATGAGTCAATGTATGTTTCTGCCGTCCTGATCCTCCCTTCTCATCACCACATTTAACAACCTGTGCGCCCGCAGTGCCCTTGATTTTATTTCAGGCTGTTTAATTAACTGGAATCAGTTGGTAAATGTGAACAATGGCCACTTTCCCAAGGGATTAATTCCGAAATAAAAACATAAAGAAATCTATGGTGCAGACACACATGATGTGTTATTCCTTTTGCAAAACGACAGAATGTATCCTTTCTCTTTTGAACTTTGTTGGTCATTTTATCTTTTTCTAATGGATGCTATTGTTTTAATAATTGGCTGTGAGTCTCTGTAAGATTGCGTGTGGGTGTGGACAGTAATTACTTTTTAAATCATCTTAAGTAATAGAAAAGACTGAAATGCTGCTTGCTCCTCAAGAGCAGGTCAGAGGGCCCAGATAGCATCCTTCGTCCAAGAAGGTTATAATGGCGCAGCAGAGAACACACACGGCGAATTCCTACACAGGGGCGCCAGAGACCCGTGACCTTGAAGATTCAGGGGCAGCAAAATCAGCAGTCATCAAATGTTTACATACTTCTACCATTTGATTGCAGGGTATGAGAAAATTTTCTAGCTGTCTGTATCTGATTTTAGTGTATTTTCAAATGTTTAGAGCAGAATACAACATCCTTCTTAAGGGAACTCGTGTTGTAACTGTTAAGGCGGAGTCTGCAGCATCCCAGGTGGGGAGAACAGACTTTAATTATTACTTGCAGGCTCATCTTTATAGCTGCTCCAAGTTATGGCCTAGGAATATGGACAGGAATGAAACATTTAAAAACCAGCTACCAATTAACTCTTCCTTCCCGGGGAAAGAAAGTTATAGAGACAAAAATAAAGAGTTTTGAGTTTCTCTATATTAGCTTGTTCTGTATTCTGAAATACGGAGGCAAAAACACCAGACAAAGATTTGTTTCCATTTATGAAATAAATGAAGGAATACAGGGAGCTGTTATGGGCTGATAAAAATGATACAGGACAGGTGGGGCCCCAGCCAGCTCGGTGGAGCCGGGCAGAGGACCCGCCGCCTCCGCCTTAGCTGTGTTGGTGCCCCGGCAGCCGGCAGAGGAACCAGCCGGCTGGAGCGTAGGCAAGGGCAGGGGGGAGCCTCCCTCCCCCACCAGAGGCTCCAGCAGCCAAAGGGACCGGACAACTGCTGGAGAGACAGCGGCACCTTGGTGTCTCCTACCCTTTGCACTTATGAGTAAATAAGGAACCCCCATTTTCTATGCCTAGGTCAATTTCATGTAAGTTTCCTAGGCCTCAGTTCTGTGAATGGACTGTGTCCATTCATTAGTACATTCATTCACCTCGCCCCACGGAAAGGAACTCCCTTCATTCATTAGTACGTTCATTCACCTTACCCCAGAGGAAGGGACTGTGTCCATTCATTTCCTGGCCTCATATAGAAGGAACCCATGCACCTCTATATACCACTAAACAGAGAGAGATGCAGAGAGAAAAATGGAGAGAGCTTTTCTCTCCCAACGAGGGTTTTCTCTCCCTACCAGAAACTAGTGTTTTTGTATTCTTTTCTGTAAACAAATTCTGTCTTGCCACTGATCTGTGGTCTGCGGATTTATTCTTCAAATCACCGAGACCAAGAACCTGAAAGTCCGGTATCATAAGTAGCAGAATTAAGGAAGCAGAGGGATGCCTTATTTTTTGATCAGGAGAATAAGTGAATAAAAGGGAATTCTTGACTTTGGTGTCTTTTTCAAGCTGCTTTGAAATGACATAGGCTTACACAATAATAATAATAGCAGTGATAGTTGCTGTCAACATTCAAAACATGACAACAATAGTTATTTTTATAAAAACATTTACCGTGTGCCAGGACTGTTCTAAGAGGTTTACATTGCATGCATTACCTCATGGAAGCATCCCGGCTGCCTGGTGGGATAGTCACTATTATGACAATTTCCCAGTTTTACAGGGACTATCACTGGAGCTCAAGAGTTTAAAGTAACTGACAAATAATGCACACAGCACGTGAAGATGTAAGAATCAGAGGAAGAAATCCAGCTCCACAGTCTATGCTGTCAATCACGAAAATATACTTTAGTATTTAATATTATATCTTAGGTTTTACAGAATCCAAACCTAATTCCAAAATTATTAAAGACATAAGTGAAAATCTGTCAAGTGGGTGGCCAATTTCCTTGGCCACTTCCTCCCTTGTAAAGTTACCAGCATATCATTTTATTTATTATTTATTTATTTATTTATTTATTTATTTTTGCAGTTTTTGGCTGGGGCTGGGTTTGAACCTGTCACTTCCAGCATATGGGGTCTGCGCCCTACTCCTTTGAGCCACAGGTCCCACCCTACCAGCATATCATTTTATTTTGAAACTGTTTTGTTAGGTCTCTAAAAGCAGACGATTATTAGACTCCATTTCTAATAAATGCTTTAATTTCAAAAGTATCATTCTATGACTTGTGTGCCACCTTTCTTTGGCTAGCTCATGTCTGTTATATTTTTCTGTATCAGCCAACTTTCACTTAAATTATGCTGTGGTAAGAAACAGCCTTGCAATCTCAGAGGAGTTCCCTAACAAAACTGCTTCTTTCTTGCCGCCGCCCTGTTGGATGTGGGCCAGCTTCAACTCGGTAGCAGGTGTGCTCATTCCGGGACCAGGCAGAATGGGGGCCTCTATCCCAGTCTCGGGCCAAAGGGGATTAAAGCAAAGGCAGACCCAGGTCAGGTGTTAAAATTCAGATGAGGTGTACGTCACTGCTCCAGGTTCCATGGACAGCAGCAAGTTAATGGAGAGGGAGGTTTAATATTCTCACCAATAAAGGCCGGCAGTAACTGGAAATAACACTTCAACCACACCTGATTCATCTTAACTGTCCTTCTACTTTCTGTCAATCTGGGTCTTTGTCTTATGTGTGTTTATCTTGTAAAAAATATACAACTAGATCTTTAAATCCAATTTGAGGTATCTTAGAAAAACAGGTATGTATTTATTTGTATTTACTTGGAGCTCTATTGGCCATTTCACTTTGAGTTTTCCACTTCTCCTCACTTTCTTTCTCTCCTCCTTTGCTATCTTCTCTACCAGACCATGGCAGACTTCACTGTGCATCTGGAGGTTGTTACACTGGTTCCCCTGGGGCGCAGCCCCGAATTTCTGATTCTGGCGCTCTGGGGTGGGGCCTGAGATGCGCATTTCTGATCAGTTCCAGGGACACTGGTGCTGCAGGCCTGGAAACCGAGGGAACTGCTCTTTCTACTGTCTCCCTTTTCCATGTCGAAGAAAAATTCCATGATCTTTGAAGAATCAGATTTCCTTTTACTTTTATACCACATAATGTCCAACATTATGTTTATGCCTTATTTTAAGTACATTGTTTTTAAAGTCTTGGGTGGTGCCTGTGGCTCAAAGGAGTAGGGCACTGGCCCCATATATCAGAGGTGGCAGGTTCAAACCCAGCCTGGACCAAAAACTGCAAAAAAAAGTCTTAGCATCTTATTTATGTCAATGTTACTTTAAAAAATTAATTTAGCAATGCACTTATTTTTAGGCAACATTTATCAAACTATGTGTCAGCAACAAACCTACAGTGTAAATGGTATTATTATTTCTATTTCTACTTAACAGATGTAGAAACCAAGGCACAGAAAGGTCAGATAATTTACCATAAGTTGCACAGCTTGGCTGATTCCAGCACCTCCACCCTAAACCTCAGACTTTGCCTCCCCAGTGCCATTTTGGTCCTCTTCCTTTCTGCTCTTATTTCCTCTTCCTAAAGGGTATATTTTTGTCCTCTTTTCTATAAAGGCCTAGGTTAATCCTCCCTCCCTCCCTCTCTCCCTCCTTCTTTCCTTCCTTTTGGCTCTGTGCTTCCAGGTAGAGTGCAGTGGCATCATCAGAGCTCACAGCAACTCAAACTCAACTCCTGGGCTCAAGAGATCCTCTTCCCTCAGACTCCCAAGTAACTGGGACTACAGGCATGTGCCACTTTACCAGGCTAATTTTTTTTTTTTTTTAATTTTTAGTGGAGATGGAGTCTCACTCTTGCTAAGGCTGGTCTTGAACTCCTGAGCTCACGCAATCCACCTGTCTTGGCCTCCCAGAGTGACACGATTATACACATGAGCCACTCTTTCAGCCAATTTCCTTCAGTTTTATATTTCTGAAAACATCTTTCTTTCTCCCATTACACTCAAGGGTTGATTTATCTTGACAGTTATTTTTCTCCAGCTTTTTGAAAATATTTTTCTAGCATCTTCTGTCTGTTGTTGCTAATATTGAATCATCTATATATTCTGTCTTTTCACTAGGAATAGTTTGATTTTTAGAGGGTTGCTTTATGAGGATGATGATGTTGATTATTATTTTGCACATTCACCATAACGTGTCTGCTTGTTTGCTTGATGTTAACTCTTGAAAACATAAGTCTTTCTTTAATTCAGGGGCTTTTTTCCCCAGCTGTTATTATTTTGAATTCTACCTCTTTCTATTCACACTCCTTTCAGGCTTATAATATTAACTTCATTTAACAAATGGCGGTCAGAAACAATATTTATTAATCAGCTTTGTGAGGACAGAGTGCAGGCAAGTGCTTGGAGGCTGATGAGGCCAAGTCAGGGGAGGTGGTGTGGGATTCCCTGAGGAGGAGAGAGCAGTGGGGCTATGAAGGTGAGGAATATCAAAGGGAGAAACAGGGATGAGGTCTGGAAAAAGTGCAGAAAATCTGACCTATCGCAAATCTCATGGGAAGAATCCAGTTTTGAGGAAGCCACTGGATCAGACTTGGGATAAAAAGTAGAAAAGATTCTTGGTGCTGCAATAAGGTAGTGACACTGTCAAGTGTATTAACTATTGGTCAAGGTATTGATAGTTTTTTTGGGTCCCCTGTTGTTAACAAGAGGCTGTATGTGTGTGTGTTTGGGGGTGCAGATGTTTGTGTAGTTTATGGGGAAGCAGGATATAAGAATGACTTCTGTTTCTCTATAAAGTAGGGGAGAGAATCCTTTATCAATGATGTGCTGTATACATCTTTCCGCAGAGTTTAGGGCTGCTTCTTAAAAGAAGGTTTATGTAGTATGGATGGCTAAGAGCATTTTATATGAAGACCACACCTTTGGTGAGGGCTTTGGTGAAAGAAGGAGGAAATAGAATGGGTACTGGGAAACTGTAAGTAAAATAACAGCAGTAGTTAAAAAGAAAATGAAAGGATTGGAAGACAAAAAAAAATTGGGATTAGTAATATTTTATAGAAAGTAAAACACACAGGCTGAGTTAAAAGATAATACATAAAAAAACAAGTAGCCTCTCTATCAAGGTGTTCTCATAGATAATTAGTAGAAGTTACACAATTAGTGGACTGAGAAAAAGAAAAGGGGAAATTATCAGAGAGACAGTATTAAAAAAATTAAAATTTCCAATAACTGAAGGGCAGGAATCATGTGCTTTTTTAGACTATCAAAAATAAAGTGTGGATTCAGAAATCTTTCAGTGAGAGAAAAGTCTATTTCCCTGAAAGGGTCACCTACTAAATTTATTAATTTATTAATTTATTACTAAAACTAATGTTTTAGTTTTCTCAGCTGCAACATTAGAAACAGGAGTACAGTGAAGAATTGTCTCCAAAATGACAGGGTAAATGATCATTATTAAATTATTAGCAATCTAGAATTCTGTGCCTAAATAAATTACAGATTAATATTTAAGGGAAAAACTAACAGATTTTCCTAACATACATCATTAACTAAGTTCCCAAATAATCATGAAACTTTTCTGGACTTGTCCTTCTTTGTCACTGTCTATCTGTTAATTTCTGTACTCCCAAAGTATCATTTTCAGAGCCATAGTTTTGTAGTATATTTGGAAATCAAATAAGGCAAATCTACCTTCCTTCTCATTCTTTTTCAAATTGTTCTTGTTTAATCTCACCTATTTTTTTTTATTGTGGTAGCACTTAACATGGGATCTCACCTCTTAACAAAATTTTTAGTGTACAAAAAAAATGCTAACTTTATATGAAATGTTTTACAGCAAATCTCTAGAACTTCTTATTCTTGCATAAAAGTTAATTCTCATTGAATAGCAGGAGCCAGTTCCCTTCACTGGGAATGATAATTTGTGATAGATTTTTTTTCCCAAAATATCACTGAACATTTAAGAAACGAAGAGGCTTAAATTTGTGAAAAACTTCAGTTTTCTTTCGTTCTTGTTGAACGCAGGCCAAGCGGCATCCAGGCACTTTCTGCTCACTCTCTCTTTTGTAGGACCCAGGTCTGGCACGGCTCCCTGTGCTGGGAGTGATGTCCCGGGAGGGCTCCGTCCCTGCAGCAGACCCTCCCCGAGCAGGACCCGCTCAGGGCAGGAGTTACCCAGTTCTCTTGACCCTTTTCATCACTTCTCCTAGTTCTGAGATTGAAACTCACACTTGCGACTATTTTAAGTTCTTCCACCCACTCAGAAGTATTCTCTGTATCCTTTTAAAGATACATAAAATCAACGAACTATGTTTTTGTAAAAAGGAAAAAATTTCATAGGGAATTGTAGAATTTTCACATATTTTTCTCCGACAGGCTGCCTGTCACACTGGCCTTCCTTACCTGAGCACCATGGGCAACAGGCACAGAGTGTAACCCCGTGTGCCCACGTTGCAAAGGAAAGTCATTACATGGTCGTTTGTGGGGGGGGGGTCTTAACCTTCATGTGGGGAACTCTACTAAAGAGAGGGATTTCCTGGGAGATCTTGTTTGAGGATCAGTGGAGCAATTTTAATTTTAGAAAAAAATCTTAATTATTGGGCTAACATTGTATGAACTGATGAATACAAGAAGATATGATGTGTTGTACATTTTATAAATATTTTAGGTCTTGCACCTTTCTTGGATTGTTTACTGGTAGGAATTTTATGAAAAATTTTTTTATTAAAAATAATTTTTTTTCATTGCCTTTTCTAAATAGGTACTGTTTCCTTCTCCTTGATTTCTGTTGATCTTTTATAATAAAGTCACTAATTCAAATCCACTTTCAGATGATTTTATTCTACAATTCTAAAGAATTCTAAATATACAATTCTAAATATACAATTATAAAGTGTACTATGACTCCAGTATTTTTAAAAAGGGGTGTGAAGAAAAAATGCCTCACAATAATGGATAAATTTGCTAAGTTCTAGGAATATGTATTGAAGTGGATAAATTAAGTTTACTCATCCTAAAAGAAGTAGGTAAATTCCTGACAGTGAAAAGGAGGCAACCCCTGGGACTCACCCCAATCCAGTAGTGGGGGATACAGAAAGATCACCCCCAGGTCCGAGAGAGAATGAGAGAGAGACAGAGAGACAGAGAGAGAGAGAGATATCTTACTGTAATTACTAAAAACTGAATAGCCTTATTCTTTCTCTGTAATTAGATGAGCTTTTAAAATTTTATTAACGATAGGTGCTGACAAAGATACTAGTATCCCTCTCATGCCTGAGGTTTGCATATTCACAGATTCCTTGTATTATCTCCAGATAATAAGAGACATCAGAGAGAACTTCCTTAGTGAAAAACGATTAGGACTCAGGAAAATGCCATGTGGGTGCCGTGCTCTAATATATCCAGTGGGATCCTCTCCTTCATAGGACAAAACACGTCTCACGTTTAGTGTAAGATTCAGCTCATGTTCTTGCTCTTAATTTATACATTTTTAAAGTAATGTACACGTAGGGAGGATTTGACCTTTTGCATAGGAACCAGGAAATAAAAATGAATTTATGACTCTTCCCGACGGCATGAGCAGCTCTCTCACTGCTGATGGGAACAGAAGACTGGTCTGATCATTTCCTACAAATTCCAGGCAGGTGTAACCAGAGTCCGTGTTGCTCCCAAAGAAAACTTGTGTGTTCGCGACTGCTGAGTCCAAAGCATTGCTGTTCTGCCCGCCAGTCAAGAGGGGATATTGAGGACACCACACACTTTCAAATCTTCACATCCTCGAATTCTGCATCCCTGTTCGAGATATTAATAAGCCACTGATTTGATTTTTAAATTCTCTGTTCAAAGGTCATTTACATAAGTCTCCATAGTGAGGTGCTGAATACATCCTTTCCCATGGACAAGAAAAAGGAAATGTTTGATTTCCAAAATCATTGTTTGATTTCCAAAAAGGAAATGATTGTTTCGTTTTTGTTCAGATATAAACACGCTGTGTTCTGAAATTCAGCACAGTAACATTAGGAATTTATTTGGTTAATAGTTGTCTCAGCAATTATAGTAAATAATTCTAGGGAGCTAAACTGTGAATGCAGACCTGAATGCAGCCATTGTTTTGCTTGCTAGGTGTGTGGAGAAGGCAGAAGATAAATTGTGAAAAGACTTTTGCTAACAAGAAAAAAGAGAGAAAGGATGTGATGATTCTTGAACCTAAGCATGTAAACCTGTTTTAAAATGAAGCAGTGTAGGAACAAATGAATAAACATAAATTCATTCTGGCTGCCCCTGGGCAGCTTCAAACTTCAGCCTTCACTAGCGGGCCCTGTGTGACCTCTCCTGCCCGCGGTCAGTGGAGGGCATTTCTCTGCCCACTCATTCACTTTGCTTCATTGTCTTTTCTACCATCATCTGCCCTCACCCTGACGGCCTGGAGTTGATCAATGGGACTTCCATTTTCAGAAAAGCTTTTAAAGAAGTGGGAGACACAGGTTTCCATGTCATTGCAGACTCTGTGGTGCTTTCCCCTTCTCCTTTTCCTGCATTCTGCTCAGAAGTTGATGGGAGATAAAGGTCTGGGCATTGTTGGGCAGAGTGGGGAGTGCGGTGCTGAGAAACAGGCACAGTATATCAAACGCACCCCCGTAACAACGACCACTCCCCACAGTCTGCGCTGTCTAATGTAGCTAAACTCTTCTGCCTTCAGACCTCATGTGCTTACGGAGTCATCTCCTGAGGTGACGTGCTTTGAGCCAGCAGTTTAGCACATGGCGGTTTGGGGGACTCTCAGTCCTGTAGGACAATGATGGCTGCCCTATTTTTCCACAGGTCCTCTGACTTTATAACCCTCAACCAAAACAGCAATTAAAACTACCCATTACCCATGCTGCTAGCGTAACTAAGAAACAACAAATACTGCAAACTTCACTTTACGAGTATAAAGAAAAAAATGCACCTAAAGGACAATCTATAGGGTCCACACTGAAGACAGGAGATGGAGGCAGAGATAAATAGAGAGAGAGATGGATAGATAGATACACAGCTAGCTAGATGGGTAGATAGATGCATACATAGCTAGATAGAGGGGTAGATCAGATAGCTAGATAGAGGGGTAGATCAGATAGATAGATAGATGGATAGATAGCTAGATAGAGGGGTAGATCAAATAGATAGATAGCGGGGTAGATCAGATAGATAGATAGACAGACAGACAGACAGACAGACACAAAGAGACTGGAACAGAGAGAGAGTGCCGGAGAACACCTAACAGTGTGAAACATTCAGCAATTCACTTCCAGAAAGAAGGGGCCTTACCCTGAAGGAAAAGCAAACAAACGAACAAAACAAAGGGCTTTGGACAGACACAGGGCAGCGGGAGCCGGGCCGGAACCCTGTCTCCAGGGTAAAGGGAAACATCACCCATAGGTCTGATGATAAAGGGAGAGAAGGAAGGAAGTGGTGAACAGTGATGTTCCTAAAAAAGGAAAGAGAACTGTCATCGGCGACGTTTATCTGTCACCCTCCTCCGTCCCGCAGGCTCAGGGGCTGGCCCCTGTCATCCCAGCTACTCTGGAGCCTGAGGTGGGAGGATCTCTGGAGCCTAGGAGTTTAAAGTCAGCCTGGGCAACATAGTGAGACGGCCATCTCAAAAAAATAAAAATAAATAAAAGACTAGGCACAGGCTCCTTACACTCGATGCCAAAAGCATGACTCGTAAAAGCAAAAACTGATAAATTGGAGCTCATGATAACTAAAAATTTTAGTTCTTTAAAAATTCACGTGAAAAGGATGAAAACAGATAAAGCAAAGCCTAGGTGAGGAGAACATATCTGCAAACCACACGTCTGACAAAGGAGATATGAAGAAGTCTCAAAAGTCAGCAATAAAAAAACTCCAGTTAAAAACTGGGCAAAAAAGTGGACAGACATTTGAGTGAGGAGAATACGCGGAGGGCAAGAAGCACATGAGAAGAGGTTCCATGCCACTTACCAGCAAGGAAATGCAAATTAAGTCACAGGGAGGTGCAGTGACAGCATTAAATGCTGGGGAGGACGTGGAAACTGGTGGGAATGCAAAGGATTTGGGCCCTTTCTTATACAATTCAACCAGCATCTACTATAGAAATCAGCAATGAACTTCTACAGGCTTTATCTCAGACAAATGAAAACTACGTCCACATAAAAATTTGCCGGTGAATCTGTAGCAGCGTTATTTGTAAAGGCTCCAGACTTGAAACCACCCAGATGCCTTTCAACAGGTAACTGGCCACAGGGCCTGTGATGCCGCCACACACTGCTCAGCAACAGATAGGAGCTGACCACGGACACCTGCAGGCGTCCACCAGAGGGGGTCATCCTGGGAGGAGAAGCCAGGCCCTGGGGCTTTAACCACCTGGTGATGACATTTATACACTATTATTGCAATGACAACATTTTAGAAATAGGAGACATGCCCAGGGTTAGGGATAGAGTAGGGTGGGGTGGCATGGAGATACATATGGTTAATACAAAGAGTGTTGGTAGTTCTGGGGCTGTTCAGTCTTGGCTGTGTTATTTCATACACAGACTTACTCAGGTGATAAAAATGTGTGGACATAGAAACATTCACACACACACTTGGAAAAGCAAAACTTGGAAAATCTAAATGAGATGCCTGGACTGTACTTATGTCAATATTCTGGTTCTGATGCTATTTGGCTACGGTGTTGTAAAACATTACCAGGAGAAGTTTTCTTATGACTGTACCTAAATGTATAATAACTTCAATACAAAAGTCAATAAAAGTAGAACAATGGTAATGATCTATTACACCTCGAGTATAGAAAGAATCCACGGGTTTATACCAATACTAAGATCAGGAAATAATCCACAAACCCCCCCCCCCACACACACACACAATGAGAAAATACTCTTCACATACTGAGTCTGCCTTAAGTACATGGAAGTCATTTTGGGATCCCTATTTTGCAATAACCAATGGGATACTTTAGGCAAGGATTATCAATTGGTGCTTAATCTATTTGGTTTAACTTTGTGAGGAAAGAATATTCATTACAAAGATAAAGTAACTTTTATTACACAGTAGGGAACTCTGGCCAACCCTACCACATCCAAGTGAGTAAAATTATCATCACCCACAAGGGCACAAATGGGCGTTGTGGTTCGTCTGATGCCAGCGGTGAGTAATACGTTCATATAGATATTCTGGGAAAAATGTTTAATCTGGGGAAAAACATGTTATACCCAGGTTGGAGGATATGGTAAACATGTTTCTGTACTTATCCGAAATGTAAGTATCTTTAAAGGTGGAGGTGGAGAGGAGGAAGATGAAGATGAAGATGAAGATGAAGGAGAAGGTGAAGGAGGAGGAGGAGGTGAAAAGGAAAGCGGGAGGAGGGAAAGAGGAGAAGAAGAAAAAAGAAACGCAGGTAGACAGGTTACTCTGGCTCCAAGGGAACGAAAGAGCTACGTACGACCACCAAGTGCAGTAAGTGGTCTGGACGGTAATGCAGGGTAAGGAAGTAAACACAGCCACAGGGCAGTGTGAGGAGAGGGAAGCTCCGAGCAGGGCTTGTATTATTCTATCAAGATTAAATAAGTTGGGTGCAGTAACGGGGTTGCGTTTGTGTAACTGGAAGTGTTTTTTAATTAGAAGAGACACTGAAATAGATAGCGTAGATATCACAATGCCGCAGACTGACTTTTAAAGACTCAGCCACAAAGTCCAGGTAGGTTGCCAGACACGGACAGGTAAGAGCGAGTAAAGACTAACTGCTTGCTGTACGTGTGCGTAGGGATTTACAATCCCATTCCTACGTACCTACAGAGGTTTTCTGTCATTTTTCAAAAGAAAAACACCAGTGCTTTTTAGTCTCCCCTAAAGAAGCAAAAATACAGTGGCATCTTTATTCCAAACAGTGTAAATGAAGGCGGCTGAAAAGACAGGAGAAGAGGTCACACAATTTCCCATCTCACACGATGATTCCGCAGAATACACTTCCCGTTTTCCACACTGCAGCTCATGCAAAGCAAGATGCCTGCACTGGCAGGTGGCTGTTTGGGGATGTTGGATTCTGTATCATGACACACTGTTATCTTTAAGGAGATAGCTGAGAATCCACGTCAGGAGACCACGTTATGAAGTAATAGGCATTCTGAGGCAGCACGCTCACTGCAGAATCCTCAAGCAATGTAATTAGTACGGGGAGCTAAAATCTAGCTCTCAAGTCAAATAATGATCATGTAAGGTTAAAAAAAAAAAAGACAATGAAAACAAGTTTGAATTATTGTCATGGTTAAAGCAATCTATTTCTTTAAAAATATAAATTCCTAGGCTCTCTTCCAGACTTAATGAATTTAAAACCTCTGGAGGGGGCTCCAGAGTCTAAATTTGTATCCAATTTTTCTAATCACATTAATTAGCTAGAGTTTGTAAGAACTGGCATGAGATGTTATGGCAAAGGGAAAAATAAATGCAATTACATTTTCCCATTAAATATTTTTGTAACCATTTTAGTTGATGATTAAGTGGAATTTTATTTGTGTGTGGCTCAGCCTCAGCACCACTCCTCTTTATTTTGTCATTAAGGTTGAGTTCATTATTTTATGATGAGAAGCAGAAAACACATTTTGAAGCAAGTGGGAACACATACAATTCACTAATTTGTTACTAAGGGACGCTGGCATTGTTAAAAACAAGTGAAGGGTCTACTGCGACGTGAGAAATACCCATATCATCTAATGAAGCAGATCCTAATTGCTAAGTGTTTATATTTCTTCATGTGGTCTTGGAATAAGGAAATGTCTTTGAGTGTCCCTTTGATCATAATATCAAATGAAGGAAGGATCACAGGTCTACACAGACAGAGCCTGCCTGGAGCCACCTGCCCCTCCCGCACACTGCGCGGCCCTCCTCTCTGGTTCGTGTTTTGATGCTGTGCCTTCTGTCATTCAGGAAACAGGTGTTTAAACTTCTGCTACAAGCAGCCTGGTTTTACCCTGGGTGCCAGTCATGCAGAAAGGGACCAAAACACTGTCCTTTGAAACCATTTTGCAGATTTGGATACACCGACTCCAAACAGCCGTGCACCTTGTCTGGGCAGCAGAAGCTGAATGGAGCAGAGTCTCTTGCAGACTTCAAGGTGCTCTTTTAGACAATTGTGCTTCTCATGAAGTAAGAATGAGATAAAAGTCATAAACCGGGGTGGGGTGGAGCCATACGGCCCAACAGAAACCGCCAGCATTGTCCTTCCACACAAACACCAACTCAGTAACCATCCACATGAGCAAGAGCTTTCCCTAAGAACCAAAAGTCAGGCGAGTGGTCGTACTACCTGGTTTCAACTTCATAGCAAGGAAAGAGAGTCTGTGTGCCCAGGGGGATAAGAACCAACTTCATAGTGGAACTCAGGGCAATACTGGGGGCGGGGAACACGGCACAAAACAGAAATCTGCCGGTGGCCACAGTGGGATCATTTAGACCAGCCTGGCCAGAGGAAAATCCTCCATCCTGAAACTTGAGTTGGGGTTGGCCCCACAAACAGCTGACAAAAAGCAATCCGGGTCTGAACTAAATTCATAAGACAGTTGGGCCAGAAAGGCTGCCTTCCTGGGGCAATTCCTACAGCTGTACTGGCACAGGACCAGGGGACTTGCGGTGCATGTGACCCAGTGAAACACTGGTGGTGGTGGCCAAACCAGTGCTTGTGCCTCAGGGACTACCTGGTGCTGGTGGTCACAGAGAGTGCCCATGTCACTCCTCCCCCATAGACCCAGCCCAGAAAGTGAGGCAATAGAGTGAGAGACTTTGCCTAGCAATCCAGGGAATTCTCCCATCTCTTACCCAAGTCCCTCCAGGCAGTAACTCGAGGAACCTGCAACAGTCACATCATTACTGGGCTTGGGGCATCCCTAGTGCTGAGACTGCTGCAGTGACCAAAGAACAAAAGACTGAGGGAAGGGAAATCAAGATACCAAAAAGATACTGGGCTCGGCGCCCAGAGCGCAGGATGCCAGCCACAGACACAGGAGCTTGCAGGTTAGAACCTGGCCCAGGCCTGCTAAAAACAACAATGACAACTATGAAAAAAATAGCCAGGCTTTGTGATGGGCACCTATAGTTCCAGCCACTTGGGAGGCTGAGGCAAAAGAATCGCTTAAGTGCAAGAGTTTGAGGTTGCTGTGAGCTGTGATGCCACAGAACTCTACCAAGGGCAACATGGTGAGACTCTGTCTCAAAAGAAAAAAAAAGATATCTGCAATCGCATGTTTATTATAGCACCATTCACAACAGCCAGGACTGGAGAGGACGAATAGATAATGAAATCGATGCGTGTATACACAGTGAAGTGTTATCCAGCCGCAATAGAGTGACCAGCTGCTGTTTGCAACAACATGGATGAAACTGCAGAACTTTATGTTAAGGGAAACAAGCCAAGCACACACAGACAGATCTTCATGTTTTCATTCAAACGTGGGAGCCAAATATTAAAAACAGTTGATCTCCTGGAGATCAGTGAGAAGAGTGACGGTTCCCAGAGGCGGGGACAGGCAGTGGGGCAGTGGATAAAGTGTGGATGACAGGCGCAAAAATATGGTGAGTTCGATAGAATGAAAAATATGTGATGGCACAACAAAGTGGGTCTAAATCAGTAATAAGTTAGGATGTACTTTAAAATAACTAAAAGAGTGGGAATGGGATATTCTTACAGAAAGAAATGATCAACCCGGGCGGTGATAAACGCCCCAGTGACCCTAATTTGATCAATACACATTTCCTGCCTGTATCTAAACGTCACCTGCACCCAATAAAGCTATAAAACTATTATATAGTATGTGCCCATAATAATTAAAAGTAAAAAAAAGATAAATTTAATAAAATCATGTAACAGGAAAACAGGAACTTTATGGGAGTTTAAGGACGATGTGATTTTCTTCTAATATGTAGTATGAGAAACCTTTTTGAAAGGCAGAAAAATAATTTTAACAAGAGTAAGAACACCAAGAGGGGTAGTATTTTGGATAAGTTTGTGAACTGCAATTTTTCCATCCCTTGGCAGTGAGAGAATCATCCTGGGTAAGGCAACAGAGCTGAGTTTTACGTGGTGAGCAGAAGGGGAATGGCGCAGCAGAAGTATTCAGGGTCTGATACCACCGGGACACCACAGGGCTTTGCACATTTATTTATTAGAACTGTGCTGTAGGCCAATCTGATATTTTTGTATGCAACAGAACAAGCAGAGGGGCTGCTGTCAGGGGAACTGGCTAAAGAGAAAAGAAGCTCCTCCCAGAAAAGCAGCTCTAGCTCAAGGTGTTCAAGGTTACCTGGGGAAACAGGACATTCACCCCCATCAATAGGGCCCCCACCCAGCTGTGGGAGGTAATTGGGGAGGTAATTCCACTTTCACTTAGGTTTGAAACAGGAAAGACAGAGAATATAAGAGGCAGAAATACTCATTAGATGTGCCCTGGCCAGTTAACACGGCCGCCTGGGTCCTGTGCTCTGCTGACTTTCCACTTTTCCTTTTCTCTCTCTTTTTGTCTTTATTTCTCTTGCCCTCTCCCCCATCTACTTCTTCTTTCTTTCTTGGGTTTATTCACTCAGCTTGACACATTAGACGCTGTGCTCCGGTCAGGCCCTAATGGGTGAGGAACACAGTGACCAAGTAGGCATGTCCAGAGATTCTTCTGCAGCTTCTTAGAAGAGGTCCCGTGAGACAGGTGTTAGGACGCTGAGAACTCTTCACAAGGACTCAAAGGAGACTCGGCCAGGTTTTCAGAAAGCTATGACAAGGATGACTTGGAAAGACTTTATAGAGAAGACAAGTGAGGACCCACTCTCTACTAAATATATATAAGAATCCCTGTCTTCCAAATTGGCCAGGTTGTCCTCTCTCCCAAATCCCTCCACATCCTTTTCAAGTGTGGACTCTAGATCTCGGCTTCTCAAGCATAGAAGGGTCCTTCAATGCTGCAAAGAGTTTTATCTAAGAGAGTCAGAAGATTGGAGGTATTTAGAGGTATTTTTTTCAAGCTTTGTTATAAGGCAGTAGAGAAGTAGCTCTTTAGTCTAGGATTCCCTTCTGATCAGAGACCATTGACGAGAAGGGGACTGATAAAAAGCTTTCCTTGTTACTCACTGTTCCTGGCTTCTGTGCTTAGGCCTCCCTTACTGGCCCCTCCTGGACTCTACCAGAAAGAATACAGAATTCAAAATTTAAAGTCTTGACCTTATGTCCCAGTTCCATGTACAGGTTGTGTAATTTCAGCCTCACTTTCTTTAGGTATGAAGGAGGAGGAATACCTACCAGGCATATAAATATAAAGTGACAAAAATGTACCTTTTCAACTATACAATATCACATTACTTTTTAATTGCTTTATAAACTTCACTTCCAACTAACCATCATTTCTTTTGTGAGATTAGACTGAATCTGTGTATAGACATGTATGATATACACACGTGTGTGTACATGTAAAATATATACACATACGTGATATTTATGTACATATATACGCATGTGTATATTAACATGTATTTTCTCAAACTGGCATCAGGTCCTTTAGAGGATGATTCTACAGCCCCCCTTGAGCTATTCAAATTGAAGAACCACAGATGAATCAGGAATAAATCCTTGAAGAGTTCATGTAAAAACTAGAAATATAAACTAAACCAGTAATTGATGACTTGAGTCAAATTAATCTGCTGAAACAAACTAAAGCCTGAATATTAAGGTTTTTTTGACTGAAACTTGATCTGGTACAAATTCAAGAATTTATTATTAGTGGGTTATGCCTGGAAATTAACATATGTGTTTTTCTAATCGTATAGAATAAAGAATAACTATACCCAAGATCGATGCTTCATAAACTTTTCCCTTTGAAAAAAAATCACCTACCATATTTGTCAAGAGCACAGACTTCTGGGCCTTATCCTAAGTCAGTATAATACTGAAGCCTGCATTTTACCCCATAGACCAGGTCATCCCGCCGATCAGGCCAGTGTGTGAAGGAGTTCTCTGCGGGAGGACGGGGCGAGCTACGGCTCCCAGGGGAGATGTGGCCTGTGGCTTGTTTCTGTGAATAAAGTTCTCTGGGGGCGCATTCATGCCCGCTTGTCTACACATTGTCTATTGCTGCTTTTGCACCACCACAGTAAAACTGAACGACATTTATGACCTACAAGGACTAAAATACTTATTATCTGGCTCTTTACAGAAAAAGTTTGCCAGCTCCTGCTTTACAGAAACATCCAGGGCAACAGAAAGCTACTGTTGGGAATTAGGGGCTCTGAGTTCTCGCCAACAGCCGTGGGTCTAAGACACTCAACTTTTGAAACCGAGGTGTGTAATCAGGATGGAGATGAGGATGGACATCACATAGATCTGTCCTTAGGAGAGCATGGAGATGATGTTTTTTTTACAATAATAAATCATTTAGGCTTGGCACCTGTGGCTCAAGTGGCTAAGGCGCCAGCCACATACACCTAAGGTGGCGGGTTCAAATCCAGCCCGGACCCTCCAAATGATGGCTGCAACCAAAAAATAGCCAGGTGTTGTGGCGGGCGCCTGTGGTCCCAGCTACTTGGGAGGCTGAGGCAGGAGACTCGCTTGAGCCTAGGAGTTGGAGGTTGCTGTGAGCTGTGAAGCTACAGCACTCTACCCAGGGGGATAGCTTGAGGCTCTGTCTCAAAATAAATAAATAAATAAATCATTTAAAAAATTTAAAGTCTGCCAACTAAAACGTCAAGATCCTTTGATTTTTTTTGCTGAAGATATTATCAAACTACCAAAATAAATACACAACTTAATGCTAAGCAAAGGATTTGAAAGGTGGCTATAGACTCCTTTTCTGAAAAAAAAGGAGAGGCCAGTGCCTGTGGCTCAAAGGAGTAGGGCGCCGGCCCCATATGCCAGAGGTAGCGCGTTCAAACCCAGCCCCGGTCAAAAACTGCAAAAAAAAAAAAAAAAAAAGAGAGAGAGAGAGAGAAAACATCATTATCACTTACTAAGTGATAGAGCACACTTTTAAACATTTGTATGCATAGGGAAAGATGTCAATACAATTTTTTGGTGATAAATTATTTGTGAGGCAATAGATTAGATATTCTCTAAGATTCCCTTCAACTCTAAAATTCTGTGACCCCAAATGTACCACACAGACACTGAGGAGTTATGATGATGACTTTTCTTTCTCCCTGAATGATGAGAGATGGATGGAACATTTGCAGGGGATTCGGGGGAGATGGTATTTAAAACAAAGATAAAATGGAATTATGTAGCTCATACGTTTGGCAATTACTGAATTAAATAAGGATGAAAGTGTCTTTTTACTGCTTTCCACTTCCTTTTTAAAGCCTTTAATATGTAAATGAGCCTGACAAATTTTCAAAAGAGGAGACATATTATATTGTATTTCCTAAGCTCATATGACCATGAACATTCATTTTCCCGAACATCTTCTGTGACCTCTTTGCCACCAAAACACTGCTCTAAATTGTGACAATCGGTGGGCCGTTGTTAGGAAATTTATGACAAATGACAACAGGAGTAATTTGGCTACAGGACGGATGCCTGGGCTGCCCAGACAGGGCCCTGGAGGGGGCTCTCCTGAAGGCTTTGTCCCCGGGTGGTGGAGTGAGGAGAGTTTAAGGAGCCGCCTCAGAACTAACCACAACATCTTCCCAGGCACGTGCAGTCATCCTGTGAACATCCACCAACGGTTATTTACTTCCCCACCTACACTCTCACTTCCTAGGCTCAGCTTTGCCTTTTCAACCTTTTTCGGCCAGGAGCTAACTTTGAACTTCGCCAAACCAGACTTTGTTTGCATGAGTGTGTGTACTTCGCAGTGCTGGAACCTGAAATGTGACTTGGAATCACGGCATCTGGGAGTCCTCATCTTGAATTTGGCAGTGGGTAGAAGGGACAGCACAGTGTGCACATCTTTGATGGTGGCGAGCTGATGTTTTTCCGGAAAGCAGAGTCTGAAGCAGAAAGCTCTGGTCTCTAGGGAACCCTTTCTGGGCCTTTGTCCTTCAGGGGCATTCTTTGTGAGATTAATGTGGCAGATGCCCACTTGTGGCCAGCACAGGCAAACCCTGGAACTAATTCATAGCCATGCCTGGCCCGTTTCCTTCTTAGGGGTTCACAGGGGATCCTCCATAAGGCCATATGTATGGACAGAGGAAAGGAGCCGGGCGTTAAGGAGATGGGACGAGGGAGTCTGTGCCACCTGTTCTTAAAATGTCTTGTGTCATCTGTACCTGTTAGGGCTTGATCCTAAATATTCCCATTGTCAAGTGGATGCTGCTGTGTCTGGCTCACCTTAAGATTTGGTAGGTTTACTAATGCCCAGCTCACAAAGGGCTGCTGCTGTCCCAGGGGCACTTGTGACCCAGTAACCATTCCCTGCCAGGACCAGGATCATGCTGCTCCACAATGGAGAACAGTTCCCCACAAGAGGCGTGAACTTATTCTACATTCGCATTCTCATAAATAGGTGTCTGTACTGCAGAATTCCTGCTGGGGCTTGCCAGAGTCCCCGACTTGCCATTCTTACAAACCACAGATACCAATGCCACTATCAGATCTGCTAGTCACTGAGCTCCAGGGGCAGGAGGCTGGTGACACAGCCAGCACATGCCAAGGAGCCCCTTCTTATCCTGGACTCTGCTAAAACCTGGCAACTTTTTAAGCAATGCAATATATGGATTGAAGACAATATTTTGAAATATGGTATATGTTGTTTCTAAAATCCAAAGAACACCTCACCTCTTAGTGGGTGGGATGCTAAATGGAACACGGCCCCCACCACCGTCTGGGCAGGCAAGTCTTAAGTTTGCAGCCCCCACAGACCCAGCACCTCTCCTCCCACCCGCACCTCATCCCAGTTAACCACAGAGGAAGTCTCGGTCACTGCGGTGCCAGCATGTGCCAAGAGTTATTAACATGTGTCTACAACCAGAAATCAGATCACCACGGCAATAATCCAGCTCCCCAAATCTATCCTGAGAGTGTGCTATCTACAGCCATGTCTGCTTCCACGGCAGCTTCAGCCGTTTCAAAATGCAAAGCTCGAAGCAAGGGCATGGGCGGTGCTACTTCATCAGCTGCTACAATCACAGAAGAAGCAGTGAGGGGCAAGGAACAATGGGAAGGTCAATGTAAGGGTGTACGATGAGCTGGCCGGCCCTCTGGGCAAAACAGCTCCCAGTCTCCAACAGCTGACTTGTAAATCGCCACAAAAACTGTCTCCAGCTAATCCATATGGAAGATAAACAGACAATTCCTGGTTCCCATCTCCCATAAGGGAAAGGTTTATACCATGGGCTGTTAACAGCCCCTACACTTTCTAGTTGCCAATACATGACTACCAACTGGGGTCTCACAGCACTTGAAGCCCTGGTATCAACAGGAAAGCCGAGGACACCAAATGTGTGCACTGCACGTCTGCACCTGGGCATGTCAGCTGGAGCCCACCTGGGGCTGGCAGCTGGAGCCCATCTGGGCATGTCGGCTGGAGCCCACCTGGGCATGTCAGCTGGAGCCCACCTGGGGCTGGCAGCTGGAGCCCACCTGGGCATGTCGGCTGGAGCCCACCTGGGGCTGGC
>NW_003852422.1:8005726-8022893 GCF_000181295.1 Otolemur garnettii
GCTGGAGCCCACCTGGGCATGTCGGCTGGAGCCCACCTGGGGCTGGCAGCTGGAGCCCACCTGGGCATGTCGGCTGGAGCCCACCTGGGCATGTCAGCTGGAGCCCACCTGGGCATGTCAGCTGGAGCCCACCTGGGGCTGGCAGCTGCAGCGGGACCTGGAGTAAGAGCTAAGTGCACCTGGGTATCAGGAAGAGGGCAGTGGACCTGGAGGAAATTAAGAGGGGGATTGGGGGACAGCATTAAGCACAAAGGTGGAGAGAGTTTACTTAGAAGGGAAGAAATTTTAAGGAACGAAAAAAATTACAAAATACTCAAATGTCCTGCATGTAAGATGAAAGATGCTCAATGTTATCAGAGTATGCTGGGTGAAGTCATCTGCTAGCAGCTGGGTGAGGGTAGTTAGTTTAAGTGTCATGATTCTTTCAGCTTCAGAATACCTCACGAGGGAAGCACTCTGGGAAATCAAGACCAAACGACCAAAGGACTGTGAAGCAGCAGCCCAGGGCTGGCCAAAGCCAGGGTCACTTTGACGTGATTCTTTGGCTTTTCTGAGCATGAAGCCCCCGGAGGAGAAGAGGTAAACTAGTGTGTGGGAAGGCAGATTTCCCAGGCCCTGCGGAAGGTCCCTGGGTGAGGGAACCGAGGGCGCTTGCATTTTTAACCACGGTTGTAGGTAAGACCTGGAAAAGCTAAAGCAATTTTACAAAAAAACCCATGATTCTTATAATATGTAAGTAATTGAGAAAGAGTGATTTGGGCATAAAAACAGATACATAGTTGGAGAAAGAAAAACAGAGAATTCATATAGCTGGGCGTTGTGGTGGACACCTGTAGTCCCAGCTACTCAGGAGGCTGAGGCAAGAGACTTGCCTAAGTCCAAGAGCTGGAGGTTGCTGTGAGTTGTGATGTTATGGCATTCTACTGAGGACAACAAAATGAGACTCTGTCTCTAAAAAAAAAAAAAAAAACAACAGAGAATTCATAAAGGAACCCATACATTGATCAATGATTGATAGAATATAACATATATATATATACACACATTTCACAGAGAAAGACATGGGTTTGTAGGCCATACACCTGTCTTGTTCACTTCTACACTGCAGGTGGGAATGCAAGTTTATATTCCTTTTTGGAAAGAAGTTTGGCAAATACTCAAGGAACTAAAAGTGGACCTATCATTTGATCCGGCAATTCCTCTATTAGGTACATATGCAGATGATCAAAAATCATTCTACAACAAAGACATATGCACCAGAATGTTTACTGTAGCCCATTTCATAATTTCCAACTCATAAAAGCAGCCTAAGTGCCCATCCACCCATGAATGGATTAACAAATTGTGGTATATGTATACCATGGAATACTATGCAGTCATAGACAAGATGGAGACTTCACATCTTTTATGTTTACCTGGATGGAGCGGGAACATATTCTTCTTAGTAAAGTATCTCAAGAATGGGAAAAAAGTATCCAATGTACTCAATGCTACTATGAAATTGGTATATAATTACCTACACATTCATGGGAATGATAAAACATAACTGTAGTCCAGAAAGAAGGAAGGAACAGGAGGGAGAGGAGAGGGGAGGGGGGAGGCCAGGAGGAGGGAGAGTATTTGGGGGGAGCTCACCTAATGTGCATAATGCAATGATATGTTTCAAAACTATTAAGAAGAGAGTATAAATGTCTCGCCACAACAAATAAGTAAGCCAGGAGATGGTTATGTTAATCAGCTGGATGTAAGCATTCCACATTGTATATCAAATCAGCACATCCTATCCCATAAATGCATTAATGTACATAGTTATGATTTCATAAAGAATAAAAAAATACATAATGAATGAAAAAATACCAAAAATACATTATTAGTAGTAGTAAAACTTTCTCCCTCTCATTACATAACATTTAATTCACAGAACAAGAATGTGTATTAGAAATCACCTTATTGAATTTCACTTGTTTTATAAAAAACTTGTGAAATTAAGTGACATGCAGAAGTCACAACTCAGATTATGAAGTCATCAGGGCTAAAATTCAAGTGTCTTGACAATCGAATTCTTGTTTCCTTGAATATGGCAAAAAGCATACTCAGTTGTTTAATTTTTTTGAGGGGCAGCAGTGTTGCTTTAAACTGGTAAACAAAAGTACATTAAAATTTAGAGTTTCCAGACCTATCAAAGGGACTATTTTATTTGACTATGATATATAAGTGCAAGAGGACTTATTTTCACACTTGGAGACAAGCCTGGATCTTTAACTGGCCTGCCCAGGAACATACTGCCAATCTCTGCTGGATATAGTATTGAGTTCAAGTCAATTGACTTTGTATTCAAAGATTTTTTGGTTAGGACTTATTTTTTAAGAGAGGAGATATAGAACCTTGTTGCACTTTTTTTTTTTTGATCTGAGAGATAACTTTCATACATTCCTTTAGTTATGACTAAGGTCACTGCTAAATTAATAGTTTATTTTTCATCTGTCTTCTCATGCAAGACATTCAGTATTACAGTTCTATACGTATACTCTCTTCGTGCCTGTAAATCCCAAAACCATTGGTGAGCCAAGAACAGCAATCCTACATTCTTTTTCTCTTACTCAGTACTCAGTACAGGACTTCATTGTTTTGTTTTGAGTTGAAATATTTATTTAATGGTCTTATAATCATCTCTGCAACATAAACTACTCATCGTGACATGTCTCATTTAACGCAGATTTTGCCAGAATTTGAGAGTGAAAATGGCACTTTGGATATCACCAATTAGATGATTTCCTCTAATCCCATAAGTAAACGGATGGTTCATAAGTTTAAACATATTTAGATAGATTTTGCTTAGTTCAAAATGAGTGTGAATGAAAAAATTGGAATCTTTCAATTAGTTTTACTAAATTAAAAATCCTCTATCAACAAAAATTTGGTGTATAGTTTTAAATTATGGCCAAATTAACTAATAACCTGTATCTTGAGAGAAGATAATGTGAGAATCCACAGACAGAGTAGGTCTGGCAAGCTGGAACCAGCTCTATGCTCAGGAGGGTTAGCTCCCTGGCTACCAGCGGACACTTTGCTAAAAGTCTGGAAGTATGAATTTTAGCTCCGGCCCTTATAAGATGTTTGACCTTGGCCAACTTCTTAAATGACCTTATCACAACTTCCTCATTTGTAAAATGGGAATATTTTCTGCATCAGATTATTGTGAAGAAAAATAAGTTAATTAAGACAAAATCTTACAGGCGTACTGACAAGTCGTGTATACTTAATAATTAGTAGCTATCATTATTCTTTTGAGGGTATTGCATTCACTCTAGGAAAAAAACTACATTAATTAAAGCAATAGTTTCTGAAAAACCAATGCAAGCCATGGAAACATAAAGAACAAAAAAAGTCAGGGGACACATAAATTCCAGAGTCCGTGCCTGGAGCACAGGTGGGCAGTGTCTGACTCACAGCGGTGGTGGCAGCTTAGTGACTGCAGCCGCATGAAGGGCAGACAGGGCACCGTCACCGTAAACCCCAGGTACTCCCAGAACATCCAAACTGGGGACTGGGGGAGGGCGGCCACAGAGGATGGTATCTAGTCTGAATGTTCTCCAGGGTAATTATAACAAGTAGTGTCCAAAGAGCTACCAGAAAGAGAACATGAGATTACTGTTTCTTCCTAAAATTAGCCAGATTCTAATGTTTGCTTAGTCTTTCTCCAAATGATACTTCTTTTTATAGTTATTGTATGGGAATTTGTAGAATGAATGCAGTTATAAATATGTCAACCAATGTTTTAAAAAAATATATTAAAAAGTAGCTTATGGAAATCGTGCATTTCTAAATACAGAAATACACCTCGGGAGACCTTAAACATCTTGCTATGTGTTGAGAGTACCTTTCTCAGTACCTTCCACTGGTAAGGTCATTCTAGTAGGCAGAGGCCGCACGTTCCTTTACTATTTATAGTACAGGTATGTGCCTGTGTGAGGTTGTGCAGCCGGGCTCTGCCCTGTGAACGGTATTTTGATACACTGGTGTTACCGCAAGTTCAGAGTAACTTAATCCTAGAATTTAGAGTACTGTTTTGATAACATTTTGAAGAAAACAAATATTTGAATAGGAGACTTTCAGAAATGTTAAATTAGTTGCTTTTATAGGCCTGAAATGGAAAAGAGAGCAGAAGTATTTCAAGCCTCACGCACCAAGAAAACCCAAGTGCGGATCACATTACGTGTTATCCTCAACTTCCCATTCTCAGAGGTTCTAGCATCTATTAGCTGAGCCAATCTGTCTTCTAAGACACATAAATCAAATCTGCTTTCTTAGTGACAAAGTATGTACCAAGTTTTTGTACTTTATCACATGGTCATCAAGGAAAACACAACTACAATTCTATTTGAATTACCAAATAATAATAAATATATCTTTTAACTTCAAAGATAAGTTTTTAAGATTGCAAACAATGGCATTTATTTGGTAGTCATGAAAATATATTAATATTTCAATGTAGTCAAGAAAATATATTAGTATCTGAATGCTCAAAGTAAATAATGACTCCAGGGTTAGTCACATAACCAAGATAAAGGTTTTCAAATAGAGTTAAGTATTTGTGAGTAGTGATAAAAAGGACTCGAGGTAAAAATAAGTAGACTTAGGGGGGCAAAAGTATTTTCAGGAAAGAGGCATGTGTGATGCAGAGAGCAGCGCTCTGGTTTTGGAGAGTTTGTCTGACGGGCGTGGACACTGAGGTCATTGGCAGTGTACTGAGGTCAGACGGCTGTAGAGGTGAGGCTTTCTTTCTCCTCTGCTTGTATTCATGTGCCCAAGCGTCTAGTGTTGTGGTGGGGACACCTGAACAATCTGGGATGTGTACTAGTGACACTGACATGTGCTCCACCTGGCTGGTCCATCTCCAGTGTGAGTCCTCCCTTCAAACAGTGATAATTAGAAAGCTGCAGAGGGTGGGGACTGGTCAGTCGTTTTGCAAAAGGAAGGGATGCAGGTGACTCAGCTGGCAGAAAAGGAAGGGATGCAGGTGACTCAGCTGGCAGAACCCAGGCTGAACGGTGACAGATGAAATGAGGCCATGTTCAGGTTAGATGCGATGAATTACCATGCTCTTCACTGAGGGTCCCCTGGGCCAGTCGCGCACTGTCTGTCAGTGTCTCAAACTCTTTACAAATTCCTGTTAGGATTTTGTTGGCGGGAAGTCTCTAAGGAATCCACAGCCTCAGAAGACACTGGGTTTATAAATTAACAATGTATCTTCTCCAAACTCTCAATGGAGTTTGGAGAATTTCCTCACACAAAGAGACAATTAGCAAACATGTTTCTCGAATCTTCTGCGTTTTGTGGTTTTGTGCATATTTCTTTGGCGCCGGATCCAGGTGGAACATTGAAAAACAAGTTGAAAAGAAAGGATGATTGCTCCTTTAAAATGAAAAAAACCCACCAACATAGCCAGAGAAACCTTGTCAGAATAGGAATACTCTCCCGCCAAATAAATGTGTCCGAATTCCACAACAATACAACATCTTGAACGTCAATTATTTACTAACTTAACTCCCAGACTGCCCAGCTACCTCTCATTTCCAAAAAGGGGAGTTACTTAGGGTACCTACTTTTTACAGCCTTAAGAGACACTATCTTAAAAAAAGGCTTATAAATTTATATTTTTCTGAATAATTCCCCTCAAATATTCAGCAATATCAAAAGTATGTTACAGAAGTATTTAGTGGGCATGTGATAAAGATTTGTAATACGCAATGCGACACAGGCAGTCAGTGTAATTTGACCATTGGAGACAAATAAATGCAAACAATTCCTGGGGCTTTGAAAATAGAAATGAATATAATCATCAAGCTTTGTAAAACTAGGGGCACATTTTCCTTAAGAAGAATTCTGTAGCTAGCCCCCATTATTATGATTGCCATTATATTTCCATTATATTTCCACCCACTTATTCTAAATCCCACCCTTTTGCTATCTTCTGACCGTCTGTTTGTGTTCTGACTCCATTAATATTGAATGAATGAAAGTAAACAAATATAGAGGTTTCCTCACTCATGCAAAAAGTTTTAAGGTAAAATACATGTTAACATAATGCTACTAAATACTAAAAAATACACATTTTGACAAGGTGGGAACTTCTTATTATTTTCTAATTCCAGGGATGCAGAGGAGAGGGAAAGGAACAGTCAGAAAACCCAGAATCTGCTTTCCTATTGTCTTTGGAGACATCCCTTTAAAATGAACAGGCTACGCCTTCCTGGCCTTCCTTGGATACTTGTGAGTTGTATGTAGATGGCAGGTGGATAAGGGTGTAAAGTTTCATTATTACCTAATAGGTCGTCACTGAGAATCAATACATTGTGGAAAGAATTGTGTGGAATCAGAGTCAGTGGTGTGTTCCACTTTCTAGGGGCCGTGTGCTGAAGCGCTGAGGGTGGACTGAAGACCCTGCTGCTCAAGAAGGGTTTGAGTTGGGTGGATGCCGTGTCCTGAGGATTTGCTACCACTCCAGGGCAGGGCTCAGACCCTCACGATGGAAGGGATCTGTCCTCCAAGTTGTCACTGGAGGTATAAAATTATTTTTTATTTTATTAACCAGCTCCTTAATGCGGGGTCTCAGTAATGTTTTTATTCCACCACGCCTAAATAAACTAACACTAAAGTACATTTGTTTTGCAAATTCATCTTTCAGTAAGACTGACAGATGCAGGAAGAGGGGAGATGTGGCCGTCAAGACTGCCGCTCTGTCATGGAGGGCAGCATGTGGGACATGATGGTAACACATCGGTACTAACTGCAGCGTATGGCCACTCAGTACGATTAAAAAAAAATAAGCCACTATCACATTTGGTTCTTACTCTAAACGTTAGCAAACCTCCCTCTGAACTCCTGGACATCCAGCAAATTACAGAATCATAGCCGCTGTGTCTCGGAAGAGCACAGCCGTCTTGTGGATTGCTGCAGGGATGCCAGGCAGTAAACACCATAAAAACAAGGCTGCCCCGACACTCTCCAACAGCTGCTGGGCTAACTTGGCAGGAACTGTGGTCCCAGAACCGGCAGACCCACAACACCCCCGTCATTAGCTGAGAGACCTGGAAACTATTCTGCCTTTATGATACATCAAGATACTTTTTTTTTTTTTTTTTTTTTGGTTGCAATTTTGGCCAGAGACAGGCTTGAACCTGCCATCCGCGGTTTATAGGGCTGGCGCCCTACTCCTTGAGCCACAGGCGCCGCCCTATCCAGAGACTTTTTACCGCTCTATGATCATCTCTCCAGCCAGGGGCTAGGTGACCTCTGTATCTTGAATAAACTAGGCTAATCTTTTATCCTTTAAAATGTTTTTTTTTAATTAATAAAGGTACATAATATGTGTATATATTTATGAGTATGTGTGATTTTTTGATACAGGTATACAATACTTAAGGACCAAATCTGGGTATTGGGATATCCATCACCATTTATCATTTCATTGCAATTAACCTTGATGTTTGCAGCTGCCCTATCACTGACCTCAGGTTACTGTAGCCTTAATTCATTCTTTTTTTTTTTTTTTTTTTTGAGACAGTCTCATTTTGTCACCTTCGGTAGACTGCTGTGGCATCACAGGTCACAGCAACCTCAAACTCTTGGGCTCAAGTGATTCTCTTGCCTCAGCCTCCAGAGTAGCTGGGACTACAGGTACCCACCACCACACCTGGCTATTTGTAGAGACAGGGTCTTCCTCTGGCTCAGGCTGATCTCAAGCTCATGAGCTCAGGCAATCCACCTTCCTTGGCCTCCCAGGGCCTTAATTATTTGATGTACCTATGACCGACTCCTGTCCATTCAGGAAATGTTTAATACATGAATGTGTGAATTACTTCCATACTTAGTCCTAGCTCTAAGACACTCACAAGCTAACAAACGTAATAATCATTTCTGTATGTCTCCTCAGAACTCCAGTTCAGAGATAGGCTCAGAGATATATATATATATATTTTTTTTTGCTGAGGCTGGGTTTGAACCCACCACCTCTGGAATATGGGGCCAGTGCCCTACTCCTTTGAGCCATAGGTGTTGCCCCGGCTCAGAGGTATTTTTTAAAAAGTATTCAGAAGTCAAAATATGTTTAGGAAAAGTTTCACACCTCATCCCCCTTTCAGAGTGGCATGGCTAACCACATCATAATAAATGTTCTGAGAAGTTGTATAGTAAATAAAATTGTTCTGGTGATTAATCCAGTATTCCCCAAACATTTGGTCAGTCAACAACCCTCTCTTCAGGTGACAGCTATTTTTACCTTGCAAAAAAACACATCATATAAGAAGACAATTTGAGGACATACTCTAATATAAAACAAATTTCTCCAAATATTTATAAAGAAATAAAAATTAATTCATACGAATTACTTTCAGAAGTATTTTTGTACATTATTTATAAAGTTCACTTAAAGGACAAAACTGAGAATCTTTTTTTTTTTTTATTTCACGCAGTTTTATGAAGTGATAGTTTTATTGATGTATTCTGTGCACGCATAAGTTGTGGATGATCTTGAACAAAGAATGCTGTCGCAAAATATAAGTTTTGTGATCAGGATAGCAACATTGACAGAGCCTCTTATTCTTAATACTTGGTTGATTTGACACTTAGAGTATTTGTGCTTGAAGACAAGCTCAAATTAGAAGCTTAACTATTTACAAATAATTACACCAGTTTAAATTAGCACTGGGCAGTAGAAACATCCCTCTAAAACACGAAGCATGTCGCTACAACTTCTGTTTTTGGTTTCTTGCCAACTGAAATGTCCTTCCCTGGAGGCCACGCAATCATTACTCTTCAGAATTCATCTCTTTCTTCTTTCTCCCTTTTTGCTCCTGTGCCCGGCTTATCTCAGTTCTTAAAACATGAATCGGGTTATTGTGTTGTAAGGCCTCATGCCTGAACATCTCACCTAGTGCCCAGGTCCATAAAGTGATCACAGTCTTCACTTGCCCTCAGCATGACTGCAGTGTAGATAAGCTTCCTGGCTCTAATCCTCATCTCCCTCTTACCCTCCCTTAGGAATCCAGACGACCTAACCACCGACCCTAAACCATTTACTTCAGAAAACTGCTAATTGCTTCAATTGCCCCTTTGAGATGTAAATATTTTAAAAAACCCATTGTCCCCATGGGGGGGCGGGGAGGAGAAGTCTTTGTCAAGGACCTTGGAGCCATCCCTTTGAAATTCAATAATCCTAGATGCCGGAACCAGCACCCCTGTGGCAGGGTTAACAACCTGCCCTCCATAGGCACCTCTTTCCCAAAGGCACACCACCTCCCGCCCTGCAGATATGAGAAAGTTTACTTTTCCTCCAGTTAAGCCCACCTCCCCGCCTCCCCCACCTGGCTTCCATTGTCTTGGTAGCAGTTAAGGCAAACATACTGAACACTTCACTTGAAATATAACCAGACGGCTACCAAGTTTTAGAAAAGTGGCTACAAAATATTTAAGATATGTCTTTTTCAATTGATAGAATAAAAATTATGATTTACTAAATCTGTTTGGCACCATCCACTGAAGAGGATGGTTGGGGATGAGGATGATGAGGGTGAGGGGATACATTGACACTAACCTCTGGGACTAAGAGTAGGTTTGGAAAGAGAAAGAGAATTTTAGGAGCTGATAAGTAAAAGAAACAATTTCTGAATGTTTTGAGATTTATTAAACGTTAGAACTCCCCCCAAGTAAAGAAATACCATGCTCCTTACTCTATATCAAAAATCAACAGAAGAGGAAGCTATGTGGGGCGGTGCCAAGGGCAGTCCCCATTCCTTCATGGTTTTAGAAGGGCCCAGGGCCTCACGTCTAGCCTGTCTGATTTTAGCATTGCTGTAAATTCCTCCTCTGCGACATAAAAACCCAAATCTGAATTACACACAGCCTAACAGGTAGAAACCGAGGATGCGGACTGACCCCACCCCCCACCCCCCCCCCCGCACATCCTGGCTCCAGCACTTAGCAACCCTGTGATCATGAGCATCATATATCCTTTCTGTGCCTTGGTTTTACCAAATCTAAACAGAAATTATAATCTTCTGGGAGTTTTGTGGGAATTATTATGAAGTTTAAATTAGTTCATCGTGTAGAGCACAGTGCTGCAAGCCCAACAGCATTCAGTAAATATGAGTAGCCATCGCCAGAGGGAATTAGATGCTGACCAGTCATGAACTAACAACTGGTTGAATTAGATGCCTCTGTTTCAACCGCCCTGCACCATCTTGTTTTCTTAGAAGACTAAGAAATTTTCTTGAAAATAGGATTATGCCAGTATGAGTCATTGTAATCTAGCTGACAGTGATGGTCAATAAATTATTTAGAGTGAAGCTGAATTTGACCTTCCCAGTTATGTTTTAGGTAGATTTTATCATCTTTTTTCCATACACTATAAAATTTTCTGGACATACTGGATGGAAGGCCCACAAATAGTTATTGTCACGTAAAAGTGACGTGTGGAACAGTGACAGGGCAACCCCAGCTCAGACAGGTTTATTTCACTTTTGCAGGGGCTGGGAGTGGACGCTGCGGACACAGCAGTTACTTTTATCTCTCTTCCGGGCAAGTCCCTGCCTATAAATTCTTACCTTGCCAAATTTCCTACGTGGATTAATAATTTTGTTATGTTTTCTCATTTGTATCCTTTAGATAACGATAATAGTTACACCTACTGGTGGTTCAGATCTCTGAATCTTAGTCTTTGTCCTGTCATTCAGCACTTTCCACTCAATGCCTTCAAGTTCTTTATCTAAGGAGGAGACGGCAACCTGCATTAAATCTAATTTTATACCGATATCTGCCTCTCTATTTATGAACAAATTCAGTACAATTTAGCAAATCGCAGCTATGTTCTCAGAAGTAGTGTACTTAAAGACAGAAAAATACAGCTGGAAGCAATGGCAACTGGATACTTAAACACAAAATCCCTCGCTTATTTCCTGGCATTTCCAGTGTCACACGCAAGAAAAATGCTTTCAGCAGCAGACATTAAGAAGCAGCTTTGCAACACATTCTGCCCGAGAAATAATAGTTACAAAAATAAATAAATCTTACAGATGTGCATGTGATGGACCTCCGTAATGCCAACCCTGACTTCACAGGAGACAAAGGTTATCAAACTGTGAACTTATATATCATTCTCTAGTCTCTACTTTCTCTCTTTAGGGCTGAAGAAAGTCATAAACGTAAGGCAGTGAGCTTGTAAGCTAACAAGGAGATCTGCACCTAGAAACACAGTCAACAGCATCCTCAGTGAGATCTCCCACGTGGTCTCTGTCGGCTGGCGGGGCGGGGGCAGGGGGTATTACATACTTCTGGCATTTGAATCTGTAGAAACTGAAAATCAGAAGGGAAATGAGCACAAAGTCTGTACTCTGTGTGAAGTGTTTGGAAGTTGCAAAATCAGATTAATAAACGCCTTTGATAAATTAAACCCCCCTGAGAAGCAAGCATGAGAAATACATTAGGAGGAACTTCTCATTACATTATTTTAAACCTACTGTGAGATCATTTCTTTCTCTTTTGCAAAATACCACAATCAACAAAAACTAAGGTGTTTTTGGTGAGTCTGTGATGTATAAGGCATCATCTTTTATTATTGAGGAATTAGCTATTCTCCACAAGGAAGCTATCCAAATAACCAAAGTCCACAGCTTTTATTAAACTAGTTTCACACATCCTAATCTCCAATAGGTGCTTATGTTTCGAGTTTACTCCATGAAGTATCTCAGTTTCAACAGTTTTCTTTTTAACTCCATCAAGCCCACCCACTCATAATTGATTCTCTCAAATCCAGTCACCCCCTTGATGCCCTCACTGCCCTCCTCCTCCAGCTTCAACTTCATGGCCAGACAGTATAATTGTTGTCACAGACCTTCCTGGTCCTACCTCCATCCTCCTTCTTCACATACCTTAAAAAAAAAAAAAAAAAAATTCCGCAAAACCCCCGGAAATAAAAAAAAAAGAGATGGAAACAAGTACACAGCACTACTAATGAGAAGAGAAAGAGTATACAAATAAGAGGAATTAAATCAGTAAGATGTGCAGTAGTAACAGCCAACACTGACAACTCAGTGAGCCCCAGTCACTGGGCTAAATGATTATAATTTTTGTATTTTCTGTAACGATCCTTTCTAAAATGTCAAGGTCAAGTCTTACGGAAATAAAATAACTTTCCCCCAAATACATAACAGTTAGGTGTCAAGGGTGTGGTCTTGCCCACTTCACTATCCAAAGGAACCTGAAACTCAGGAAGAAGTTTAGTGTTCCAGAAAAATCCCATTGCCAGAGTGTAATCAAGGGATGGAAACGCTGAGGGGCCGTAAAGTTTGTAAACAAAAGTACCCCTCAGGAATGTGCCACCCGAGGCCGGTTTCCAAGGAATATAAAAATAACATTTCATTTGTTATTTAAACCTCTGTAGAGCTTAAGAACAGGAACATTTTGAAATTCTTCCCATGTAAAACACGATATCCTCATGTCCAGCCCTGACTAGGCAAAGGACAAAAAGTTCACCCACAGACCTTGATGATGAACACGGCTGTGAAAATCCTGTGAGTTACCGAGAATTGAATTGCCCAGTGTACTAAGAGTAATGATTCAGTGTGTCCACCTGGAATTTGTTCTTGGTCTGTAAAGATGGTAATAAACTAGCACTTACCCGGAGCTTATTATGTGGCAGATGTGGCTCTACTGAGAGCAAATCCTCCTGTCAAATCCATGGGGTCTGATTGCGATTGGCCCCACCACATAGGCCTGGGGGTAAAACTTGGACAGTTTGTGGGCAGCACATGCTCTTTCTTACCGGGACCTTCCACTCGCTGCTGACCTGTAGTCAGAGCCCATTAAAACCCACACTCGTTCCATGCTCACCAGGGAGGAGCTGAGGCTCCCAGGCCCCACTCACCCCTCTCTGGCTTTACTCGAGTTAGCGCCAGTCTACTCTTGAAAACGTTGTCTTCATTTTAGCCTTTTGTGACACCTTTCTTCTTTCCCGTGAGCTGAACCATGCATTTAAATGCTAGCTATGTTTTACTCAAGCCTTGCTTTTAGGCCATTCATATTGTGTAATATTTTTCTGCACATAATAATAGCCTTATATTTGAACATAGAAGATCTGTATTACTTTAATAATAAAAGAGTTATTTTCTTAAAAAAATTTTAATTTGGGCATATGTGTTCAAAAGCAAGTGCAAACTTTTTTTCTTTTTGAGACAGAGTCTCACTGTGTCACGCTGGGTAGAGTGTGTGGTGTCACAACTCATAGCAATCTCAATCCCTTGGGCACAAGAGATTCTCTTGCCTCAGTCTCCCAAGTAGCTGGGACTACAGGTGCCTGCTGTGACACTCAGCTAATTTTTCTATTTTTAGTAGAGACAAGGTCTCACTCTTGCTCAGGCTGGCCTTGAACTCCTAACCTTGAGCAATCCACCCGAATCAGCCTCCCGGAGTGCTAGGATTACAGGCATGAGCCTGTAAGTGCAAACTCTCGAATCCTTCTCAGCTGTTTCCACTCTTCTGCTCCTCCTTCCAAAACTACTTCTTTACCAAATATGGAGGAATTTCACTATTTCTTGTTTACCCATAGACACAGGCTGCCTTTTTCTGTCTCCTGTTGGAAGCCATTTAGTCCTTCACTAATGATTACGTTTAAAATGTGTTGGAAGAGCTCCATATTAGTTTCCTGGGATTGTCATAACACATTATTAATTTCACTGGCTGGTTTAAAACAATAGAAATGGATTCTCTTGTCGTCTATAGGCTGGAAGGTCCAAGTCAACAGCACAGGGCTGGTTTCTTCTGGAGGCGGCGCTGGGAGACCGCTGTGTACCTGTCTCCTGGTGCACTCAGACGCTCCCAGCCGTAGTTGGCTCTTTCCATCTCCCATGGCTCCCTTCTCTCCATGTCGCTTCTGTGTCTCTTTTTCGAAATCCCCCCTTCTTTTCTTTTATACAGACACCAATTACGGTATTTAGAGCCAACACGAATCAGGTGTAACTTCATGGTGACTTGATTACATTGAAAACATCCTACTCTTGAACAAGGTCACATTCACAGATCATAGGGGTTAGAACAGGTGTCCTCAAACTACAGCCCTCAGGCCACATGCAGCCCGCCTAGGACATTTACCCAGCCTGCCGCTGCCTGTCCTGCTTAGCAGCCAAATTGTCCCGGGGCCCGCAGTCCGGCCCTCCAATGGTCTGAGGGACAGTGAACTGGCCCCCTGTTTAAAACCTTTGAAGACCCCTGAGTTAGACCTTCACCATCTATTCTGGGGACACAAACTAACCCATGACAAATTACTTCTCTCCCGTTGTTCTGTTCTATGCTCCCAGAGCACTCTGCATTTTAAAGATTTCTTCACAATCTGTTTGCAGTGAATTTTTTACAAATATATGAATATATGAAGGTCAAGTCAACAAAAACTAAATTCACCCTTGAGACCTATTGTACTACTAATTATTAACTGTGGAAAACACTTTCTAGAAATGTTTAAGTCTTAGATATTCTTATCAGTTTATTAAGATAGTTGCTACTGTAAGAAAAATACTTAATATTTAAAAAAAACCCCGCTCAACACTTCAGATGAAAGTTGTTTTTTTTTTTTGCATAAAAATATTCAAACCATTTTTCTGCGTCAAAGCTTTCAAAAATCTGGCACCCAATTATAGAGGGCTTGGCTTCCCAGAACAGCACAGTTCTGTATAACAGCAACATATGGTAAAACTTTGCAGTGACACATCAAAGGTAATATTCTTTATGTAAATTCTGCAAATAAAGCAGAAGTACATTTCCTAATGTACAAAAATAAGGAATGACAATCACTCCTCCCCATCAACCATTTTCCAGCTGACATTGTATGTTAACTGTTCGCAAAATTAAAAAAAAAGTTTCTGAATTCTTGCACACATATAGTATTTAGGACTAAAATTACTTTCTGCAGCTTGGCTGACCTTTAGGGAAATCTGCTTAGTTGGCTCAGACTCAGAGAAGAGGGTGAGCTAGGGCTTCACTGTGTGACCTGGTGGGAAGAAGACGGCCCAGCGGGGAGCACAGCCTGGTGCAGGTGAGGCCGGGGCGCTGGGACGACACACGTGGTGACGGCACCAAGTGGGGGACCAGGCAGTGACAGCACCAAGCGGGTGACCAGGCAGTGGAAGCTCTTCTTACTGTTCTCAGAGATCAAAGGCGGGGAAACAAAGTAAGACCAGTCTGGAACTCAAAGACTGCTGGAGTTGGGGACAGAAGAGAAGTCCCCCAGGTGACATACTAGATTTTATTCTCAGACCATGAATTTTTAGAGTGTACCCGTATTTGTGAGTGATCAGACCAGGTCACGTTATGTATTACCCTTAACTGTACTGTTTATGCTTAAACTAATTGTTTATCAGCTTATCTATTTTTCTTCCCCAGGAAACAGACCCTGTTCTCATCTCCAATGTTCCAAATCTAAGCACCTTTTTAGAAACTGTGCGTTAGTCACCCTCACCCTAAGTGGAGTCGTTCACTCTGATCATAACTTTGGTGCCAAATAAGAACTGCCCTCAGCTGGACGTGCCCATGACAAACGCCTCAAAAGCTGCCCCACAAATAAAAATTTTTCTCTGCTCCTCTCCTGCCCTCTGGTCTTGCAGTCCCATTCTCCTCCCAGGCTAGTCCTAGAGACTAGAACCTCTCTTTCCAAAATGGGTCATTGAAGCCAGAACCCTTTTCCCCAAAGCCAGCCATAAAACCTAAAAATATAACTTGAACTTTCCTCCTACCTGTCGGTGTAAAATGGGCTGTAAAGAAATTATTTGACCTACCTGTTTGATGGTAGGTCACCAGCCATCTACCAGAAGGGAGGGACTCTGCTCAGAGAGGCCAGGAAGGTCTGGACAGACAGGCCTTCCTGGGTCCCCCTCAATCCGTCAGCATTAGATCAGATCCCCATGTGTCCAATCACATTCCTTTACTGCTATTAATGTTTTGCTGGATGTAAACATAGAAGGATGACTTCCCGGGAGTCTTTGGGCCTCCATCCTAAAAGATTCCGCGTGCATGTTAAACACACTTGGCTGCCTTTTTTTCCAGTCAATCTGACTTCTGCAAGATGGTTTTTTTTTTTTTTTTTTTTGCGGTTTTTGGCCAGGGCTGGGTTTGAACCCGCCACCTCCAGCATATGGGGCCGGCGCCCTACTCCTTTGAGCCACAGGCTCTGCCCCTGCAAGATGGTCTTTTAGTGAACCTTCAGAAGGTGAAGGGGAAGTTTCCCTTGGCCCCAACACCTTATATATTAGAGCCTGGAGGCTGTAAAGAAATTAAATTATACCCAACTTTGCTCAAATCACTTCTGTTTTTGATTTGTCACACCAATCTAACAAAACCACGCCAGAATCTCATCAGAACAATGCAAATGTTTTATGAGGGAATGCAACTTAAGGTTTAGTATTTATCTTTCATGTAAAGCCGTGAAGAGGATTAAAAATGTAAAGTCTCATTCCACTGTCATGATGAACCAGCACTGCACTTTCTCGGAAGAATTAACTTCAAAATCTCCACACAGTTCAGATCACATAAGGCCACACTGTATTCAGTTGTTAATGATTTCCTCCACGTCTCCTAGCAGGATAGCTAAAAAGCAGATGGTTATAAACCAGCAATTCTATTCCACAGTGACTGAGTCAGCTAGAAATATAAGTTGTCCCAACTGCATCCACGTTGTCTGTTGTATTGAACAATCAGTAAACGGAAATGTTGCCCATTATCCCCAAAGTAATGATCTGTCCATAAAAGTGCTGGGCTGACATCACTTGAGACGGAGGTATTATGTTTACCCACAGACCGTATAACTCTGAATGGCAAGAGTGAATTTTTTTCTCAGGTTATACCCTAAATGGCTTCATAAATGCAACAAACTTGATTTCCTCTTTTGTGCTGGATGTACACCAGCTGTTATTTTTGGTTATGTAAACTACATTAGCAACCCCTGAAAGTCATACTGGACTATACGATTGATCTAAGTTCATTAAAATCTATTAGTTGTTTGTCTTACTTTTATTAAATCAGCTTTATGACCACAGATAGGAAACGTTCTATAATCTGGACTGAGCATGAAATGTAGAACCTTGATATGAGGAACCCTTCCTTTTTTTTTTTTTTTTTTTTTTTG
>NW_003852422.1:8023110-8027958 GCF_000181295.1 Otolemur garnettii
CCTTAGCCGCTTGAGCCACAGGTGCCGAGCCAAGGAGGAACCCTTCCTTATTCTTAAGCAGAAAGTGAAATTAATCCACATGCTTCAAAGTATTTCCAAATAAGGAAATAGGAATGATTTTTAAAAAATCAAATATCACTACTTTGGGGGAAATAACAGAGATGTGTGTGTCTGTATATATATTCTTTATTATATATATATGATTTCATAATGAAAACTTGTTGAATGAAGTTTACTGTAGGTATTATGTATTATAATATTAATGAAAAACAGCTGGACTTTCTAGCTGGCTCCTAAGTCCAAAGGAAGACTCCGTGTCTAGTGTCTACAGCTTTAATACAAATGAAAAACACAATGATTTCTAACATTTACAGGTTCTCTCCACAGGTTGGAGCCAACGCAGCTCCTGTAATTGCATCTGTTTGCTCCAATCTTACGTGTCCTGAACACACAGGAAGAAGAAAATGACAATGGGAAGTGACAGGTCAGCTAGCTTGGTTGTGGGGACCATATTATAACACACGTGTGTATCAAAACATCAACATACACCTCCAACAACCGTAGTTTTTATTTTTCAGTTGATAAAGCTGAACAAATGCTAATGGACAGAAAGATGGGAATGGGCACCGATTACCTTTCATTCTGAACTCCAGGATGAAAGTGACAGCTCCTCTCTAGAGGGCTTGCGGTAGAGATGATTATGGGCAGCTCAAGAGGCCAAAAACCATAGAGAATCCTCAGAAAAAAATGTTTCTTATAAAAATCAGTAATGATACTGATACATAAAATATATCATAATACATAAAAATATATCATATAGGCTAAGACAAATCATCATCAAAGGTGTTATTTTTTAAAAAACAAGTTTCTCTTTGAAATAAAGATAGAGAATTTGGGAAATACAATTTGAATACACGGAAATGTGATAAACTGATATTCAGGCATTTCAGGTACGGAGCTATAATTATAAAAACTTAAAATTTAATTGTACATGTACGAATATACTGAGATTTTTCCAAGTATTTTTAAAAATGTTTAATGTGGGACAATTTATTCAGCATGAATATTCCATTTCATATTTTGGATGGAAGAACCTATAAAAATATCTTCATTATGTGTATTACAGAATAAATTGAATGCTTCAAGTAGCTATTTGGGAAATTAATTAGGTTATTTGAACTATAAACATTACTTTCCCTAAATCATTTGGAGTTCATAAATCTTACATGTCCTAAATTATTTGGAGATAAGTTTTTAGGTTTCATATTATGAGGAGTACAGACACGATCAAACTCTTATAATACCACAATGAAGTTGTCAACGTTGCTAGTCTACTGATTTGATGCAGATTTCCCTAGATTTGCTTGTGCACGTGTGTGTGTAGTCCCTAGGTAATTTATCCCTGTGAGGATCTGTGTCTGTGCAATCACAGTCAGGACACTGCCGAGTTCCAGTATCAGTTGCAGTCACCCTTTCATGGCCTGATACCGTCCTGTGCCCATAGTTCCAACCATATACCTGACCTTTGGTAACTATTAATCTGTTTTCATTTCTAAAACTGGTGATAGCACAAAGATATTATAGAAAGAACCTTTTGGGGCCTGATGAGTTCACTTTGTGGGATTCCCTCAAGAGTCATCTAGGTTGCAGCCTGTACCAATATGTAACATGCATCAGTTCCTTTGAGTGTGGAGGAGTATTTCAAAGTGTGACTTAACATAGTTTGTTGAAGGACTTCTGGGTTCTTTTCGGTTTGGAGTTCTTACCGATAGGGATCCTGTGGACATTCACGTTGGCGTGTAGGGACACGGGGGTGTGTGCTGTGTGTGTGCAAACTTACATTTTCTTTTGTTTCCTGAGATAAAGGCCCAAGGGTGTCACTGTTGGATGACATGGTAATTGCATGCTTAGTTTTATGAGTTGCCAAACCATTTTCCAGACTGATCATTCCATTTCATACTTCCACCAGGAGTTTATGGAAGAGCCTCTTTGTCTGTATCCTCACAAGCAGTTTTTGGTTTCACTACTATTCAAAAAATATTTCAGTCCTGTTCATGGTTGAATCACTATGCACCTTACTGTGGTTTAAATTTTAATTTTAATGTACTGAATTTTAACTTATTTAAAATTGATCATATTCAAGTACATGTTCACAAATGAATATATATATTCATCTCTGTGTATATACAAATTATACACTGGGTATATTCTTTTGTTCATTTTCTCTTCTTACCTAGCACCACTATCATTGCTCTGAGTCCACAGGATTTAAATATCCAAATCAACTTAGAAAGAAGTATACACACATACACACACACACACACACACTCAAATATCAGCCATGAAAGAAATAGCTGGGTGATGACTTTAATATCTTTGGCAACAATTTGAATGGAACTGCAGACCATTATCCTAAGTGAAGTATCTAAGAATAGATACACCCCTCTCTAGTAATTTGGAACTAGTTGATGGGCACACATGCACAGAGACAAGACAAAATCACGGGAAATAAGAAAGGGGAGGGGGCAGGAGGCCAGGGGTAAAAACTTAACAGGTGAAACGAGCATTATCTGGGTGATGGGTAACCTTGTAGTCCTTACTAAAGCATTATAAAGCTATTTATATAACCCAAACATTGTACCCACTTAGTATTTTAAAAAAATTAATGACTATCAAAAAAAATACAAAATAAATAGGTAAAAAATATAGTTTGATATGAAAATATACACTCAGTATAGTCAGCTTTAGGAAAACATCTCTTGATAAATTGATAAAATTATATCAAACCCCCCACAATGAATATCTCCTCACATCTGTCACAATGGCTGTTATTAAAAAAAAAATAAAGATGTTGGTGGAGGTGTGGAGAAATTGGAACTCTTGTACGTTTTGGTGGGAATATACATTGGTGCAACGGTTTTAGAAACCAGTATAGAGGTTCCTGAAAACATTAGAAACAGAACAACCATCTAATCCAGCAATCCCACTTCTCAGTATTCATCTCAAAGACTTGAAACCAGGATCTTGAAGAGATATTACCACCCCACGTTCACTGCAGCACTATTCACAGCAGGCAAGATGCGGAAATGACCTAGATGTCAATCAGTTGATGAACGAATAAGGAAAATATGAAAAATACATACAATCCAGTACTTTCAAAGAAGAAAATTCTACAAAATACCTTGAGGATACTGTGCTGAGTGGAATAAACCAGTCACAAAGAGACAAAGACTGCGTGACTGTGCTTCAATGAGACATCTAAAATAGTCAAATCCACAGACTGGAAGAGTGGAATAGGGGCTGCCAGGGGCGAGCGGAAGGGACAATGGGGACTTACAGATCAACGGGGCATAAAGCTTCAGCTAAGTGAGATAAATTTTTATTTGTAAGATTCAAATCATCAGCACGGAACTTCTCAAACCACCACCATGCTCTGTGTCTATCAGCCACACCCTTCCCAAACACTTTGCTGATATTTGTAGCCATCTGCACTACGTTTGTTCCACGATGGAACCAGTATATAAAATATACCGTCAACAAATTTTTGACTCTCAAAGAAAAGACAAAACATGACTGTGATCTATGTTAAATGAATATGTGTTTGGGAGTTTGCATCAGGGTTTAGATAAAAAAAACCTGAGCAAGTAGGTTAGTTATTAAAAGCATGAGCTCAGGCTCAAAGTACCTCTGTTTCTCTTTTGGTTAAAAGAACATCAGGGTTCTCCACAGGGCTACTTACAGTGAAGACGTTGTGTATGATTATATTTACTGCTCTTACAATAGAACTATATAAATATTTCAATAAGTAGTAATGTTAACTTTATCACTCTATATGTTTGAGATGTTAAAAATGACCAGCAGTTCTTAAATACTGCAACACAGACTTAGCTGATTCTGAAACTTTGGTGGGAAAAGAAAATCTCTCCCAACATTGGTCTCCTAAACCTACGGAGATATTTTTGAGATTCTCTATCCCAAGGCAGTGTGAAAACACTCTCTCAGACAGGTGAGAAGCAACACTTCTTTTATTAGACTTCAGAAAATTGCTTTCTTGGTATCTCTTGGCAATTCCTTTGAGTATTTAATAATCTATACAATGTCTAGTTGACACAGCATTTTCCCATAAGGTGAACTTTAATCAACATATATGAACTACTGCATCTTAAAATCATTTAAAATAATTTGCATGAAAAATAATAACACTTTGTGATTATGATTCTTTTTTCCCATCAGCGCATGCCAGGAATTTGAAACCATTAACTCACACTGTTGCTTCTCAAACACTGAAACTATTAGCTTCAAGCAGACTGTCACATTTACAGATAAAAGTGATCTTAGAAAACAAATAATACTTTCAAGCAAGTAATATTTAAACTACTGCAAACTCTTTGCTAGAAATTCAAATAAAGTTCTCTTCTATTTTTGACATTTGAATTTGGCTTCAGCTCATTACCAGGAAATTCTCCCAGAAATTAAGACCATTTTATCCTAATGAAGATCCCTCCATTTCTTAAAAATCTTACATGAACCATAAAACCACCAAAAAATAAAAACCCCTCAAATTTTAGACTTGTGGGCTACTACTGCTAGTGTGAAACTCAAACAGGAGAAGAAACAGTCTTTGTTAGCAAAAGAATTCCTTGCATTCAAGAAATTTTTAAAAACTGAAAAGACCCTCGTCTTTTGTCATTATAGCAATCCTAGTTCCTTAATTAACATGTCTAATTTTTTTCCAACTTGTAGTTGATCCTGGAAAGATTCAAAGTCAGAACTACGCAAATTCTGATGATCTTAAAAATAATGCAAATATCTCCCTGTGATTTAGCGAGATGGCTACTTGTTAGTTTT
>NW_003852422.1:8028349-8034535 GCF_000181295.1 Otolemur garnettii
ACATACAAAGTTTAGTTTACCTAAACTTTTGCATCACAAATGCATCCATCTGAATTTCAACTTGTTGACTCAACAGAACTGAGTATGTGTCCGCACAGATGTGTCCATTTTAGGGTGTCTAGAACTCAGGGGGAAATGAACATGGTAGCAATAGCTGCGATGGTTATTAAGTTACGATCAAAGTAGATCATAAAGTAGTTTTTTCCTAATTCATACACTGGTAAGAAATATGTACAGATTACTTTCTGTGGGGAAGGCAACCAGAATTGTAAGTTAAGAGACACAGTGGTTAAGTTTTTCCAATATGAAATCTGTGTCAAGAAGTAAGCCGTCTCTGACCTCTTGCATTTCCTACACAAATGTGTGGGGAGTTCACTCGCAGCATTTCAGAGTCCACATAATGATTTCAAAGTTAGCAAGACAGCAGTATCACAGAATGGCCCTGAGGGAGTGCCCAGCTCACTAAAAGAACATGTAGCCGACACAGCCTCCTGTTGAATTGCCCGCATTGAAAAATGGAGCCTTTGCATGAGAACTTTAAATCTGGCTCTTCATTACCCATCATACTACCAGGCAAGCATCTAAAAATTCCTATCAAGCCATGGCATGGGGGCAGTGATTGTGGTATTGTCACTTCCACTGTTAGGAGATAACACATATCATGTCATCATTCTGAAACCCACAATGAGGGGACAGTGTAAGACAGTTTAATTTTTTCAAGACTACTGTCCATTTCAGTATGTTATAGCGATTAGGATTTCTAAACTAAGCCCTTGGGAAGGCTGTGAACATAAAACTCGTAAGTAGTATCTAAATGATACAGCTCATCTGAAACGTCTCTGAGCATCAGAACGTGAACAAGACCCTTGCTGGCTTTCAGGTGGCTCACTGCTGTTGTGTCCTGTGATCTATGAGGGTGAGGACGGGTAGGTGACGCCAGGATAAATGAGCTAGACTGTTGCCAAGGAGCAGCAAAGATGTTTACACAAAATTAGGGTGTACATATTTTTCTCAACTTCCTAGAATGCAGAAATTTGAAAGGGTGCAGTCTCATAAGCTTTATAATATTATCAAGCCTTGTGTATTTTAAAACCAATAGGAAATTAAGTGGGGAGTAGATTATAATGATGTAAAGCAGAAAACGTGTGTGTGTGAATATAGAAAATTACATTAAAGAATGTTTTTACTAAAATGTGGGATTCAAGATTATGATCAGATGGAAAGCAGCATTATATTGAAAGCTTAAGTTATTAAATATACATGAATGTTAGGTCAATGTCTTCCCAAATACAACATACATTTTTTACATAAAAATTATTAAATGTCATTCTTTTGGAAGAGAATGGATTCTGGTACATACAAAACACTGCTCAGCACAGTTTCAAAAATAAAAACAACATCGAAAAATCAAAAATTTAAATAATGAAGTTTACCTTTTATCTTTTTTTGAAAATCAACTTTCTGGTTATTATTAGTTTTAACGGGAGACACTAGCTCAGAGAAAAATAAAATGGATCGACAGTTTTATAATAGCAAAGAGGAAGGCAGAAATAATTTTGGATAATAATATATTAATACAGCAAGGTTGGAACAGGTTCTATTACAGAACGGGGATTTATAAAACCAATTAACAGATTCCAAAAAGTCAGTATTAGACGACAAAGTGAGGTCACCTGGGAAGTGACGAAAAATAAGTCGGAACCGATGGATAAAATCCGTAAAGGAAAGAGGGACGCTTTGATAAGGTCCAATTCAGTTTAGTAAACCAAGGTATGCGTAGGTGAGGAGGTGCGGACAGTTTTAGTTAGGAAAGTGACATTATCAGTTTAGCATAATACAATCTGTTATTAATTACATTCAGACACTTTAACTATTTAAAACCAGAAGCATTTTCCTGTTTAAAAATATGCAAGAAAGCTTCTCCTCAAGACTCACCTATCAATACAAAGTCATGTCTCTCAAGTCCTTAGAACTTTCATTCAGAACATTCATTATAAAGCAAATGTGGCATTTAATTGAGGAAAATCTTTAAAAAATGGTAAGTCAACTCATATACTATATATAGGGGTTCCGATATGAATAATGTTGCAAGTTCAATCATGTTACAGTGCTTCAAGTAGTGGGAGACTGAAATTCGCTCTGAAATATGTTTACCTGTAATACTGACAGTCCATGAAAGAAACACATTACTCAAAAGATCTGTTTTGAAGTGTCTGGGGACCTAGGCTGGTGCTTTTGTCCAACAGCATTATTACGACCCTATCAAATGCCAACAGCTACACCAGGGAAGAACCAGAATCTCGTCCCATGCTCATCTTAACAACACCTTCCAGATATTGTGCCCTTCATTCAAGCTGAATAAAAACCTCAAGAGTCCTCAGACCACCTAGGAGCAACATCCAGGCACGGACAGATGGCAACCAGCACCCAAAGCCTCTGCAGAGACCAGTATGTTGAGTTTCTTACTCAAGCATTCTACAGGGTGTTACAATAAGCCATCCTGTTCTCAGTGTAGCTGAACCCACTTGGGCCACCATCTCAGAAGCAGCTCAGTTTCCTCAAGTGGTAGTCGGCTTAGAACCGCTTACCTGACTCACAGGCAAATGTCTTTGATGTTTCGTCGTGGAAGATAATCGCCACCGCATGCTTCTTCGTCTCTCGAGGCAGTCTGGTTATATTTTTGATGTTGTGCAGCTCAGTTACCTTGAAAGAAAAAGCGTTTGTAAGTTAGTGTACCGTATGTCTGATCTCTCCCAGAGAGCTGGAACCAACGCTCAGTTACCATTGTCTTAAACCACGTTCAACTGGACATCTGTACTCATTTCTCATTCAGAAACAAGAGCAAAACAAAACATCTTCTTACATGCCCTGAACCTTGGTCACAGATTATATTGCTGCATTTTCAAATGCTCTAAAAATGATGTAGAAGAGTTCCATGGACTCTGCTTTTATTTAACTTGTATTTCCTGAAAATAATAACGATTGTATCTTAAAAGGATTCTCATTAAATATCTCTTGTATACTGATTGGATTTAATATCTCCTCCCTCTCCTAACTCCCACTTATCAGGCAAGTTCCTGATAGGACTTTAGGCATGAGGCACATGACACCTGTTAACAGAATGACTAGCCTTCTGGAGTCATTAAATGTAAGCAGTGGACTGTTCTCCAGAAAAGTGCACAGAGTGTTCACAGACGCACCCACCGCTTCTCCCGCCAAGGCCCATACAAGATTTATGAACCTAGATTAGCAAATCTTTATTCATTTTGCAATTAGGAATATTGAACAACCTCCTGTGTTTTAGAGCTTGACTTCTTCTTGGTGCACGTTTTCTGCTACAACCTGGGCATCTTTTCTTTTCCCCTGTAGGCAATAGAAGTGGACAAATGCTTATTTCACCTCCTCTGCAAGTCCAGCCCTGCACTAATGACGCTGCATGAGCATTTTCAAATGCACTTCCAAATATGTTGAATCTTGTTTTTCCTTCTACTTTAAAAAATGTCTTATTTCTGAATCAATATTGTTAGCAGAACGTAGGCAGGATTAACTAGCATAATGAATAGCTCGTTCGCACCGTTCTGCAATGTCCTGTCTATGACCTCATGATAACCTATGATAAATTCATTCTCTCTTGGCTGCTTTCCCCTCTCCAAATGTGGAGCGTTCATGCATACTCTTCAAACATATTTTGGTGATTAACGTTTGGATAAACACTTGAACTAAATTAACACTACATTTTACCTTTTCTGACTGCATGTGTATCTTCTCACACATGCTCATATATTTATACACATACATATTTATATATGTGTAGACATGTACATACATACTTGTGGATTTAGATATATCCTAGGGAAAATATTTTTATTTTATCTTCAACAGTTGATGTGGTAAGAATTTAGCAAGCATTTATAGTTAACATTACACTATGTAATTAGACAGTGGCCCTCAATAAAAATACAAAACAACATAATCTCAGGCAAGGAAGCATTATAATGTGTATAGACATGGGCAGGTGGACGGGGTGCGGTGGAGACTAAAGAGAGCTGCTAAAGTCACTTGTCAAAAGACTCACCCAAGGCATCAGGTATTCTTTTAAGCTAAAATTCTTGAATTTGTCTACTTGTGCACATGCAGAAAACTGAAATATTTGAGACTCCAGATGTGCATGCTTCCAGCTGAGCTTGAACACGTGACTAACTTTAGTGGGCAGACAAGTATCCTTTTCACGGTCTATGTAGGGCCATTTTTTTGCATTTTTATTATTTTCCTTAGTGATTTCACTTTAAACAACAGCTCCCCAAGTGTGGTGCAGCCAAGCTGTGCAGTGTTCCCACACGCAGGAGGGCTCTGATGGTCCTTCTGAAGAGCACACACTCATTAGGTAAGCTTTATTCAGCATGGGTGACAGGGCCATTTGTCCTAGGTTCAATGGTAATGAACTGGTGATATCTGCTCAATCAGATTCAAAGCAAGGATTGTTGTTAAATGTGATGCCATGTACTGTAGGGGCACCCTGGGAAATTACAGAGAGGCCAGGAAAGATAAAGCACTAACGCGGAACACTTTAGAGAATATCTGGAATTATAAAAATTTGGGTCAAGATCTAATATATTTGAATTTCCTGTTCTCAGTTTTCATTCTCAATACTCTATGCATTGAGTATCTAACTGGAACTCTTTGTATTTACTTAGATGAAGTCAATTTTAAAATAATTTCTAAAATATTATAGAATAAAAGTAATGGTTTTCATTAATCTAAAACCTGCCACATGACACAAGGTAATCAACATTTATTAAAACCGTGAAATCCTAGAGGTTTCCAATGAGAAATATCAGTAAATAAATGCGTCACAAAATATTCAATATACATTTCTGAAATAATTAATTTTCATATGGCTATAATGCCATAAAATATTGATTAATATTTAATAAAAGCATTAAAATAAATTATTTTTAAATAAGTATGAAATTAATAGGATAAAAAAATGGCTTGAAAAACACGTGAAATTTACTAGGTGTAGAATTTTTGTCTTAACACAATAAACTAAGAAAATGCCATGAAGGATGTGTGGACCAGTTTGATGAAAGCATTTCAAATTGTATGTAAAACTAGCACATTGTACCCCATGATTGCATTAATGTACACAGCTATGATTTAATTTAAAAAAGAAGTATTTTTTACCAAGACGTGGATATTCTTTGATTTTATCTCTAAACATGGCAAATGTTTTATTAAAGGTTGTTGCAATACCAGATACCATGTCATCTACTTTTTCTAGGCTGTTACATAAAATCTTAACTTTATTGAAATAGACCTTTATTATCCATTGTGGTTTTTTATCATCTTGGACAGGTCATTGGGAAAACAGTCCTCATTCAATTGTGAGCAAGTCTTCCAAATATTGACATATTTCATTCCACAATATTAAAAACAATTATTAATGTCATCCCAGAAAAGGCTTGATGTTTTGAAATTTTCTCAAGCTCAAAAACTGAAGATACATGTTTACCAAAATTTAATTTTCACTTGAAAACTTAAATGTTCTTATGTTCAATAAAAACTCGCTTGTTTTCCTTGAAGACAGGTTTAGTTAGCTTATTTTTGAGGACATGTTTGACAAATACCAAAGTCTGAATGACCATCCTCTGTCTGTCAACCAGACTTTCATTACAATGCTAGTTCTTTTTTTTGTTTGTTTGTTTTAATAGTTATTTAGCTTTTAACTCCAACAATCAGAAGTGATCTCTTCACAACGAACATTGCACATTAGTGTATCACAGACGTTATCTGGAAGTCTTGACTTAATAAAATCAATATTTTTTACTGCTTTTTCAAAAACATTCTTAAGTAAAATGAAAATAAAATTCGCATAGTTATTAAGTTATATTCTCCTGACTGTAAAAATTAAAAGTGCTACTATGATTGGAGCCACTGCCGTGCTGAGTGCTACAGCTTTATCTACTTTTCCTTTACCTACTATCTACAGAGTGAAAATGAAAAAAGGAAAAAGACAAGTAACATGTTAGTTTTATAATGGAAATGATGTTTTCTTCACGGACACTCTCCGAGACCCACTATTGCACGCGTTGCCTTCTCCAGGACCCGCGCTGAGACCCACTACTGCACGCGTTGCCTTCTCCGGGACCCGCTCCGAGACCCACTACTGCACGCGTTGCCTTCTCC
>NW_003852422.1:8034937-8126342 GCF_000181295.1 Otolemur garnettii
GAGACCCACTACTGCAGGCGTTGTCTTCTCCGGGACCCGCTCGGAGACCCACTACTGCACGCGTTGCCGTCTCCGGGACCCGCTCTGAGACCCACTATCGCACGTGATGCCTTCTCCGGGACACGCTCCGAGACCCACTATCGCACGTGTTGCCTTCTCCGGGACCCGCTCCGAGACCCACTATTGCACGTGTTGCCTTCTCCGGGACCCGCTCTGAGACCCACTATTGCATGTGTTGCCGTCTCGGGGACCCGCTCTGAGACCCACTACTGCACGTGTTGCCTTCTCCGGGACCCGCTCTGAGACCCACTCCTGCACGCGTTGCCGTCTCGGGGACCTGCTCTGAGACCCACTCCTGCACGCGTTGCCGTCTCGGGGACCCGCTCTGAGACCCACTCCTGCACGCGTTGCTGTCTCCGGGATCCCCAGCACCTGTTATTTTCTGAAGTTTTGTCAGCTCTACTGCTTCTGAACCTTCTCCTCATTCCTTCCTCATCATGACTCCATGACACATTCAAACCCCTCCTCTCTGTCCTCCGACATCTTACCATCGTGTTTCCAGCAGCCAGCACACGCTTCACTTTCTGTCACCTTGTTCATCCTACCTTCAGACTCATATTTCTAAACCATTCACCCAACCGTGCCCCTCCAGGCCTTAAACCCATTTAAGAGCACCTTGGAAATCAAGCTGTCACTCTTTAGCAAGAGAAGACATTCACTGACTCGGTTGCTACCTGTACTTCCAATCTCGTCTTTTTCCCACACCAACTCTGCACACAAGCTAAGTTCTGATCATATATCTTTCATTTTTCCTGAAAACAAAAATCATGGCTTTTAAATGTCATGAAGTTTTTCACCCAATAATCTGCTTAGAGCACCCTATTCTTGCATATTTCTGAGAAAGTGACAATCACTCTTCAAAACCAATAGGTGCGTCTCCCTAAGTCTGCCTGAGTGACTCACATCCAGTTAGTAGTTTGTTCCTGGATGGCCCTTTCTCAAGATCTTGGCAGTGTGATCTGAACTCAAATGCTCTCTTGGCTCATCATGAAATCTGTTTGTTCTTATACTGAACTTTGTAGGGAAAGATAGTTATTCTTTTTTTTTTTTTTTTTTTTTTGCAGTTTTCGGCCGGGGCTGGGTTTGAACCTGCCACCTCCAGCATATGGGGCCAGTGCCCTACTCCTGTGAGCCACAGGTGCCACTCAAGATAGTTATTCTTTCATTCATTCATGTCATTTATTCATTCATCCTTTGCCTTCAACATAGGATTTACTGCCTTATTTGTTTAGAGTTTTGGCAGTGTGCTCTTTATAGTGAAAACTACTTGGCATGTGTGAAGTGATTATTTCTTTTATATTTTGTGTAAAAATAAAAGACTGATGAAAGGGTTTACTGTCTTTGGCTATATGTGCTGAGATAGGAACACTTAGATGTTTTCAGAGTTACAAGGAGTCATAAGTATAACTTATAAGTTATAACCATCTCTACATGATTATGAAATGTATCATGTAGAGATGAATAATTCTGAATATAAGTACATCAGAGAGAAATTTGCTTCCCTTGTAGTTCAAACTAGTTAGATTTTACTTGCTTTACCATTACTGTTAGTGGACTGGAGAAGTGATAATGTGGGCTTAAGGATGTAGCGATACTTTCTCCAAATAATCCTGAGTTTTTGGAATGATTTTATTGACATGCTTAGCAACATTTAGAATGAATAAATGATAATTAATTGTACAATTTAGAAACCGTCACGCTATGTACATTGTACATCTTTCCCCATAGCTCGTGTCAAATATTAGCACTCTGTGTACATCTTATGCACGACCCTAAAATTGCACTTACACTATTTGTCATACACACAAATAGGTAAAAAAGCATATTTATTGAAATGAATATTAGTTTTAACGTGCCTCTTATTGGTTTATGCATGGTAACTGAGGGTGGACATCTGCCTATTCAGATGAGGTACCTTCAGGGTGAGGCCACAGCCTGGACACCTGCCTACCTACGTGCTCAAGTTCCTTCTTAAAACCTATCTTTTGAAAAGTAGAATTAAAAAAAAATACTTTCTAGATTATTTTTCAAGTAGATTCAAATGAATTATAACATAAATTTCACTCTCTTTTCATATTAACCTTACTAATAATTGTTATTAATCCAGATATTTTACTAATCTTCCAGGGCTATTTTAGTTAAATCAAAGTTATTAAGAACAAAATAGCACATTTTAGGAGTAAGTTTAATAAAACTTTACATTTTTTAGATGAAGAATGTTGATTTTCTAGTAATAAAAGAAAATGTGTATTTTACTGAACTTTTAAAAACAGTTTCATTATTACAACAAATTTATGTTACCTTCTGTATGTCTGATTCCTAAGCTTTCATGATAATAATTTAAATATTTTTGTTATCCCATACATCATATGCTTAAATATCTGGATAAAATTTGCGTAGAAATTTGACTATTGCTTCCTTCCAACTAAATTTACATGGGTTTTCCAGTAATGCCTCCTGACATTTGCTGCCTGTTGCTGATAAAAATGAATGTGTACTATAGAAAAAATCAGTGTAATTTATTCTGAAAGCAATCTCTGTGCTCTGTCATAGTCCTCACATGGTTCACCAGTTGACATCCCAGTATGTTTATTATTAATAATCATAAGCTTAATCTTTCCTATTTTGACAAATATAAGGTCTTTCACATATCAGATCAGATTATGAAATGTATCATACAGAGATGGGTAATTCTGAATACAATTATATTAGAATTTGAACTAACTATCACAGTAACTGTTGGCTGTCCACTGAGCATCCAGTTCCAATACTCTCATTCTTCCCAGAACCTAATTTTGTCCAGTTCTCAACCCCTCCGTCATGCAGCCCATGGGCTCTAGTACCAAGGTAGAATTTGTTACTCCAAAGGTAAGAGTCACTTTGCTTGTGATTCATTTAGGAAAGGGGAGATATGGGCAGCACCTGTGACTCAAAGGAGTAGGGCACTGCCCCATATGCTGGAGGTGGTGGTTTCAAACCCAGCCTTGGCCAAAAACTGCAAAAAAAAAAAAAAAAAAGAAAGAAAAAAGAAAGAAAAGGGCAGATGAGACACGTAACCAGATGTAAAGCTAAGTCTTCTCGCGACTTCTGATACATGTTTTCTGATCTGAAAGTAGCTTCAGGATGAAACCTGTCCTCTTCGCTACTGGAGTTGCCTTGTCTGAATGTCATAATTAAGAACTGCTACAGCTGCCGTTTTGCTAGAGTGAATAGGATGAAGGTGATCCCCAGGCTGGTGGAGCATAGACTGAGGAAGAAAAACGTAGGTCCTTAATTTTAATTGTTGACCAAGTTACCGAATCAACCAACCAGAAGCCGTTTCTTTCTCTGCTTGCTGCACTCTGTGACCCTGCTCTTTTGAAAGTTGTCTGAGTTGGGATTTCTGCTGTTTGCAGCCCGAGACATTCTAACTGATACGGCAAACTTACAGCTGAGCTTTTCTCCTTTAGCAAATGGCCGAATGATTGCCCTGATTTGGGTGGCTGTCACACAGATACAGTCATGACCAAGATTAAGGCCATGTTTCCTGGTTCTCAGGCTAGTGTACCTCCCAGCAATTTAGCCTTTACTCTGACAGCTGTGATTTACCAATGACGAGTGACACCTACATGAGCAGTTGTTATAGGAAGGAGAATCCAACTACAAAAGAAATGCAGATTGTAGAGATAATGGAAGGAAGCCCAGGAGAATCTTGTTACATCACTACTACTAAATTATTTTGAGATTGCCTATTATAAATAGAAAGATAATCTATACCCAGGTCCAAAGAATGTAGAAAATTAGTATATGGCAGAACAGCACTAAAATGGAAAATCTACTCACTTTTTCTCCTTTGCATGTGTGTGCACACATGTGCTCATTTATGTGCATGTGTGTTTGCATGTGTGAGTGTGTGCATATGTGTGTGTATGTGTGTGTGTGTTTGTGTGGGTGTGTTTGTCATGTTTAATAAAATGCTTCACTGACTCCAAGAACTAAAAGTTCCAAATCAGCTCAGTCGGTTATAACATTGTTCTTACTTTGAATGCAATAGTATTACTTACTACAAAAATACTAACAGATACCACATAGCTACTATATCCTTACTTAGAAAATGGATAAAATTAAAGCTCTGAATTATTACAATGGGTTGAATAGTAGCCCCCCCTAAAAAAGACAGGTTCAAGTCCCAAATCCCAGAACCTGGCAATGGGCCCTTACTGGGAAAAAAGGGTCTTTGTAGATAGGATCAGGTTAAGGACCTTCAGAAGAGCTTGTCCTCAATTGGGTAAGAATCTTAAATCTAATGACAAGTCTTTATAGGATACAAAGAAAGAAAGATTTGAGACAAAAAAAATGGGGGAAGACAGCTCTGTGCACACAGAGAAAGAGACAGAAGTTGTGCTGATGAAAAGGGCCAGCAAGCACATCCCCAGGAGCTTTCCAGAGAAGATGGCCCCAAACTCACCCTGATTTCTGACTTTGGGCATACAAAACTGTGAAAGAATAAATTTCTGTGAATTCAATTTTGTGGTGACTTTTTAGATCAGTTCTAAGAAACTAATACAATTACACAGGATTATTTGAAGATCAGTAGTGCAGATTTGTGCTATCAACTTGGTATTCTTAAATAAAAGTAAAATGGAAGTAAGACAATTACAAAAATTTCTGTCTAATCTCATTTGCCTAGTAAGATACTAGTTTATTAAAAAGCAAGGAATACATCTCTATTTTGTGTCATCTGAAGGCATTAAATATGTTTTTTACTTAGTTATTTTTGATTAATAAAAAATCCACACAACTCTCTAATGTGGTCTGTGAGAGGCTGGCCGGATGATTGACAGATGGTCACATGGGAGCTGAAGCAAGAGATCCCTGCAGAGCTTCCTCAAGGAGCTCGGTGGGTGGATGCCGGGGTCCTGGAGGAAATGCAGTGATGAGGGCACATGGCACAAAGCCAATGGGGACCAACAGCAAGGCTGGCCTGTTACCAGGCTGGCAACCCCACCTCAGCATGGAGTTTCCTCCCAATTACAGAATGTTCCACCTGTGAAACTCATTCAAATGTTTAGACACGAAGATCTGAATGTTCCTGAGGCTTTGGCTCTGCTTTGCCCTTTGCCTTGTTTATAGCCAGTAACAGGTATGTTTTGTTTTGGTTTGTTTTTTTCTGCATGCTTTTTCCTTTTCTGTTTTGGGCACATTATTAACAGGCAGCAAAACAATAGCAGTAATGAAAGGCCAGTCTGAAGAATGGCACTTTGAGAAGACCATGGAGGAGATGGTTGTTGCCCCTCCCTTCCCTGCAGTTAGATTATGAGGAGGCTCCAGATTTCTCTATTCAAGCAGATAACACATTTCTTTGTAAAATAATTTCTCTATACTTTTATCATCTATAATCTCAGACTTGGTGATTTTCTCAAGGATCTCAAGAAAATACCTGGCTAATATTTAAGAAGTCATTATACCAGTTGTGGTTTTTTTTAAACTCTGCTTCTTGTTGGCATTTCTGGAATCAAAACATAGGGACAGGCACTTGTAATAAAGACCTGCTATGTTCACTTCACACATCTGACAGCTGCGTTGACCAGGATTGCTGACCTACAATTATATATGAGACAGAAAGTATTACAGAAAGAAGATCAGTACTGGTAGCATAAAAAAAAAAAAAAATTGGCAACAGCTGGAGAGATCCTTGCTATAAAAATGTTGTTGCAGCTGTTCAAAAGATACAAGGATATAATTAGGTACAAACTCTGCTGACATACATCAATTTTTAAAAGAGTCACAAGCTAGGTTCCAAATGGAAATGAGAATAGAAAAGTCTGAGAGCAACTGCTTGCCTGTAAGACATTGTATCAGTCTATGCAAGACATCCAAGTTCAAACCATAGGTGCATAAGCAACCTGTCAAACTTGGTTACGGGGTAATATTATATATGTGCTAAAAAGCAGCACTGTGTTTCCTTACACCCAATCCTAACTGGCTTTGCAAGCACATTGACTTTTATCCAGAAAATTATATAGTCCAAAGGACAGGAGAAAAGGACAAATTTTAATACTATTGCAAGTGGCAAAGTTATCTGACAGTTCTCAAGGAAGTTACGTACAATATCTATTCCTTTCATAAGCAAAAATATGGAAGTTCTTCAAAATACAATTAGTATACAGTTAGTAGGGTCAAGCTATTTTATAAATGCAGAGCTATACACATACATCATCTAGAAATAGAAAACAAAACAGATACTTTTTTCCTAGTACATTCAATGTATTTATAAGGATTGAAAAGAGAGTGATTAAAAAAGCTTAGTAAGGGGAGTAGGAGGCAAGATGGCTGACTGGAGCCAGCTTTATACAGAGGCTCCCATCTAGAAGGAGAGTTAGAGGACAGATGTTTAGCAAGTAAGCTGATGGTTTGGAGTTGAGCCAAGAGAGAAGATTGAAGAGTGCACATCACCCCATCTGAGGTGGGCTTTGACCCTAAGGAAGCAAACAATAGGTACAAAACCCATCGCCAAGCAGATGGGAGTCCCCTCCCCCATGAGAACAGTTCACGTATACTTTCTACAAACAAGTGAGCAGAGTTCAGATCTCCTCCTATTTTATTCCACAGGAAAGATCCTCTAAAAACCAGATCTTCTTCCCCAGGGAGGACCCACCAGTGTGCCATGGCACTCTCGTGCCAGACATAAAACTGAACTTATACTCTGCCCCCAATTCTGAACTCCCAGCATTCCCCTCCACTCTCACCCTGTGGTCAGGAAGCCTGTCCCCCATGGAGTACAGATTCTTGGGCATTTTCTCGAGAGGTGTGGACAGGGCATGGGCTGTTACAAGTCTGTGCTGAATCTACGGCATGGTGTAAAGCGGGGACTGTGGAGTGAGGGAGCCATAAGGAGAGGGAGAGACAATGCCCCATGACACAGCAGTGGCAGCGGCGGTAACAACAGGTTCACACCCCTGGTGATGTTTTAGCAAAACACTTCCCACCTCTCTTAGCAAGCAGAGGGAGCCAGGCCTCTGCTCTGGTGGTGGCCATGGGCAGAATAATCTGGGATGGAAATGCAGGCCCTGTGAACAAAGTAAGGGTGGAGAATAGAATCTGTGGTACACAGAGGTGGCATATTCCCAGGGCAGGACTGAGTCAAAATTGCTGCTTTTGTGAGCCCAAGATGCAACTGCCCCCCAGGGCAGTTTGTATAGCTGGGACAAAAGCAAGCATGGCAGCAGCACCAGCCAAGGAAAGGGTAGGAAAGGAGAGAACTCAATCATATTAGCAAGAAAAGAACAAGTGATCCCATCTCAGGGTGGGCAAGGGACTTAAAGAGAAACTTCTCTGAAGAAGATAGGTGCACTGCCTACAGACACATGAAAAAATGCTCATCATCCTTAATCATCAGAGAAATGCAAATCAAAACCACTTTGAGATATCATCTAACTTCAGTAAGATTAACCCACATCACAAAATCCCAAAACCAGAGATGCTGGCATGGATGTAGAGAAAAGGGAACACTTGTGCACTGCTGGTGGGAATTAGAGATCACACAGGGATCTAAAAATAGACCTGCCATTCAATCCTTTAATTCTTCTATTAGGCATATGTCCAGAAGACCAAAAATCACTTTAAAACAAAGATATTTGTACCAGAATGTTTATTGCAGCCCAATTCATAATTGCTAAGTCATGGAAGAAGCCCAAGTGCCCATCAACCCATGAATGGATTAATAAATTGTGGTATATGTACACCATAGAATATTATGCAGCCTTAAAAAATGGAGACTTTACCTCTTTCATTTTTACATGGATGGAACTGGAAAATATTCTTCTTATCAAAGTATTTCAAGAATGGAAGAAAAAGTATCCAATGTACTCTGCCCTACTATGAAACTAATTTATAAGCACCCACATTTCCAAATGAAAGCTATAATCCAACTATAGCCCAAGATGAAGGGGAAAGAGGAGAGGGAGAGGAAGGGAGTGGGGAGGATGGGTATAGGGAGGGTAATTGGTGGGACCACACGTACGGTGCATTTTATAAGGGTACATGTTAAATCTACTAAGGGTAGAATATAAATATTCTAACACAATAACTAAGAAAATGCAGTGAAGACTGTTAATCAGTTTGATGAAAGTATTTCAAATTGTATATGAAACCAGCACATACCAGTACCCCATAATTGCATTAATGTGCACAGCTATGATTTAATAAAAAAACTTAGTAAATTGAAATAACATTTAGTAACCATAATAAAATATAATTTAAAATTTATAATGAGGATGCTTAAATATCCTATACATAAAGAGTACATAGCATATTTCTAAAGAACTACAAGTTAAAAAAGAAATTATAAATTAAATTACAAAATACTTAGTTTGTTTGTTTGTTTGTTTGTTTGTTTTAGAGACAGAGAGACAGAGTCTTACTTTATTGCCCTTGGGCCCTCGGTAGAGTGCCATGGTGTCACAGCTCACAGCAACCTCCAACTCCTGGACTTAGGTGATTCTCTTGCCTCAGCCTCCCAAGTAGCTGGGACTACAGGTGCCTGCCACGATGACAGGCTATTTTTTGTTGCAGTTTGGCTGGGGCCAGGTTTGAACCCACCACCCTCAGTATACGGGGCCAGCACCTACTGAGCCACAAGCACAACCCCAAATACTAGGATTTTAATGAAAACAGTATATGTTAAAATTTAAGGGACAGTGGCTTTAAGGTGCAAAGGCTTTAAGGTGTAATGGCTTATGCCTGTAATCCCAGCATTTTGAGACCACAAAAGGGTGATTGAGGCCAGGAGTTTCAGAACATTCTCAGCAACATAGTGGACCTACAATTTTTTTCTATATGTAAATATATATAAATTAGCTGGGTAGGATTGTATGCACTTGTAATGCCAGCTACTCAGGAGGCTAAGGCAGAAGGATCTCTTGAACCCAGGAGTTTGAGGTTGCAGTGAACTATGACGGCACCACTGCATTGCAGGCTGGGCAAGAGAGTGAGACCCTGTCTCATAAATAAATAAATAAATAAATAAACAAATCACTGATAATACGATGCTCAAAGAGATTTATCTTCGGAAAATATTTTCAAGAACAAAAATGGTGAATGGAAAAGAACTTAGACATCCTCTGAAGAGGTAAAAAAAAGCATCAGAATATTTTCATGAAGATGACATAATAATAAGAGCAGAGATCAATGATTTAAAGAAAAAAACCCAGAATTTTACAAAACAAAGCTCCATTTTAAATGATTAATGAAAAAGACCTCTGGCTAGTTGGATGAGAGAAGAAATAAATCAAGCTTAGGATGAAAAGGAGAAAATTGAACAAATGAAAAACCTAAATATGTATAAGGAGCTTATAACAACTGCATACTGATTAATTTAAAAGGATGAGAAAGATGTATCTGCAGGAAAGTGGAAAGTAACAAAATTGTCAGCAGAAAAAAATACAAAATTTGAGTAAAACAGTATATTTGTGTACTCAAATCCCATTTTTAGATGATTTCGTAATTTAGTTCATCAAACTTTAAGTGTCCATTAATTAATAACTTCTGCAGAAAAGGAAAGCAAAAGCTGCTTTGATTTTTGAGTCTGGTTTCATACTGTTTCCAAATGAGATATAAAAAATATTTCACAGTTATAAATTTTGAAATTCATTTACTAGTTGTAGCAGTTTTTGGTGGTGAGATATGATCGTGTCATTTGCAATGTATGGAGGCATTGGAACACGACACTGAACCCCACAAACACGGATGAGTCTTATACCAACTATAATTTAAAAATTAACAACTATGTGGGAGTGTTCTACTTACCAATACAAATCCTAATATGCAAATAGAGTCTATCCCTGGAATAAAAGTTTAGTGAAAACCAGAAAGCCCCATGAATATACTACTTCTCAGCATTTAGAGTCTAAGTGACAAAGATCATGATTTTTTCAGCAGATAAAAAATGACATCATTGATAAAGCTCTAAACCCTGTATGAAAACAACTTTTATTATAGTACAATAAAAATCCTTCTATCAATAAAATAAAATAATTTTCCTTAGTTAAAACGTAATATACCCCAAATTAACATTAGATATAGCCTATTTATTTCTGGAAACATGGAAGGAATGCTCTCCATCAGAGCCTCGATGTAAGATAGGTCTGAGACAAAAAAGAAAGAAAAGGAAAAAGTCCTAGAAAGGAGGAGATAAAATGATGGATACTTTCAAACATGATTGCTGACAAAGAAACGCTAACACAAGCAACAGAAAAACTAAGAGAAACCACAAAAGCATTTATCAAGATTGTCAGATACAGAGTCAACTTGAAAAATAAGAGGATCGCTCTGTATCAATGATTATTAGTTAGAAAATAAAAAAGAAAGAATGGATTCATCTACCTATTTTATTGGAGAGAAATTTAAATGTTAAAAGAGGTGAATAAAATAAAAGACATTCCGAGTTCTTAGATAACTTTAGAAAATAAGAGCTCGTTCACTGTTTAGGGAACACTTGCCCTGCTAAACGTTACAACACAGTGTGATGCCGTGGTTATTAAAATAAATGGCATTATTAGTGAAACAGGAATAAAGAGGCAGCATATAATATAGAACATAGAACTCAAAGACAAACTTGTCTATGTGTGTAAAACATGTCACCACCATAACTGAAATCATAGAAGGTTTAATAAATAGGCTTGTAAAAACTGGCCTTGTAAATATTAAAAATATGGATTTTTCTAACAATATGCAAATTTGTACACTAGACATGGAAACAAAATATTTAAGGCAGTACTATAATGCTAACTGAATAAAATGTAGGATGATACCTTTGTGGTCTTTGGGATGGGGAAGCTATTTCTCAAAGAAAACTGCCAAGGCTCAACTCATCTGAGTACATCAAAATCGCAGATTTCTGTCTAAGGCAGGACCCCAAACACCAAGTTAATGACAAATAATATAGGTGAGAAGTTATTTCCAGTATGTAAAACTGACGTGAGACTGGTCTTTACAACAGACTATTAAATCGTCCAAAATAATGAGAAAAATGTAGGAATTCCAGTAAGAAAATGAGTCAATAATATTGCCAGGCAATTCCTAGATAAATAAACCCTGAAAGCACATGAGCATGTGAATGAATAATTTCTCAGACTCGTTGATAATAGACAGATGCACATCAGAACACAATTGAATTTCACTTTACAGCCAGCCACAAGGGTGGCATAACAGTGCCAATGAGAATGTGAGAATAGAAGACCCTCCTGCAGGAGGAGGATATAAACACAGGAGCTGCCACCTTTAAGTATCTTTAACACCATGGTGTCATTCCTCTTATATACCCCCCAAAGTTTCTCCCACTGGATCATAAGGACATAGCACAAAAATCATCATTTCAGCATTGTTTGAGGGAATGAGAAATTGCTCGTGGTATAATTTTTATTTCCAGGAAACTATGGGATTTCATGTAGCAGTTAGGAGCAACTAGCAAAATGGACACAGCTAAGTGTAAATATGTCTTAAAGCCATAACACAGCACAAATAAATAAATAAATAGTGTAAATGTGAAATAACAATGTAGTATGTGTACAACAAATGGACAACACACACTAATAAGAATCACACAGATACAGAGATACAAACTCATTGGAATTATCATCTATGGAGAAGAAAAGATGAATGGGATTACGGAACGGAAACAAAATAGATTAATCAAATATTAAGGAAACTGGTGATGACAGTATCCCATTAATAGAATAATATGATGAATTCAACCTTTGCAGCTGAGTTCTATCACCCCGGAAAACGGAAGAGGAGGGAATAGAAGGGGGGAGGGAGAAAAGGGGATTCAATTCCTAAAGAAAAGTCTGTTGCAGTGTGTGTGAAATCCTAGCAGGTAAGCCATTATTAACAATTACATGCCTATTACACTTAAGAACGCTCTGAATTAGTCTTTACCTGAGCTGTCTATGGTCTGGCTTATGAAACCTCTTAACGTAATTAATAGACACAATCATGTTCCTTTAGTAAAGGACACAGAGTGGAAAAGAGAATTGGTATGGTCATTAATACACATCAATTCCAAAGAGGACAAAAAAGCTAAAGAGAGTATGATTACTCTGCTAAGTTTGTGAGGCGAACTCTAGGGGGATCTACCAGTAGCCAATCACATTTAGCTACTGTTTACCATCAGCTTCTAGGCATAATAATAAATAATTAACAAACATTAAATTAAACCTACTAAAATAGGCTTATTTGCACTCTTAAGGATTCAGTTAGAAATGTAATTAGCTCCAAATAATAGAAAATTCAATTATCAGCTATTGAAATCTGGAGGGAGGCCAACAATGGTCAAAAGGACCAAATTTGGGCTACCACATGTTGTTGTAAATGAAATATAGAAGAATACAGCTATGCCCGTTTCTTTACATACTGTCTGTGGCTGTTTTATGCACAACAGGGGCAGAATTGAGGAGTCACAACTGTGACCATACAATCTGCAAGATGTAGTTTTCTTTTTTTTAAACTAGCTCTTTATAGACAAAATTTTTCTAAGCGCTAACTGAAAAAAACAGGACTTTATTTTCTTTCACATGAGAATTTCGAAGTAGGCACTTATTGGTGTGGTTCAGTAGCATCTGAGGCCCAGATGTTTGTTTTCTTACTATGGCATCTCCTCATGGTTACAGAGTCACTGCTGCTCTTCCAGCCATCACACCTTCAATTTAGGAAAAAGGAATAAGGGGAACTGCCAGTCATATTAGAAAATATTAAGCCCTGTTAACAGCGGTGAACAGACTTTAATTTATATCTTATTTGCCAGAAATGTTTCTCCCTCTGTGTAGGTAGTGTAAAAAAGTGATCATCCAGCTTTTTCAGTATCTACCATGGAGATAGGAAAGAAAGAAGTGTGTTACAGCTGGACATTGAGTTCACAGCTAATTAAATTAGTTCCACGACTGATGCCAAAGTTGTATAAGGTTTTATGTCACATATGATGTCTGTACCTGTGCAGCCTAAACCATTCCTTCCCCCATAAAAGCTGAAGCTAAAATTTTAATGACAGCCCACTAGAATTAGCTCAAGATGCAGAAGTTAAAAGCAACATTCTTACTGTCTTCAACAAATAGCCTAAAAAATATATAAGCCAGGTCATGTGTGTGTGAAGTTGTATGAACCGTGACTAATACCTTTCCATCATCAGTTAGAGGAAGCACTGTCACAGGGCTGGCACGTGTGAGCCCTGAGCTTCAGCAAACACATTACCAACCACTGGGCCCTCAAGAGTGTCCAGGGAGCACTAGCAGCAGGTGAAATTCCGAAATGTCCTTCAAGATTCCCTGCTTCTAGCTGAAAAGTCCCTTTGCTAGGTTACATCTGTTTTGAGAAAGAGAGATTCCCATATCCATCAAGAGATTAATGGACACAGAAAATGTGGTCTATCTCTACAAAGGGCTTCAGCTTTAAAAAAAACCATAACCCTTCACAGCAACATGGATGAGCTTGGAGGATGTTATAACATATGAAATAAGCCAGGCACACAGAGAAAAATGCCACACGTTCTCACCCATGTGTGGAAGCTAAAAATATTGAGCTCATAGAAGTAGGAAGAATTGTGGTTATTAGCGGCTGGGAGAGGCACAGGAAGCAAGAACTTGATAGGAAGACTAAGTTCCCGTGCCCTAGAGCACAACAGGGTGACTGTAATAGCGACAATTTGTTGGCTACTTTCAAATAGCTAGAAGAGCAGATTTCCAATGTTCCCAATGCAAAGAAATGATGAGTGTTTGAGGAGATGGATATACTAATTACCCTGATCTGGTCATTACACATTGTACACCTGTTTCAAAGCTTCTCACTGTACCCATAAATATGGACAACTGTTATCTGTCAGTTACTAAAGTAATAAAATGAGAAAGAACAAGAAAAAACTATAGAAAAAGAGAAATTCCCCAGGCACTCCTGGCTTCACACTGGAGCCTTCTAAACCAACAAGAGCTTCCCTCAGCTGTTGGAGGAAGTCAGAGGTTCAAGGCATGGGAAGGATTTGGTGTGTCCTGCTGGCTTGGATGGAGGAAGAAGTATGGACTGTGCAGCTTCCAGTTGTTGAGAGCAGCTTCTTGGTGAAAGCCGGTAGGAAAACAGAACTCAGTCCTACAGGTGCAAGCAACTAATTTTTGCCAACAACAGAAGGGGCTTAGAAGCAGATTTTTTTCTGGAGCCACTAGATAAGACCTCAGTCCATCTACACCTGCCTCCCGCTTTTTGCAACTCTGCTGAGCCAGGATTTTGACCTGTGAGCTCATCCAGGGGTATTTTTTGAGCCTTTGAATTTGGAGTAACTTATTATGTGGCAATAGAAAACTAAAACCACACCCCAGTTATTCTCAATGTTTAAACAGTACAAAAGAGTCAACTCCTGAGGAGGAGGATGAGATTGACCAGATCGGTTTGCTTGAAGATGGAAATGGAATAAAACGTAGGACAACTGACCTCCTCTGGCTCACCTTCAGGGAAGTGAACCTGCCTTTGGATTAGGAAATTATCATGGTAGCCATGAGCCTAGAAGAATGTCTTTTTTTTTTTTTTTTTTTGCAGTTTTTTTTTGGCTGGGGCAAGGTTTGAACCCGCCACCTCCAGCATATGGGGCTGGCGCCCTACTCTTTGAGCCACAGGTGCCACCCCTAGAAGAATGTCTTGTAGGAGGATAATTTCCAGTATATTAGACAAACCTTTTAGGAAAGAATAATAAGCATTAGGAAGAATTCCAGGATACTGAAAATCAAGTTAAATTTTAATTTTATAGTATGCTTGATATCAAAATATGATTAACTTGAGTCAAAGAAATAGAAAAAGAGAACCAGAGAGAAACAGCTACATTTCTCTCTTCCCTGAGTCTCCAGATAAATGGAAAAAATCACCTTGTTGCCCTCAGTTATGTACCGTAGGAATTCAACCATTTCTTCAGGTGGTCAAATTATTTGTGACAATAATTCTCAGTAGGAAAATGAAACAGGTGTCATCAAGACAAGTAATTTTACTGAATCTCAAAGCCAGAAGTTCCCTAAATTAAGGATCTGCTCTCTAATCAATAAAATCGGTTCAGTGGTTGATTTTGGTAAACTACGATTGTTCCGTGGCCAATTAAAATTGTACTGTTGTGTTTTACAGAAGTGTTAGCTTTCAAAAGTGTCAAAATATTAAAACACTACACAGATTTGAAGTAAATATAAAGCACCATTATTATTTGTTTTAAAAGATGCTAGGTAGTGAAGAACAGTATTATTCAAGAATAAATTCTCACTGAAATATATTTCAGATCATAAGGCTAAGTGAATACTAAGTGGATATGCGTTCATCACTTGAGGTTTAATGCAGAACTTTTCACTAATGTAGAAGATAATTTATTCTCAGTAAACATTATGTGGTAAGAATTTCTCCTGTTACATCTGTCAGATATGTTACAATTGAGCAAATTGTGTTGATGAACAAAAAAAATTTTTTTTGCAGTTTTTTTGGCCGGGGCTGGGTTTGAACCCGCCACCTCTGGTATACGGGCTGGTGCCCTACTCCCTGAGCCACAGGTGCTGCCCACAATAAAGAGATTTTTAAAAACCAAAATGCACTGATGATATTTTGCAATAATAAAGGCCTTGCATCTACATCTTTGAAATAATGCAAAAATGCCTCAGAAGTGATGGAAATGATGTCATTAACAGAGTTACAGCACTGAATATTCTGTCAAACTATCTGATTTGCCAAATAAAATGACTTGTCTGATGTTATTCAAATTCCTCTCAAAATTTTTCTAATTTTGAAATAAATTATCATTTGATTTCTTTTCTTTTGTTCATTGTTTTTCTGTATATTTTCACTCTGCCACTCAAGCTGGAGTACAATAGCCTCATCATAGCTCATTTCAACCTTCAACTCCTATGCTCAAGTGATTCTCCCACCTCAGCCTCTTGAGTGGCTGGGACTACAGGCGCATGCCACCATGCCTGGCTAATTTTTCTATTTTTTGTAGAGATGGGGGTTTCAGGCTGGTCTGTAACTCCTGGCCTCATGCAATCCTCCCACTTGGGCCTCTCAGAGTGCTAGGATTATAGGCATGAGACACTGGGCCCAATTCCTGGGTTTCAAAGATGTATAATCTGAGGCAGAAATGGCTTTGACAACAATAATTGCTTTACATTTCACATTATTTTATATGCAATTATCTTCTTACTTTGTATGCTAGAACATCATTTTTTTTTTTTTTGCATCTTACAGATAGAAAAGTACATAGTTTAAGGTGTGCTGTTTAAATTATACTACATTTTGTTCTTCTGTAGAGCCAGAATGGATGGTTGCCTTACAAAAGGAAAACTATGGACAGATCTAAAAGGTGGCACAAAGACAGGCATTTTGCCAACATAAATCACACTGCCGTACGAAGTCAACCCCAGATCAATTATACAGATATTTTTCTAAAAGTCTGAATCATATCTGCTCTGGAGAAATGGGTCAAAGAAAAATCCTACTTACTGAGTTATCTATTTTTCTAGGCATCTTTAAGCCATACAGAGTGGCTCTTCCTGGCAATGGCTAAGATTTTAAAAACTTTTAATTGACCTTAATACAAACATTACGAAGATAAAGATTAGCCCTAAAAGCTCCCTATTATTTTGAGATCACAACTTTGCCCATCTCCTCCACCCAGAAGTCTGAACCCCTAGCATCTCTTGTTAATCTCTGGCTTCAGAGTTGCCCACTCATAACTGGCCCATCCCCATCAAAGTCACACTCTGCACAGGGAACATCTGTGTTGGGCTTTTCTCCCTTCTTCCCATCCAGTGTAAAAACCAACTTTTCATATCTGTTTGTTTGAGTCTTCTCTGAGAAACTAACATGTGATGCTATGAGTAAAACAACGGATCTGAGTAAATGATCGTGGATTAAGGTGTGACAGTCCTGAGAAACAGATGTACATTCACAGGTGATTACTGTTCAAGAAACTGAGACCTCTGCAAGGTAAGAGATTGCAGATGGATAAACATATCAACAAATAAATGAACAAATGGATACAATGCCTTACTCCAAATAAACTGTGTTCACTTTGGGGATTTCCAAAAGGTATTTGAAGACATAAAAGCCTTTCAATACATTTCACATCACATCAAATATGCGTTCATCTCAGAATAGAGTCATTTCTTTGAGGAATCAAAGGAATGTTCCCTATGACATGGTTCACACGTGCTGTTTCTACATTTACCAGTGATTTTGCATCTAGTTTTAAGGGTGTGCTATATTTATAGGTGACTATTTTTCATAAGGATGTCTTTATATTTCCCCCCACTCACTCAGATCATTGCTTTACATAAAAATAAATACGACCAATGCCAAACAGATAGAATGAAATGATGTCTTCAGTGCTGGGTAACAGGGAATTTAGAGTGGAGATTGGTCCCAACACAGGCATAACTTTTCTGGCATGAAGCACTTTCATCTCTAAACTTCACCTGATTCTGTCTTCACTCATCCTTCTAAGGGTTTTTATTTATATTTTCCTCTCTATAGCCAGAACTCATATTTGTTTTATTAAAATTTCTATGAACTGCTTATTTTTCATTTTCTTTTTTTTTTTTTTTTTTTTTTTTTTGAGACAGAGCCTCAAGCTGTCCCCCTGGGTAGAGTGCCGTGGCATTACAGCTCACAGCAACCTCCAACTCCTGGGCTCAAGCGAGTCTCCTGCCTCCGCCTCCCAAGTAGCTGGGACCACAGGCGCCCACCACAACGCCCGGCTATTTTTTGGTTGCAGCCGTCATTGTTGTTTGGCGGGTCCGGGCTGGGGATTCGAACCCGCCACCTTAGGTGTACGTGGCTGGCGCCTTAGCCGGTTTATTTTTCATTTTCTTAGAAAATTAAGGAAAATTTATTAGCTGATTGTATGTAAATTGCTCTAGTTCAGTTTTCACTGAGGATACATTTGTTTTGAATATCTGTTATGACAATTATATACAGCTACATTTTCAACTCTAATGCATTTTTAATAACTTCCTTCAGCAGCTAGTGATTTGAATTTCAAATTTCTTTCTACCAAGAAGTAAAAAAAAACTATATACCATTTCATAGCAATTTCATATAAAAATTGATTTATGCACCAAGATCTCTCTCACAGTAAACATATCAAATGTCTAAATGAGACTATTAATACTCATAGGCATATAATATGTGTGCTCCAGATAGAACATAATGGTAAGTTAAAGTTGGTAAAGAGATAATTGTGTTCTTAGCTTATTTTTCAGAAATCCCTTACTTATACTGGAAATATTTCATTCATTCGATTGATAAGTTTAATTTATTATTACTGATCATTAAAGTCAATTTTAGGACAAGTCCAAATAAGTCATTAACTATCAGTATAATGTTATTTATTTACTCATTTATTTATTTATCTTTGAGATAGAGTCTTACTTTGTCACCCTCCATAGGGTGCTATGGAATCACAGCTCATAGTAACCTCCCACTCTTGGGCTCAAGTGATTCTCTTGCCTTAGCCTCCTAAGTAGGTGGGACTACAGGTGCCTGCTACAACATCTGGCTATTTTTAAAGATGGAGGTCTCGCTCTTGCTCAGGCTGGTCTTGAACCTGTGCGCTCAGGACAATCCACCTGCCTGGGCCTCCCAGAGTGCTGGGATTACAGGTGTGAGCCACCATGCCCGGCCCAGTATAAATGTTTAACTATTCACAAAGAGAATAGTTTGAGAACTCCATATTACTCTATTTCTTAAAACCATCTTGAAAATGAAGAATTTTTTTCCCTTCTAATTCTAGAAATGCAAGATTTAGACTGGACATTAATTGCCCAAGAGAAAAGAAAAGTTTCAGACAGGCTGGCCTTTCTCATAAAAGGATTGTCCTGTGTTTACTTGACCATCAGAGGCAACTATAAAAAATTTACAGCTTTGCCAATAGTCACTTCTGAAAAAAAAGCAAAGGATTCATGATTCTACAAATGCAATAAGCCATGAAAGGTGATGACTCAGTCCTTGATTTTATAAGAGCAAGAGGGTACTTGAGGATAAGATGTTAAGAACCTTTGTGATTTTATTATTATTTGCCTGAAAGGCTGGCTGTCCAGGCCTTGGACAAAATAATACTCCTAGTTCCAGGCATGCCATCCCCACACCAGAGCCACCTGCCTGCTCCCAAGAGGCGTAACTCCAGGGAAAAAAATCATCACATGGAGCCTCTGGCATTCTGTCATCCTCTCTTTTGCAAATGTCAAATTTTAAATAATTTTGTTTTTGGTAAAATAAATACATTCCCTCTTCAGAATTCTTACATTTTTTTTATTACATGTGCATTTATAGTACATCAATTCTACAAGCGGTTACTTAAGTGGTACTTTCCCTAATTTTCTACCATTGCTTAAATTAGCTATTCTTTCAATCAAGTGTTAACTCTTTTGATCTGTAACTCTCAATAAATTGAAAAACCTGTGAAATATCACTGGTAAGGCTGGTCTCAAAGTCCATGTCATTTTGAGAAAAAGTCTTATTACAAAGTTTAATTTTGCATGATCTGCCTTTAGAGAGACTTTGCTATATACCCTCTTCAACGTTAATTCTGTTCAATATATTTCCTGAGCAATTTCACTACAATATTCTGTATTTTGAATAGCTTCATGAAAATATCCATCTAATATACCACTGATATCTCATATGACAATGTCATAGGTCAAGAATGACATTTTTTCTTCACTACTGAAACTACTCCTTGTCATGTGCTTCCTGGATCCATGCACAGCGTCACCATTGGTCGGTCTATCATCAACACAGGAAATTTCACTTTTCTCCTCCATTTCCCCTGTATGTCATCAGTTACTGTTAGGTAGGGATACGGGATAATAAGAGGGACAAAATGACCAGATGGGCTTCCAAGTAGAAGCAGGTGACACGTCTAGGGACCGTCCAAGGACTTAACTGGTGTTTGCTCTGGAAGGAGGTCTCCAAGGTCTGCCCAACTAGGAAGAGGTGGGGAAACCATAAAGTGGAGCTATGGTCAAGGCTGAAGGGGTCTTTGGAACATGAAATAAGCAAAGTGACAGTGCCCTTAAGTGACTAGGCATGGTTCTTTTTCTTTCATTTTCTTCTTTTTTTTTTTTTTTGTAGCTAAACATACCTTTATTTACAAAATATTCAGTAAAAAATTTACAAAGAGGTGGCCAACATATAGAGAATAATTTACAAGTATTTTGTAAAGTTTTGTGTGTTCTATTAGCCTCTGGGAACCACCTGCCTTGAGTACTGACAAGATAGGATATTATGAAGCCTGTTGCTTCATTCTTTCTGTGCTGAGAATAGAAGTGTACCCTGATATTCAAAGGTAAAGAGTAAATGCTCATATTCAAAAAATTCTGTTTGAACTATATGGAATTTATTAATTCTGTAAATTGATGTCTTCCATCATATTTGGAATTTTTCAGGCATTAATATGTAAATGTTAATAAAGTATTTGAAATAATATTTTAATATTTTTCTGCCTCATCCTCTTTCATTCTGCAATGGTTAGACTATCCCCATGTCAGAAACTGAAATTGTCCCTCAAGCCCTGAAGCTCTTTTTTTCTCATTCTCTCTCATTTTTTACTGTGATTTTTCTCAGTCTTTTTCCTATTACAGGACTTCTATTGTTTTACCTTCAAGTTCATTATTCCCTCTACTTTTTTTCTTGCTATTAATCTTACCCAGTGACATTTTAATTTTGGATGTCTTATTTGTAGTTCTAAAATGTCCTTTCAGGATTATAATTACAATTTCCCTTTCTTTGCTGAGAGTCCTTTTTAAAATTAAACATGGTCGTTATTTCCTTTACCTCATCACCCATGGGCATAAGAGTTGTTTAAAGCGTCGTCTCATCATTCAGAATCTGTGCCATATCAGGTTCCACAGCAGGTGATTTTATTTTCCTTTTTGCTTAGATGTTTCATGATTTTGTCCTGCCCTGAGGAAAGTTGGATTTTATGCTGGTCATTGTGATTGTCGTGTGTAGACTCTCGATTCGGTTACATTTATCTCAGAGTGTGTTTATTTGTCTGCTTTTTAGCCAGTAATTCCCTTGCTAAGGCTGACCTGCTGTCTGCTACGCCTGTAGTGGGTTGTGGCTCAGACTTCGGGGAGATGCTGCGGTCTTAGCTGTGACTTGGTTTCACTGATCCTCTTCATGCTGGTTCAGATGTCAGCCCTGGTCTCTCCTGATCTATGCGCACGGTGAGCCGCTCCCCTTCTCCAGCTTTGTCTTTTGTTACGGTTTCCTCCTTACTCTCTGGGAGCCTTGGTTAGTTACCTCAGTGCCATTTCCTCTGATTTCTGAAAAAATGCCCAGTTTTCCTACCGTAGCTTAGTCATCCATTATTGCTGCTGGTGTGACTGCACCTGCCCTCCCTGCCAAGCTGCCCCCAGGAGAGGAAGACCGTGCAGGTCCCGCAGTTTAAGATCAGATGCTCCTTCACAAACTGTTACTTTTCTTGCTTTTGTACAGGGACCTAGTACTTGTTCCTTTTGTATTGAGCCCAGAGTTTTTAGGTGTGAATTGTGGGAGAATTATACCGTTAGGAGATCACTGCTGCGTGCTGAAAATAGAAACACAATGTGCTATTTTAAGATGCTAGCCCTGTCACGCCAGGCTCCCTGCTGAAAACCCTTTCAGAGACTCCCCCTCCTGTAGACTCTATTTCAGTCTTTCGTCCTCTTCTCGTCCCACGTGCCTGTCAGAACAGCCTTCTTTTAGATCCTCCAGCTTATCCAATTGTTTCCACTTCCATTTTTTTGGTAAGAGTTTTTATTTAAATTTTACTTTTTTTCTTGGAATGATCTTCTTGTGTATCTTTGAATCTGTTAAGGGATGACTCATAACTCTTGTTTCTTGTAGTTGAGTCTCAGCTGACTTCTATCTGTAGCAATTCTCCATTCATTCTGGAGTAGGTCTATCACCCCTTTCAAAATAAAAACAGTTACCATCGCATACTTCACACTGATGTTATTAAGAAGGTGTGATAGTGACAGACTAAAGCACAGTACTGTCTGTTTAGTGCATAGAGCAGGGCTACCCATATAGTAAGTGCCCAGTGATCACGGGTGTGATGAATATTACTGAGCTGGAGTTCCATACGAGGCTGACAGTTCACAGTTTGAGAATTCACAGTTCACAGACTAACTCAGGGACTGACATTGGCCTTTGAAATGCCCTGCTCCCAGTAGAAGCCGAATGACCTTCAAGGAGTCAGTCTCCCAGACAAACGGACGTTAGCATTTTTTTTTAGCTTTGAGCAGGCCACGGAGTGTCTGTGATCGCCACTATGAGTTAAGGAGAGGGTCAGGTAGGCAAAGCTAAGAGAATATAAACCAAAGGGAAAGGAGCTCTCAGAAAGCCTTTTAGAGATGCTTTTTCCAATACATCAATCACCAGTGCTAGTTCCACCACTCAAATATCATATTTATTTACAAATTTTAATAAAGAAACCCAAATTAGGCAAAATTCAAAATATTCTTTTGATAAAATTTATGTCTACCTCCCCAGCTGTATTTGTGTATTGCCTTGAAGTTATCTGAGTATCTGTGTCTCTTTCACTACAGTGCAAACCCTTCCAGGGGAACGACTGGATCTCATTTTTGTATCCTCCAGCAGAAGCAGAATGCCTGCCCAGAGTACACACCCTTATCTATCTGCAGCCAAGTTACCAGTTCTTAGAGGTGGTTAGAATACTAGAATGTGTCCCTTTTTTGTGTGTATGTGCAGTTTTTGGCCGGGGCTGGGTTTGAACCCGCCACCTTCGGCATATGGGGCTGGCGCCCTACTCCTTTGAGCCACAAATGCCACCCTAAATGTGTCCCTTTTTTAGATAAAAGAAAGCTGGGTTCAAAAATCAGATGACGTCTCTTCCTGAGGATTGTACCTGTTACAGGCATCAGTAAAGCTAAACCCCAGATGACCAGCTAGCTGTGCCACTGATCAGCAAGGCCTCTGACCAGGGAGCCACAGAACACGTAATATGCCCATCAAAATTGTACTCACAAACTAAGCTTCACAGCTTAGTTTTTACAACCAGCAATTCCTCATTAAGTTAGGTTTAACGTTACTGCCAAAATCATCATCATAACACATAAATACCAGTAGGACTTTAGAATTCAAATAACTTTGGCTATCATTAGACTAGGAAGCGTTGTGCTATCTGTTTTATGACATTATAACTCAAATAATCTTTGGAAACACATAGTACGACAATTTTAAAATTCATTTGTGCATCAGAAAACCAAACCCCCACGAGCTAGAAAGTGACTGAGCAGAAAGCTGGACTCGCGTTCCCTGGCAGAAACTATACATTATCATATAGAACAGCTCACAGGGAGTTGTGAAACTCAAAAGCTGTTTCATAATATTTATTTTGAAATACTAGGGTACGAGCATGCCTGTTACATGAATGAATTGTAAGGCTGAAATCAGGGCTCCTAGCGTGCCCACCACTGGAATATGCACATCCTACCAATAGATAAGTTTTTACCCTCATCCCCATTCTTAGTATCCAATGCCCTTCATGCCAGTTGAGGACCACATGAGCCATTGTTTAGCTCCCACTTTATGCTCTTTGTTCCCGGTTTGTATACAATATAAATGATTGCTGATTATTTGTGTAATAGCTTTAGCTAGCACAAGACTGCCAAATCATTTATTTTTAATAAAGGGAGAAATTAGGACAGTATATCCCACAAAATAATACTCCATAAATTCATTACGTTATCCAGGGCAACTTACTGTATAACTAATTTCAGTGAGAAGTTAGAATCTTTACTGAGCTTATTCAGACATTCTACCAACAGGCAATGCTGCTCTATACCCGAGTTGTGAGTAAGAGTCCTCTGTATTCCTACAAAGTATCTGGGTTCCGACACTGCCAGCAGACGTGACTTTCAGCTGCATATTCAGCATTGGGGCTGTGTTTTACACTCTTTAAATTCTAAGGAAACTGATATTTCATTCCCAGTATTTCTGTCCTGTCTCTACACATCAGCGTGTCTGATGATCATTTGCTTGTTAAGGAGCTAACAACAAACGCCGTACACATTAACATTATTAGCGCTGCTAAAGCCAGATTCAAAATTTTATCTCCTAAACATTGCCTAGAGCTTAAATCAAAGTAACAGATGCACAATTAACCTGAGCGGAGGGAAAATGCCTACTCAGCACCCTGAAGAATGATCCGGTCGCGTTACGAGTCATCTCATTTCACAAAGTAGCAATAAAAATGAGTGTTTCATTTTGCAGAGGTACCAGTGGCATTTATAACAGGTGATTAAAATAAAGGAGAGAAATAACTTTTGCATTTTATCAGAACGGGGGAATTTTATCCCAACCATGAATTTCTACCTCTATAGATTTCATGTATCAAAGAAACATCTTCACAAGTTCTCAGGGGTCCAGTTGTTCCCCAGTTGACTCACCTTATGAAAGTTTCTGAAATAAGCTGCCTTTTCATCCGGAAATTTTTCTAACCTTCTGGGTCCTTTGCTAGAAGCCTTCTTGAAAACCAACCAGCATCGCCTGAAAATCTTAAAACAAATAAAGAAATCCCATTATCCATCTTTTTACATGAGTTTGCTGCATCAGAGGTTTATCTATTCAATTAACCCACTGGGAATACACTTTTTAAAATGCTCTTATTGAGCAGAGATTAACTTATTTGGGGGTGATAAGCATGCTCTCAATTAAAGTCACAACAATTTTTGAAAATACTTTATTTGTGAAGGAATCGTTATGCATTTTTCAATGTGCTAGATAAAATGGTTTTTAATATAACTAAATACTTTGGATGCCGCATCATATAAAATGTGTATTTTCATCATCATAGTGACTAGCAATTCTCTATTCTCTGTACTTGTGCAATGATGATTTAACAAGTTTGGGTGAAGTTTTCTGTCTTTGAAAACAATGTCACATATAAAAATTAACTTATTTTGTGGAATTTTAGTTTTTTAATAGATACTCACACATTGTTTGCTGAAAACAGCAAAAAATATGTATTTAATGATTACACCTCTCTTATACTGTTTCAGCAACTAGTGTTTATCAAATATTTCTTTGTACAATATATTCAGAATTTAGAAGCACATTTAATTCTCATAATAAAATGAGGAATGGATGAAATAGATACCATCTTCATTTTTAGGTAGCATTAACGACAATATCAGGATTTGATTTTATTTTAATTAAATCATAGCTGTGTACATTAATGCAATCATGGGGTTCAGTGTGCTGGTTTTATATACAATTTGAAATATTTTCATCAAACTGGTTAACATAGCCTTCATGGCATTTTCTTAGTTATTGTGTGAAGACATTTATATTCTACACTCAGTAAATTTCATATGTACTTTTGTAAGATGCACCTTAGGTGTGATCCCATCAATTACCCTCCCTCCACCCATCCTCCCGCCTCCCCTTCCGTCCCTTTTCCCCATATTGGTTTGAATATTTTTAAACAATGGAGCTATTTATATTTTCATTTAGCATTCTACAAATAAAAAAAACACATCAAATTTACTCTCTTCCTAAAACTAACAAATGAGACTGGTTTTTAAAGACTTAATATAGTAGATTTTTGGCCAAGTTGAGTTAAAAATTATTAAGTCATTATTTTTTAATTTTGGAATAATTTGGAGTTTATAAACAGTTACAAAAATGGAGGAGAATCCCTATATATTTAAGCATCTTCCTTTAATATTAACAGCCTGTATAGACAGAGTACATTTTTCAAAACTAAGACACTAATATTAGTGAAATACTATAAATTAAATGACCAATTCTACTCAATTTCACCTGTCCAGTTACATTTCAGGAGCCTGTACCCGGACATCAAGTTGAATTTTGTTGTTCTGTCTCCTGAGCCACCTCTGATTTGTGATAGTTTCTTAGACTTTCTTTGTTTTTCACGACCTTGACAGTTTTGATAAACAATGGTAAGGTATTTTGTATAAGGCCCATCAAATTCTATTTGTTGCAAATAGGTTATTTTTGATATTCCAAAAGTCTAATGAAAATCTCACAATAAAGTGATTAAAATATAACATTTACTGGGACAATAATATAAATTAATTCTGGTTATGGATGACTTACGTATATTTTTATGTATTGTTTCAGTTTCATCGAGGGTACAAAGAACTAGGTTACACCGTTTGCATTTGTTAGGTAAAGTCCCTCCTATAATTGTGTGCTGCCCCCAAGAGGTGTGTCACACACTGTGTGCCATCCCCATCACCCTCCCCTCTTCTGCTCCCTCATTCCCCTGCCTCCCACCCTGAATTGATTTGAGTTTTTCTCTTCTGTGGGGGCTGACAAACATGTCAAAAAATGCTCATAGTCCCTGATCATTAGAGAAATGCAAATCAAAACCACCCTGAGATATGACCTAACCCCAGTGAAAAAAGCCCACATCACGAAGTCTCAAAGTCGCAGATGCTGGCCTGGATGTGGAGAAGGGAACACTTTAGACGCTGGTGGGACTGCAGTCAACTTTTTTGGAAGGAAGTATGGAGAATCCTGAAAGATCTCCAATTGAACTACTTATATTTTAATCAGATCTCTAGTTGAATTTTTAAATTTAAAGTAATGAATCATTTAGTAAATGCAGAGGGTTTTTTCTTTTGAACGTAACTTTTCAAAAATATTTTTCTTTTTAATAGGAGTAGCATAACAACAGTGTGCTGGTGTGGAGAAGTTTCAAGTGTCATTGTGTGTCAATGTGGAACCAAATTAGGCTGAGTCAGCACAGCAAAGCCACCCCAGGACTGGAAGGGTGAAATGAGCAGATGCTTATTTTACTGGATTTTATTAGTGCCCTGGGATCTGCTGGGCCCTAGAACTTCTTGTACATGGGTTGGAGAGATTCGAGAGATGAGTAACAAAAATGCCTCCCTGAGACCAAGAGATCACTTCTCAGAGGCAAAAAGTGAAAATAAAGGAATAAGTTTCATTTTGCTTAAAAATGAAAAGGTATAAATTCTTCAAGTACATGAAAGAGCATCATATAAATAAAATTAGCTACCTTATTTTTATTTGTACCCATGAGAATGGGACACAAATTATTGTCCTCCATTAGCAGTGTCACTCCTTGGCTCTTCAGAGGTATCTGCAGGCACGGAGACCATTTGGCTGGATAACATCAGAACTTGTTGCTTGCAAGAATAGTCACTTATAGTCAGTCTCCTAGCAGCTGACATTGCTGCCGACCCCATCATGGTTTCAGGGTTCTATGCCATTCTGTCCTGGGAGCTTCCCTGGTTTCACCTCCATATTCAAAGCCATCTGCCAAACCTATCAGTTATCTCACCCAACATACTTCTCAGAAGCTTCTTCTAGAAAGTTCTGTGTGGTTGCCAGGACTCTGGAAAACCCCAGACTCCTCAGCTGGTCCACACTTTGTATTCCACTCCATTAGCCAGAAAGCCAGCTCGCCACCACCAAATACCCTTGCAAACACGTTCCACCTGATGGAAACCCCCTTCCCACATGGAAAGCCCTTTTCCTTATTGCTCTCCTCCTTCAAGGTGATTTTACACCAGGGACACTTTTTCTCCACTGGGAAGTAGATGGCAGGTTCCTTGGCTTCAGTTCACCTCTGTAATGACCTTGTTTAGCTGGAATTCCTTCACAAGCTTTACCTTAACCAAAAGTCGGATTTAACAGGCTAATTCCATCATAAGCTGTTAACCTAGTGAACCCTGCACTTCAAATAGGATTTTGTTTAGGAACTTGGAAGAATTCTGATTATGGGAGTTGTCAAATCTGAGAGTCCCTTGTGCTAAAGAGGGTCATGAAAACCTTGTTTCTAGAGACTTTTGAGACATAAAGAGTAAAGTATCCTATTAGCATATCTGGATCGCAGCCTGTTTGTGTTTTCTTCCGAAAGCACCACACTGTGTAAATAATACAACGGCATGTAGGATTCAATTATTAATTTATAACTGTGCTCAGATGAATGTGAGACACACACATACGCAAAGCCCCCCCCAGGAATAGTTCTTGGTGGGCTCACGCTTTGAGTGAGTTCAGTTACTTACACTTAGGTATTTGTGCCTTGACAAAATGTTTACGATACTTTTGAAATACATACTTGGTTTTTGTAAAAAGTAGACAATACCTAAGATTAAATTTAATGCACTGATGAGTTTTAGTTTTAAGTCCTTCCAAAATAGAATTGAGTTTTATTATCTTCTAAAACTGACTTATGTTTAATTTCTGTTTTCAACCTCAGGAGGAATATGAGAGAAACTGATTACAGACTGGGCTACAAACGAGAAAATCCACGAGACTGAAATGGGATTGAGGGACCAGATGGAAAGACCTCCCCCTGTGGAACGCTGTGACCAATCACACCGTAGACACTGCAGACTAATTAGCATACTACAGTCCCTAAGACACCGCAGACTCGGACCAAGACAGACAGGTACTCGGGAGACAATGAACACAACACACCCGTGGGGATTTGACAGGATAAAAGTAGCAACTCAAAGTAATGGGCAAGAACTTTCTAATAAATAGCTTTGGGAAAACTGGATAAACATACTGAAAACAAAATGAAAATCATCTTCTTCCTCACCTGATACTCCTGAATCAGCTTCAGGTCAATTCTTTTGTTTTCTTTAATGTAAAAGGAAGCACATCTATTTAAACCAATTTCTGTAGGGCTGGCTGAATCGCCTTTTTGCTCTTAAAAGTATGTCACTTTCCTCCCCTCAAATAATGACATTTATATTTTCATTAGGAATTAGGCAGATTCTTAATACGAATGTGAAAGATCCAAAAATTAAAGCCTTTTAAATATATATATATATATAGTATGCTAATTAGTATGTCAGTGATCTCAAATTAGGGAAATACAGGACACAGAACAAAACTCTTTTATTTTCTTTGAGACGAGGTCTCACTATATTGGGTCTTGAACTCCTAGGCTCAAAGGATCTTCCCACCTCAGCATCCCAACCAGCTGGGACTACAGATATGTGTCAACACACTCTGCTACAGAAACATCATTGTAAGAGATCATAAGGAACTGAAACAAGTAAGAATTTCCTTTTTTATATCAGGAAAGAAAACTCAGAGTATTATAAATCAAAAGGTTAATTAGAAGATATGTGCCAGACACATAACTGTCAGGGGATGGGTATCTGGAACAGGTGAAGGACTCCAAGAAATGCAGAAGGAGAAGACAGGCCAGGGCACAACAGGGCAGGAGGTTGAGTGGGCACTTGCACAACAAAAGAGTGATGTAGTCAAAAATGACCAGCGGCAAAGCTTATGAAAAGTGCTCAGTCTCCTCGGCACTCGGGATCATCTAAAGTGAAAACGTGAAGCAAATGGAGGAAAAATAAAAACACTGACAACAGCGAGTGTCAGCAAAGATGTGAACCAACGGGAGCCTCACGCTCCACGGAGGAAGTGTGTGCAGGACAACCTGTAAGATACACAGCCACCCAGAATCTGGCAATTCACAAAGAATCCCAACTTTATTCTTCCTTACACACTGACCAGCAATGTTTGTATATAGCATAAAAATGTGTGTTACAGCATTATTCCCAAGAGTCCTAAATGCATAAGTTGTGATTTGTGTATTGAACACTGGGCAGCTGAAAATAATATGAACTATGGCTACACATGATGACGTAGACCAATCTCCAAACACCATGTTGAATAAAAGAATCCATACATAAAAGAACGCACACCGCAAAGTTCATTTAAATCCCCCAAGTTGGCAAAACTAAGTTATGGTATTTAAGGATGCATCCTTAGATGGTAAGTGACAGAGGACAAGAGAGTGGCTTCCACTGTCATCAGCACGGTGGCCCAGTTAGTGGTAGTAGGAATGGGAGGAAGGTGGTGGGTTGTTTGCTGCTAGCAGTGTTGTATTTTTTGATCTGGGTGGTATATACAGATATCTATATCTATATCTATATCTATATCTATATCTGTTCTATCTATCCACTATCGATCTAAGTATATTTATAAAGGTATATTTGCTCAACCTTTCCATTTAGAGTTTATGCCATTTCCTCTATGGTTGCTTTAATTTAAACTTTTTTTCTGATTTCCTATTGTGTTTAATCAGTGTTTACCAGGGACGGCAGCCTGGCTTTGCTCTTTCCAGACACGGAGCTCCTAGAACCCACAGTTTGCCTCTGTTATTTACTACGGGCGGCAGGTGCCAGTGCTGTGATGAGATCATTACTGCTGCCATCACGAGACCTGCTCCCGTTAGAATTGCAGAATGTTCTGGACTCCTTCAACATCTGGCTATCAGGTGGTGGCTTCCTTTGACTCCCAGGCTGCAGGGACTTCTTAATTGCAGGGATGTTGCTGATCCATGTTTTAAATGCCTTTAGCAGAGGGAAACTGCAAAGAACAGAAGCACCCATTCTGCTACCATTAGAATAGCTTACAGCAATTGTCCATCTGCCCAACTGAATTTGTTGCCAAAAAGAAAATCTTCTCTGTGGTCTTTCAAAATATTTTCAAAGATGGGCCAGTACTGGGTTTCCGCTTTCTTCACCACTAAAGGGAAGGGCTCCTCTTTTTCCTTAGGGGGTTTGAAGGCAGCCACTGCTACATCATCGGCAGGGCCAGGGGGCCATCGGTGTGCTTTCCAGTCCTGACTCTCTCCCTCAGGTCCTGCCCGTAGAGGTCAGACTTAGCATCGAGGTGGCTGAGGACGGCTCTTGTCTGTGTCCACACCATTCCATCTGTTTCAACCAAAGGCACTTGGCTGAGAAACAGGCATCATCCTTCTACAATGTTTCACATCGCTCTTTTGTTTCACAAAATTCTTCAAACTCTACTCCAGCTGTGGCCAGCAGCCAATGGACAGACTCCATCCTGTCCTTGCCACAGAAGTAACAGCTTGGGTTTGGCTGCCGTGGCTCCCGGCTTGGGGTTTTCTTGTCGTTTCTAGGCTCTGGCTCAGGGGCCTAATTGGAACATTCTTTGAAAAGTTACAAAACTCACACGTGTTCAAGTTTACACACATGCTGAGGCCCATTTTACTTTTCTTCTTAGTTTTTCTCCCTTTTTCTAAGAAAAAAAGATAGAGCAACACAGAGACAGAGCCATTGATCTCTGCCTGGTGTTTCAGGATGGGGAGACGGTGCTGAGCGTGTGGAGGAGGTGCTAGCACAAACCACTAACTGGAGGGAACCGTGCGAAGAAGCAGGCAGATGCCAAACAGCTTTCGGCTAAGATGCAGGCACCCCAGAAGTACGTACATCCAAGGCACTCGAGTTCCCAAAAAGTCCTGACAACTTTAGTTCATCTGTTAAAAAATAAACTATGACTGGACTTTGCTGGAGTCTGGAGTAAATATAAAGGCGATTGTTCTGGTGCCTTTGAAGGAAGACCACGTGGGATTCTGACTGGGGAAAGCTGTCTAAGTGACACTGGTGGAACAGTTCTAACAAGGCAGGCTTCACACACAAGATCAGGGGACCCAGAAGGGTATGTGTGACCAATCCACTTAACTCAAGGACTTTAGTAATAATCTCAAACCAAGTGGTGCTCCCCAAACCTTAACAAACATTTATGGCTTCCAGAGTCTTTTTCTAGCCCATGCCTTATTTCCATATCATATCATCTCTAATCTAAACTGTGATGGACCAAAGGTGTAATTAAATATGCTATGCAAAAAACAGATATACAGATGGAAGGCTGTGATTTCTCTTTCATTATTCTTGTGTGAAATAATTAACTTATTGTTTAGAATATACTTATGCCATGCACAGCTGTGATGGAATTCCTTACTTCTTCTGTCTTTGTTCTCCAGTCAATCTTTTATTATATTTCCTGGTAAACTTAACTGACCCGAGTACTGGAACTATAATTTTTATATCTTGTGGCAATCTTCTTGATGATATCTCCATAAAATCTAAAGCAAATATAGATAATATAAATTTAAGATATAATATTAATTTAGTATAATATATAATAAGTATAGTCTTAGAATAGGAAGATATATTTTTCTGAAATACGCTAATAAGCCTTTGTATCTTGATTAATAGATAATAACCCATGATATCTTCCTGGCTGACTTGTCCACACGACACCGAGTCTCTCAGGTGTAGAAAGAGTGTCTTTTTAATCTTAGTACATTAGATTCTCACTGTATTCCAGGAGACTGATTTTACAAATCCCCTATTAATTTATTTAACAATCACCCAACATTTGCCAGGAAATCGGGAAAATGTAGGTGAAATATGCTTGCCCCTCTGACAATGACGGGCTTGCTGAACAGCTAAGTACTTGGACCAGGATGATGCATTTTGCAACTTTTTTTTTTTTTTTTTTTTTTTTGCTTCATGGAGACTTAGTACATTTTAGAAGTGATTATCGAAACATACAAACATTAATAACTAACTTGGAAGATTCAAAACATAAATAGTTATTTGTCTAAAAGGAGTAAAACACATATTCTTAAATCACGCATTTCCCTGACAACATTTATTTCAATTTGTGAATTTCCTAAAAGCCCCTGGAATTCAATGGAAAATGATAGTGATTTTCTTCACACAGCAACCAAAGCCTTTCCACTACTTTGTGCAATGCTTTTAAGCTGTATACATTTTCATCTGTTTTATTTTTTAAATCTAATTAATTAATTAATTTAGAGACAGGGATTCTCCCTCTCTGTTGCCTCGTGATAAAGTGCAGTGGTTCCATCACAGCCCAATGCAACCCCAACCTCACTGAAGCCATCCTCCTGCTTCACCCTCACGAGTGCCTGGGACTCTAGGTTCCCCCTACTGCACCCAGCTAATTTTTATATTTTTTTATAGAGGTGGAGTTTCATTATGTTGCCCAGGCTGGTCTCAAACTCCTGGCCTCAAGCAACCCTCCTCCTAACTTGTCCTCCCAAAGTACTAGGCCAGCAGGTCTGAGCAACTGTGCCCTGCCTTTTTTTAATTTTTATTTTTATTGATGCATCCTCTTGAATTTCCTTAGCAGAGAAACTTTAGTATGTTTTGCTGCATGGGTCCATTCTTTTTCTAATTATTGCTTGTACTTCAAATGTCTGATAGACAGTATAAATATTACCTATCTGTTTTTAAGTCAATGATTTATGCATGGAAGATAATCAAGATATTTACTGAATAAAAGGCAGTTGCTAAAATGAAAACCCCTGTATGTCATTGATTCCTGGACATTACAGTCAAAAAATACATGGCATTGCTTTCTTCAACTTCAAATACAAAAACTGTGGGTTCGTGATGAACTCCACAATGCCTGCAAACTACCTGAAATGTTCTGCATAATTTTTGCTTATGTACTTGATTTCCTCAGATAAGTGGTTGATAATCTGAACTCATTTTCCAAGAAGTCTTTTGCTGTCCAGATTACTTGTCTGTACATGTTTTTCAATAGGAGAAAAAAGATCTTCAAAAATTCAACCTCTTCCTTTTCACTAATAAAGATTTTCCTTTCTGCTGCTTTAAGTTAGTACAATTGTTATCAGTACATTAAATGTTACTTCCTGTAACTAAGATTTAAAAATAAGAAAACTATGAAGAGAAGCTTCCAAAGCATAGCGGTAGGGAAAACAAAATGATGTAACCCATTCTCAAATATGTAACGTCAAATGACTCTTAGTTCTCCACGTACTTTGTGATTTTCTTCACATTTTTCTAAATAAGCACTCTCTAGCTGTGCTCTGCCGTGGAAAAACACACCATTTGATACTAATATTATGTGCTGAATCAAGAAGCCAAGGTTCTATGTATAAATGATTCTGCAAAAGGTTGGACTAAACTAAGTTAAATTGTTGTTTGCTCAGGGAATTTTAAGTATTCAAACTATGCATTAAGTATATAAAGAGGAAGGAAAATATATAAATATGTCTTGTTTTTTCAAGTGAATTACCCACGTATCTTTGTTTGTATTTTATTTTAATTTGGTTCATTTTCCCCCTAGGTGCTTTTAAATTTTCCATGATTGTTCAATGTTGGGAAGACCCATAAATTTTCCCCGATGCTACATACCTTAAATATTTTCATGTAGGCATTATTACTACCTGAAAATTTTTACAAAGTTGTTGTCTACTTATGCATAAGAAATATAACCTTGGCTTTTACGAACAGAATTTTAGGGATGCAAGAGAGATTGAATCTTACACTTTACGTATCATCAAAGAAATAGGCAACCTTAGGTAATCTGTGATTATTGCTTTTTGCCCAAAACTGTTTGAATAACTTTGGAGTTATGTCCAAATATTTGGAAAATACAAGACCATTAAACTTGATAGACTTAAGAAATCAATATTTACACACTATCACAGCGAGTAGTAAGAAGATCGAAACCAGATATTGCAATGGCTGTGCTTTTCCCTTCTACTTGCTCTTTATCCAACAAATTGTAGACAATAGCATTCATTACCTAGGTAAGACAGCGCAAATTTTAAAAGAAGCTTCTTCTTCACATTTTCTTAGACAAGTGTAATAAATAAATAAATTCATTCAAATAAAAATGTGCTTTGTTTTATTAGCTATAAAAATCATGAACGCTCCAAGAAGTGATAGCCTGACGGTAAGATGAGAAGTTTGTCTTATCTACACATCAACTTTCCTTATTATCATTAAAAACTATCATTTCATTAGCAAATCACTTGATGAGTTAAGATACAAATTGCATTTTTTGAGAATTGCCACCAAAGAGTGTGGGTGTAACTCTTATGCCCAAATTAAGCCTTTAATTTTTCAAAATTAAGTACCTGACTAAGAGCTAGGAAAAGATAAGATAAACAATAATATTGGACTACAAAACTTAATATGAAAATTCATTATAAGAATTTATAGAGGGGGAGCAGTGTCTGTGACTCAGAGGAGTAGGGCGCCAACCCCATATACCAGAGGTGGCCAGTTCAAACCCAACCCTGTCCGAAAAAAACAAAAAACAAAAAACTGCAAGAAAGAATTTACAAAGGGACCACAGGATCTATAATATCTCACCTCATGCATTTGCTCGACATCTGATTATATCAGTACGGTAGTAGGAATGTTTCATTTTGTAACTTAAGTTAATAAAACGATGCACGTCTAATTTATTAGGGGCTCCCACATAACTTCCTTTAAATATGGCAGCTCCCATAAGAGGAACTGTAACCATAATAATGCATCTCACATTCTATAGCCTTTCCCCCAAGATGTCTCATGCACTTTTCCACAGTCAAAAGCATCTGAAAATCAAGTATTTCATTATAATTTTAATTAAGTTCAGAACACCAAATTGTATCAGCTGTCTATATATGTTGAGGAAGAAGTTCTTATGTGAACTGGAGCCCAAACAATTTAGGATTCTTAGATTAAATAAAATACTTAAGATCACAAATAAAGTCACATTTTAAAAATGGCCCTATAGGGCCAGGCCTAAGCCAGGCCAAGTGAGTGACTGAGCATGTGAGGTGGACTTATACTCAAGGCCGAGATTCTTCAAGCTACAAATCTCTAAACTCTAAGACTTGCAGCTGTCATTACAATGTCTACAGCTCCGCGGCTTCTGAGAGCTCGGCCACGCTGAGAGTGTGTCCTGTTAGAATCTGTCCATCCATTCACAGGGCTTCTTTTGAAGACACGTTAAAGTCAGGATATGGTTCACAGCCTGCTGAATTCTCTGAAATAAATGCAGTGGCTCTCTGGTAACTGTAAAGCCAAAAATGTTTTTCTCCACCTAAGAATGTTTTAGAAACACCTAAGAATACAAGAGCAACTGAAAAGGATGAGTCAAAGGTAACTATGAAAAGGTGTCCTTAGATACAGAATCAACGTAAGCATCATCAGTGGAAGAACGGACAAAGGAAATGTGGTGTGCAGTCACCCTGGGATACTCCCTGACTTAAAAAAGAAGGAAATCACGTCATTTGGAGCCATACGGATGGAACTGGAATTCATTCTGTAAACGAAATAAGGCAGGCACAGAAAGACCAGTATCACACGTTCAGATTCATTCGTGGGAGCTAAAAAGGTTGACGTCATGGACCTACAGAGTAGAACTGTAGATACCAGGGGCTGGGAGGGGTATGTGGGTGAAGCAAGGCTAAAGAGAGGTAGGTTACTGAGTACAACACACAGATAGATAGAAGGAATGAGCTCCACTGTGGCAGCGGAGCAGGGCGCCTCCTGTAGTTAACAACGGTGTATTGTACATTTCAAAATAGCTAGTTGAGAGGGCTTCAGATATCCCCACACACAGAAGTGATGAATGCTCCAGGCGAGGGACACCTCACACACGCAGGCTTGGTCATTACACACTCTGTTCATGTAACAAAATATCACAAGTGCCCCATAAATATATATAAATATTATGTATTAATTTAAAAAAATGTCTTGCAAAGGGCCTCAAAGTTGTCCACAGTCATAAAAAACAAAGAACATATTGCTTGGACTATAGACTATAAATGCATTCTTTTTACGTACCTTGTAATCTAAATAAATTTGTTTTTACCTAATAGCTTAATTTAGTAAAAAAAAAATAGGTAGCATCTTACAAAGCATAATCTGTATCATTGGTTGAGTGTTGTTTTGTACTTAAGTATTTGTACAATACTTTCACTGGCCATGTCTACATTAGGTTGTAATCTGGGACAGGCGAGGGCAGAGGCAGATGAGAGGTTAAGGATGAGAGGGGCAGAGGCACGCCATCATTTTACGTGTGGACGGCCATCCACTGGACTCACACATACAGGTATGTGCACCTACCTCTATTTTTTAATTTTAGTTTATACACTTATATAAATAATACACATAAACACACATGCATTGGTCCATGTATTAACACCCAGCTATTTAAACACATAAATCACATGACCAAAAAATTAAAAACTTCTAGGTTTAATTTCTTTTTGGAACATAATTTATTTTCATGAGAGAAAAAGGGAAATTTGTTTCATTATTCAACATTGTATAATGCAAAAGAGTGAATAGTGCCATCCGTTTACACTGGAAAAAATGCTTAAAGATCAATACATATATCTCAATTTTTCTTATTTCATATAGCTGAGAAGACCAAAATGGATGTGCTAGTCTTTCTTGTTTCTGTCACCTTGCCTTGTCTTTATGTTAATAATCCATACTAACAATTTTGAAACTCATAAAGGGCAAAAGATGATTCCTAAATTCTAACAAGGGGCCATTTTTGAGGCGCCTCAGTGTTTCTGTTTGTGTTTCACCTGCATCAATATAGTTCTTCATGGTGCATTTGTCTACCAGGTCACCAACGAAATAAATACTGGAGGGAACACACACACAGTTTAAATTAAGCCAGAAATGAAACGCTTCACAGAAGACACACATTTCAGAGCTAGAGTGTGAAACTGTCGATGATATCATGAGAATGAAAACTGGTCGTAGAGTAGATTTGCCCTCAGCACCCCAATGACACCCCTCAAGCTCTCCACTTCCAGATAGCTCAACATGGGAATGACGCAGAATAAAGTCCTCTCTCTTTGCTCAAGATCTCCGGGAATGATCCATGTTTTCTGATGTCATCTTCCGCACTTAGTTTTCTCCAAAGTCAGAATAATTTTAACATTACAAAACTCAGGCTGTTTGAAATTGATGCTGTTTTATTGTCATCAGTCAGGGGTAGAGGTGGAACTCACCTCCCGGTAGAAAGGAAGAAGGTGCCGTTCTCAGGGAGAGACGTATCTAACAAAGGACAGAGGACTGACACAAAACTGAGGGTCCTGGGAAATATCTTTATAAATAAAAAAAAAAATACACCAATACTTTCCCACGGTAGAGGTAAGGTCCACATAAGAAATATAATGCATAAAAGATCCACACCTAAAAGAAATAAAAGTACAATAACCAAGAATGAGATAAACGTGAACTATAGAAGAATAAAATTATAAATGTTTAATAAAAAATTATAGAAATTCTGAATGTATGGACTAACAAATAATGGCACATGAGAAAATATTTTAATTACATCACTCTTATCCAACTTGAATATTCAGTGAAGTTCAATTAAAAATGGAAGTGATATTTTTATCAAAGGTTGACAATATAGAGAGCAGATGTTTAAAAATAAATGAGGAAAATTTGGAAAAGAAAAGGCCTCTAAAATATGCAGAGTGAGTTATCATATAATTATAAGCACATAAATAGCCTGTGTCTGATAAGCAAAATTTCAATGGAGAAAGTGAAGAGCAGAAAAGACACTTATGAATGTAGAGAAATTTTCTTCATGATGAAATATTTAGAGATTAAAAATGAACTAAGATTTTTAACTGGTTATCAGACCAATGGACAATTCCTTTAGAACAAAGGAGAATTTCAATCCTTATCTGATACAACGTATAAAGTTCGATTTAGGGTGAATGCATCATAATGTGTTTATAATGTCAAGAAGATACTTTGGAGAATGGTTTTATAATGCAGAATAAGGAAAAATATTTTTAGCAACACAAAGTCCAGTAATTATAAATAAAATGTTTGGCAGTTCTGACTTTATAAACCAAATTATGTGTAGCAGACATTCATCAAGGTGGGGAAAATACACATTATGTTGATAAACACCACACATTCTCTCTTTCCCCAAAATTTCATCTTTTAAATATACAAAGTGTTGCGATAGAGCGAATGTATAGAAATAAGCAGAGAGAAATCTGAAGAAAAGCCAAAATCTGCTATGGCAATTCTTAGAAGAAAAGAGATAAACAACTAAAGACATATCCATATTAATTAATTTAAAAAAGACAAATTAAAATAAAACAACATTTGCCCAAAGAGATTGGCAACAGATGAATGATAATCCCCTTCTCCATGACTCCTGGTAAAAAGTTTTAAATAACATTTTCTACGATTTTAGCTAATCTGCCTTCTACACTGTTGGGTCTGCTTTCTTAATCTTCCAAATTCTTCTCTGGGTTTCTTCCTTCCCAGTTTTTGGTGAGACTGGCCAAGATTTTCCCATTTTATTAGAATCTCTAAAGAGCCAATTTTGCTTTTTAATAAATAAATCTACATTTTCATTTGGTTATTTGCTCCTTTTTTATTTATTTCTGCTTTTTAGAAAATATTTTAATTCTGATATATTTCTTTAGTCTGACTTTTCTTCTTATTCCATATTAAAACACCCAGAAAAATAGAAAGTTATAATAGAGCATACTGATAAACCCCAAATCATCAGACGTTTTGAATGTTTGCCTTGTATTCCTGCTCTTATGAGAACAAAATATATATAATGTCAATACATGTGATTGAAAATTCCTTCACATTTCCCATTTCTTTTGTCTTTCCTCAGCCAAAAGAAATCACTATCCTGAAAAGTAATTTGTGTCTTTTAAATCAAAGACTTGAATATTTCTCCTGCATTTTATATCTTCATAAAACATTACTGTTTTGTGTTTTAAATTTTGCATTACTAGTATAAAAAGCCTATATAAAACATGATAAAACTTAATTTTAACTTCTATTTATGGGGCTGAACTTTTTCCATGTTGATAGGAATTGCTAGATATGTTTTACTTTTAAATCCTTTATCAGGCAGATGCATTGGAAATGTTTTCCTTTATCCTGTAGCTTGACTTTTCACTTTTTAATGATTTTTGCCAATTACTTCCTTTATGACTGAACATATGACTTCTATCTGGTTCCTGTTAGGAATGCCTATTACATTTATGTGGTTACTGAGACAGCTGAATTCTTCCCCATCTCTTTATTCTTTATTTCTTTCTCCATTTGATATTCTTCCTTTTCTCATTTTGTGATGGAATCATAAACTTTCTTAGATTACATTTCCCCCCTCCTTTTTATAAAGTCACAGCCGTTAAAAAACGGTTCCCTTCCTTCTCCATAAAAATACCCATCTAGTTGACAGATAGGTTTGGTCACCTGCGTACATAACTCTCACCCTTCCTTCTCATTTCTACTATGAATCTAACAGACTCTCACTTTAGGACCTACTTCCCCAGTAACCTCCCAGCTGATCATCTGCCTTATTTTGCATGACTCCAATCATCTAGTTTATAAACTGTTGTGCTATTGAATGTTCTATAGCACAGATGTGGTCACCTTGGCTCAAAAATAGAAATGTCTCAATATCTCCTTGGCTCAAAAAACAAAAATAAAATAAAACTCAAACAACAAACCAGTCAATGCTTCACGATTGCACATTACTTATAAAAGAAATTTTGACCGTGTAGTATGTGTACGTAGAAAATATAAAAAAATCAAATTCAAAAAACCGTTGCATTCTAAGGCTTGAATTTAAACCTTTCATTCTAAAGCTTGAATTCTAAAGCCTCAATTCTAAAGCTAGCATTGAAATGAGAAGGAGGAGTCGCGTATTTATTACATTCAGGAACAGCCTAATTCCAAGGCCACGTGAAACATTTATCGCTTCTTCCCATCAAACCGCATTGATGTCATCAATCACCATCACTCCCTTCAACATATCTGCTTCTATTTCTCTGCTTGTACTATTTCCTTTGCCTGAAATTTCCTTACTTTTAAAAATGTATACGCTTTAGGATATTTCCCCTATCTTTGTTTTATTGCTGTGTTTTGAAGTTAGTTTCCCTTTCTACATTATAATCTATCTGAGAAAGAGTCGTGCCTTAAACCTCGGTAGGCCTCCCCCTTCCTAAACTCACTCTCAGCAGAGTGACTGCTTAAAAATCACTGGATAAATGAAATAATACCTCAGAGGTACATATTCTTCTACAATTTTCAAGATAAGCACTGACTCTAGGCCACATATTGATCTAAATATCTAAAATGTGGTAGCTCATTTCATCCTTAAAACCACAGTATTAGACTGTATTCCTATCACTGTGTTACACGTGAGGAAATTAAGGTTCGGAATATTGAAAAGACAGCTGCAGAGCTTGCTGTTGGAATGCCTACGTGATAGTCCTCCATGGATTACCCTACTTGACTCTTAAACAAGCAAGATATTAATGTTTTGGCTTAAATATTGGGAAAAATTATACCACGATAGGGAAATAGGTTGGGTTTCTCTAAAAATGAGATTTGGGGCTTCGGAAGACAAGAAAGGATGCAAAACAAAGGAAAAAACTCCGCAGAAATAGAGTTGAAACGAGAGGGCGTCGAGGTGTATTTACTTCATTCTATTTGTGGTGAGGCCCCGGTATGAGGGCTTCTGCCTGTTTCCTGTCCCCCACCATGAAGACCGGCATCCAGGGTTCCTGGAAGAAGGTTCTTATTCTCAGGAATCCGGAGCCAGCCACGAAGGAAAATCATCATTTATTCTGGCAGCCTGAAAATTTCAGAAGTTACAACATTTCATGTCTAAAAGTCCAAGTGACAGCAGAGACCAAAAAAAGATGAGTAAGTTGAATGTGTGAAGAGAGAAATGGTTTGCAACTTACTTTGTCTGAAACCTGGGGAACGTAGCCAATACTGGCTTTTTGTGGGATGAAACCAACCAAGGGCTCTAACCCACGTGCTGGGCTATAAATGCCTTTTTGCCCCAACACAGACTTTGGAAAGTATGCCTTTGGACAACCTTTGTGTCCTTTCATCTTTAAGGACATAAATCTTTTTCAGAAATATGGTTTTGTTTTTGTTTTTTTTAGAAATCAAGAGTAAAAGAAAACGTTAAGATTCAAACTGATTGGTATGTGGGACCCCAGCATACCAGGATGGGGCTTGCAGCACCAAAATGACTTGAAGCCGTTAGGAGTTAGAGAGCCCAGGAAAGAAACAGCTCAAAGAATCACCGATTTCAAACATCTAAATCTCCCGTGAAATGAAACATCTTAAGCAAACACCTTCCTCAGAGGAAAAAAAAATCAATTTTTGAAATGGCAAAAAAACTACAAAGGTGTTTTTTCTACTTTATATTTTTATTTCTATTATTTTCCAAAATTTTATTTTAGCTGCTGTTTAAAAAAAGTACTGACTTTCTGTTCAGAACTACAAAATTGGATTTCTATATTTATTTTAATTTCATGGTTTAGCCTAATTTCTTTTCTTTTTTTTTTTTTTCCTAATTTCTTTTCTTGTGCCAACATTGGGGGCATACTTTCATCAGACAGCAGGAGCAATCTGGACTCTCAATAACAACTAGCACCTTAAGTTCTCACACTTCTCACTGTTTTAGGGGATTTACAAATGCTAACATAGTTTAAACCACACCACGGTAAGCAATGCAATCATCACTGCCTACAGAATGGAACGCTTAGGTACAAAAGTTAAGGTAACTTATTCAAAGTTTGGCAGAGAACGAAATTATTGTTATAGTTTGCTAGGTTGGCTTTCTATCTTTGCTTTAGTTTGCATAAAGCAAACTATTCTGTAGACTGTAATCAAAATAATTATACTAATATTTTCATAATTCCAGGGTCCGTTGGAGGGCTTCCCATTGTCCATCAGGTAAATTCTAACTAAGTCTGATGTACAAGGCCTTCACACCATCCTCTTCTGCCCTCTCAGACTGTCTCCCATTTCTTTTTATTCAAACTAAGCTCTCTTAGGACTGAAGACCACTCACCAGCATCCTTTTATCTGTGTTTTCCAGGTGTCTGGCCAACTTGATTATTTTTTTCCTATCAATATAATACTTTTCAGGAAAGGAATCTTTGGGCAGATCAAGCTTTCCTACTCATTTTAAGGCCCACATGCTCCATATCCTTGTGGTCTCGCTGCCACAAAATTTCATCCTGTTCTGTTTTGTGAATCAGCATGAAGATCACTGCACCTGCCACGGTGCCTGGGTGTTGAAGGTCCAACTTCACATGGCAGACGGCTTCTTTCACAACATAGTCCCATTATGACCTGGTACATATTTTTAAAAAGCCCAAACTCAAGTCTTATATTCACAGAGAATCAATAACGATTATTCCAAACCTAAATGAATGCCATTATAAACGTTGATAACACTTTAAGACCTATTCGCAATAAAGAGTATGGGAGCAAACTATAGTATAGTCTACAATTGTAGAGGCTTAACTTATAATTCAAATTACACAGTAAATACATGTTGACAATATGGAAACATCATACTTATAATAAAGAAGAATGGAATATGCATTATTGCCTTCAAGGAGCACACAGCTTGGAGAAACAGAAAAGCAGACAAACACACTAGTACGTTCACCTTCCCATTAGTATATGTATTCACTGACAGAATAATTCACATTCTTTTCTCCCTCTCACACGCAAAGAAGACCAAGAATCAGCATTATATTTAATGGAATGTCTGCTAATCAGGGTCACAGCAAATATTCCCCCAGTACCACTACATTGCATGTAGTGGAAATAGAAACTGATGCAATTACAAAAGAGAAAGAAATGAAAAATAGAAATACTAGACAGAGCTAAAATAATTTTTAGATGAAATAACTATATATTGAAAAATCCAGTAGAATCAACTGAAATCAATGATAGAGCATTGAGATAGTAGTTAACAGAATGAATCACTATGCCTCATCTTAAATATATAAATAACAATCATGAAGAAATTACAGCAGAAGAGAAAACCCTATTTACAATGGCCATATGAATATTAAGAAGTGTTAAGAAAAACACACATTGAGACCCATGAATGGGACATCAGGAAATGTTTCTGGGGCACACAAATTACAATTTAATGCAAAGATCCACTGTGGTTGTGGGCGGATGGTCAATTCTCCTATATTAGTGAGTGTTTTTAATGTCGTTCCTTTGGAACTAGACATATTATATAACTTATAACAAAAAAATAAATAATAGTCAGTAAAACAGAGAAATGAAGTGTGGGAGGCCTAACGCATATTAACACATACTATGATACCCCAATAAGTAAAACATTGTGGAAAGGGCACCAGGATAATTAGAGCAACTAGTGAAAAAGAGTGCGTGATGAGGAAGGCGGCATCTCAAATCGATGAGGAAGGATCATGACCGTTTTTCATTTGAGAAAAAAATACCTTTCGAAATCACATACATGTGATTTTGCATCATTTCCATGGTCTAGAATCTACCTCATCTGAATTTGATACATCTGAATTTGTCACAATGTTGCTTGAATGAGACACACATCGCAGGATTGTTAATAACCAAATATTGGAACTAGCCCCAATACCCATTATGGGGAGCTTGGTAAACTATGGTGTATCCCCACAACGGGACAAGAATGGTTTCCATCTACCGCCATCAAAGCATCTCCAAGATAAGTTTAGGTGTGAAAAAGCCAAGATGTTATATGCCTTTTGTATGAGAAGGAAAACAAGATAAAAATGCATAGCCACCCTTTTCTTTTAACTCCATAAAGATACTTTAGAACTACACAAAATAACCTATGAAAATGAAGGGATAGGGTTTACCAAGATGGAGTCAGTTTACAAATTATACGCTGGTGATTTGCCTGAAGTATTAAAAATGTGAAAAAAGATCTACTAGGTGCTGGAACAGAGGTATTTGGGCCGTTTTGTTCTTATTTATGTGTACAGATGTGGCAGAAGGCACGATCACACCAGCAGTTTAGAATGGCTGACTTTGGTAGAGTTATGTAGAACAGTTAGAAGAGAAAAGGCCTGGGGCAGGACCATCCCTGCATTGACGTTCCTTCTAAAAACACCCGACGCGTGTTACACATATTTTTTTATGTCAAGCATTTTCTCACTAAATCCTGATACCAATACTGTATCAGGCAGCTGCTCCCTATTAGTTCCATTTTAGAGAAAGGAGCTGAGAGCATTTTGCAGGAGGGGCATGCAGGTAAAGGGGCAGAGGCCGCAGGTGGAGGGGAAGGCTGACATCTGGAGGGAGATGCAGAGATGGGATTCTGAGGAGACGGGGCGGCAGAACAGCTCGGGAGTGAGGCGTTCGGGGACCAAGGTGTAGGAATATGAAGACTGGTGTAGAAGGTATGGATCACACAGGCACCCAAATGTCTTAAATATTCTTTCTATATGAAAATAAATGCAATGGGTATCAAGTGTCGTAAAAGAGAAGACACCGGAATTAGACCCCGGTGGCCTCTGTTAGGTACCTTCAATCCCAGGAGACTTGCTGGGAGACTTACCTCCCCCACTTACTCTTTTCATATTTATTTTTCATGTAAGTTCTCATATTTCAAAACATTTCAAAATAACATTTCCGTTTTCAAAATGCAGTTGTTCTGACCAAGAAGATAAATGGGGAAAGAGCTTATTTACCTTGGATTTCAATGAAATAATCATAGCCCTGTAAGTTTACAATATTTTTCATGTCACAACCGTAAAACATCAAATTGAACATGACAGTTTTATTCTAAATCTCTGCTTAGGTACAAGTCCTTTTTAAAAATCCTTCAATCATTGCTCTAGAAGAAAAAGAAAGTTTTCTAAGAAGCTTCTTTTTACGAGAAGTCATATCTCTGATACCTTTCGGGCATGCTGGACTGTAAGGTCCATACATTTTTAAGACGGAGTTATAAAAGTCACATAAAAACAGAGCGAATATCCTCTGATAGAAGATTTTATTGGGATTTTGGCTGGGGACCAATGATGATATCTTTGAAATATGTTTGCTGGACAAAGATCATAAATTATTCTTTCTAAAGTCATAAAGTCATTGGGAAAAAAGCAGAAGTTTATATATTTGTGTAAAATTGACATACTTTCCCAGACACAAAGGAATAATCCTGAGATTCCAGAAAGTGAGCCGGCCATAGATGAACATAGAGAAATCAATTGCTTTCCTATTCTCCAGCAGCAAGGATGTAAAAACTGCAAGCAAAAAATCTAAGTTTTACAATGACAATGAAATATAAAGCTTAGGAATAAATCTAAGAAAAACTGTCAAGATTATTATGGAGAAAATATCTAACTTTTTGGAAGGGCTTTAAATTCTGAAGGAAACAGGGAGAGGGAGGCGTGATGTATCATGACTCACACTGATTCTCCTCACTCTTATCTGTAAACGCAATTTCAGCCGTAACCCTACGAGAGATGTGTTTGTGCAGCTCTCTGTGTCCAAAGTCAAGGCCGATGCTAAGGAAGAGGAAGGTCAAGGTCTGCCCTTCTGGTGTGAAGACTTAGAATAAGAGTACATCATCATCAAGAATGTGTCGTTTGATGCAGCGATAAGGGGACAAGTGGAGACTGTTAGGAAGCCCACAACCCGTCATATGCGTTTGAATTTTTGACACATGACAGAGTTGAAATTCGAGCACAATGTCAGGAAGGACTGCTTGGCAAACAGGACTGGGGAAATTGGGTATTCATGTGGAAACAAAGAGAAAACAAGCTTTCTTCCAACCTCTGATCCTGCCCAGAACCAGGTGTTACATACAAATAATGTAAATATAAAAAGCAACATTTTAAAAATCAGAAAGAGATATAGAATAATAAGTGTGTTACACCGGATGTGAAAAGGAATCTTAGAAAAATATATATCTAACATATATATACACAGAAGGTATCTATATAGCAAATATATAATTTGACTTAAAGATTAAAAACTGCATTGTTACTGTATCAAAACATGGAAACAAATAAACAAAATTAGGAGACGTTTCATGCCCAGCTGAGGAAACAATCACTGTAATGTCAAATTTCTTTGTTGAAACTGAGGAACGGTAAGGGAGGCTCAGCCCAAGGAACTGTGTCCCAATGAACGCACCTCTTCAACACTGTCTCTAAATGATATAATTTCACATTCTGTTCAGAGCTGTTTCAGTGCTATTATTTGTAAAACATCAGTGTACCAGTTTACAACATATATGATTATCCTTTTTTTTTTTCCTACAATGAAATTTCTCAATTTTAAGGGCAGGAATTAAGAAACAGAATTACTTCAAGACCTTTGGATAAAAAAGAGTATTTTAGGTTAAGTTCTCTAAAAATGGTTAGTGAAAATAGGAGTTTCCAATTAAAAATAACTATTGGCATTATTATTATGCTCTGAAATTTGGGGGGATTTTTATATTTATAAAAGAGCTAAAGAAAGAGCCGTCTTCCTCTTGCTCAGGCTGTCATGTGGCAGGACCCAGGACCTCAGCCAGGTGAGTGTGACACCATCAAACTCCTTTCAGATTGCACTGCAGGTCCTTACAACCCAGGCCAGGAAAATATTCCTCCTGAGTTGTCAGTTTTGGAAACACTGAATTAGCCTTTTCATGTAATTACAATCTTATGCCCCTGAATTCCTGGTAAGACTGAGTACTGCATTTTCTTTCAGTTACAGAGAAGCATCATTTTATAGAACAGATTCCCTATCTATGGAACAGATACAGCGTAGTCAAAAAGACCCAGGGTTAAACTGCCCCTTAATATCAGGGGAGCTACCGGCAAGTTACTCTTACTAACCCTCCGTACTGCAGCCTAAAATACTGAAATCAATTAGAGTTTCTAAGAGTTGTTGCAATAATTCAACAAGCTAATATGCTTAAAGTAGTTTTATGACAGCATCTGGCACAAAAAATGTAGATTTTGCTAATACCTGAAGGTGCTGGAGGTCGTGTAGGCATGCCTGTCATCTTCCACCCGTCTATCCATCACTCTACTATCTATCTGACCACTGAGAGAATAAAGTGGAAAAGCCTTTCCTTATAGAAAAAAATATAAACTAAAAAGTGGAAGAAATGATATAACTAGAAAATTCTACTATGTAAAATCCAATGATTTAGGCAGAGATTACATCATCAGCAAATGCTGTTACAAAAGACCTGAGATCTGCGGAGGAGGAAGGAGAACGTCATCTCCCAAAAGCAAAGTGGAGATTGTGGAGACACAGCCTCTGGTGCAAAGCAGGAGTGCTCTCAGAGTGGGGTTGACCGGAGACCTCAGAGAGGGGAGGGTAGCCAGGAGAGTGGGGCACAGAGTCCCGCTGGATGGCCTAAGAGCCCCAAATCACTAACCTCTCTCCACTGGCTGGTTCCAGGCAGTGGGTCACGTGGCATCAGGCAGTCCACTGGTGGTCAGCTGGAGAATTCCCAGCTGCAGGAATTGTGTTTTGATTTGCAGATAAACAGGACAGACACCAGGCATTGTGGCGGCACCTGTAGTCCCAGCTACTAGAAAGGTTGCGGCAAGAGAATTGCTTAAGCCCAAGAGTTTGAGATTGCTGTGCATTGTGATGCCACAGCACTCAACCAAGGGTGACATGCTGAGACTCTGTGAAAGAAAGAAAGAAAGAAAGAAAGAAAGAAAGAAAGGAAGGAAGGAAGGAAGGAAGGAAGGAAGGAAGGAAGGAAGGAAGGAAGGAAGGAAGAAGGAAAGAAAGAAAGAAAAACAGGTCCTTTTTAAGGACACAAAAGAGAGAGAGCATGAAGCCCCCTCCCTCTGTCATGGCCTCTGGGGTCTGCAGGGAACATACTGATGTCAATAAGAGGATGTTCTGGGGGCAGCTGGCTGAGATCCTTCAAAGGCTTCATTATGAAGAACAGAAGAGGGAATGGGGCTGGGGGCTGTTCTAGATTGAGAGACTGAGGTGTATTAGAGAAATATATCATCCAAATGCAGTATCTGAACTTGCACGGATCCATAATTGGGGGGAAAATACAATAAATAAATCTGATTGGAAAATATCAGTAGGAAGGAGGAGAGGAGAGGAAGGTGGGGGGAGAGAGAGAGAGAGAGAGAGACAAGAAAATAAGGATAACAATACCAGGAATAGAATTAGGAATATCACTATGGATCTGAAAATATTGAAAAGATAATGAAGCAATTATTGAAAAGTCCCTGTGCCATGAAACAAAGTAACTTAGATGAAATGGATAAAATCTCTGGAAAACACAAGTTGTCAGAAGAAGGAACAGACAATCTGTGCAGTTCTATCCCTGCAAAAGGAATTAAATTTATCATCCTAAGTCCCTCAAATCGTCAAAGCCCAGAAGCCTTACTGGAGAATTTTATTATATATTTCAGGAAGAAATAATGTTGATAGTGTAGAAAAGACTTTATAAAATAGGAGAGGAGGGAACTCTTTTCAAGTTGTTTTATAATTCCAGCGTAAGTCAAAGTCTGAATAAAACATTTCAAGAAAAGTTGAGACTAATAATCCTCATGGAAATAAAAAAAAATCATCTTAATAATACACTACCAAATTATATATGCATGTAAAATAGAGTTCACCCTAGAAATAAAAAGTTGTTTCAATATTTAAAATATGTATTTATGTAATTTACAACATTAACATACTAAAAAGGAAAGTCAATTTCAACATATGCAGAAAATCAATTGTCAAAATTCAATACCTACTCGGGATAAATCTTCAAAGAGAAATGCAAATAGGTATTTAATTTGGGCCTAATAGTTAAGGCACACAATATACTGGCACATCAGGACTTGAGTTCTCAGCTTTATAAATGTGCTGCTTATGGTGGGTATTATAATCCATTTTATATTACTTAAAATTATCTTCCCAAACACCTTAGCTATTCCAAGGGATTACAGCCTCCTCAGAATACAGTGAGAAGTGACCATTCCATGTGTTTTGATGTGAAAATAAAAATGAGTACAAAGATGAATTTGTCCTAAAAATTATATCCTGCCCTAACCCATTCTTTTTTTCAGAAAGGACTAGGCAGCCATATTGGAATATTTGACTGTGTTAGATTAAAAAACATAAGCATTTATTGAAAACCAACTAGATAAAAGACACCGCCTATGTAAAGTTGCGTACAGAAGGCTGGGCTCTCTGTAGAGCAACCCAACTAACTCTGCAAGGATGGAACTGCTCTAAGTTAGGTATTTGCAGAAAGACAGAAAGCCACAAATAATCAGTGGAGGTTTGGTCAACTGTTTTCCTTTTCTGTGCTATTTTATTTTATTTTATCTGTGCTAAGTTATTTTAAGTGGTTGAAGAATGAAGATTTTAACAGCTACATCTTGCCATCCTAACATATGACACTGCTTATACACAGGTCATATTTGTAGTCAAAAGCTGACTTCCTTTACTTCAAGAACTTAAAATAACAGATCTGGACAAGGCTGACCTGCTGAGCTGAGTGGTTGAGTGGTACCATTCGATCATTTGCTGCTTGAACACACACACACACACACACACACACACACATGTGCGCACACACACACACAAATGAACACACACAAGAGTGTTTTTGAACATACACAAGAGTGTTTTCTGGAAGTTCCACCAACACTCCAGACTCCGATTACCTGCTGGTAGTCAAACATTAGTATCAAAAAATAAAAACCAATAATTCAAGAATTATTAAAAACAGAAGAATTTCTTAGTTTTTCAAACCAAGGGAAGATAATTAAAGGAGGAAAATAAAGCAATCTACTTCATTAAGGATTTAAACACAAAATTTAGAATTCATTATATTTTAATTTAAACTCATGTAGGTAATTTTTGATTAGATATGGAAATCAAGATAATTCTGTACAAATATTATATGTTCTAATATGAATTTTTCATACTAGTCATGTAAATAAAACAATTATTGGAGTTCCTTTTCTGCAGTTGTCAGGTTAGTAATTGTATTTGCATAATTAGGAGTCATTTCACTTTTATACTTTCAGCAAGATAATGCCTAGGATCTTATTTTTATTCAATCCGACTGAACATAAAAATCTGTTGGCATTAAGGACAGACGTCACTTACTCTGTATTCTAGAAGACATAACAAGCCACACTAAAAATAATTTTTGGAGGATACTCAGAACACAGTTGAAATGGCTGAAAAACTGGAGAAAAATTGTCAGAATTAATTTTAATACTGAAGTTTATGTTATTGATGGGCAATATTACGTAAGATTTTGGGTTACCTTAATTAAATGTGATGTTTAAAGAACACACTTTACCATTAGTCTTCCTTATTTGTTTTAGACTGTCACAAATTGTGACCTTTTAAAACGACTATCTCTATTTCCAAAAGAACAGACACTGAAATTGATCGTCTCCCATAAAGCTGTTCTCTGAGAAAAGTGTTTACTTTAATAAATATTTAATCTCCACTGAAGTTTGATTTTTAAAGCTATTTTATTTCCATAAATATCTTAATGCTACAGGCAGCAAATGCTCATTGCAAAAAATGTCACCTAAATTGTACAGAGAACTATTGCCCAACTTATTCATTTAGATTTTTGGGGTTTTTTTTCTTTTCTTTTTATTCAGTCATTTGTACATAGATCACAAATACATTTATGCCATTATGGGATTCAATGTGTTGATTATTTGTACAAATTGGAGTGCTTCCATCCTACTAAACTACATAGCCCTCACCACTTTTAGATTTTTGACTAGGAAGTATATTAGGACCAGAGAATTGACAATGAAAACTTGTCTTTTCACTTTTTCATAAAATAAAAATGTCCTCTCTTTGGTTAACAGAGCTTGTCCTATGCAGAATCATAAAAGTAGAATGTCTTCCTGGGTAGACCAACAGTGATATTGCTACTTCTTGTACACGCTCTTTCTTACTCCCAGAATATTTACCATAAACCTGGGAGAAAAGACTAGAGCTCTTTGTTCAAGCAGAAAAGAGGGCTTGGACTTCCGTAACAGAATATACCACAGCGTGTGTGGCCTAAACGACAGACACTGATTTCTCCTGGTCTGGAGGCTGGGAAGTCCATCGTCACAGTGCTGCCAGGCCAACCTCTTGGGGAGGGCCTTCTCTGCGGCTGGCCAACAGAAATCTTTTCACTGTGTCCTCACCTGCTATCAAGAAGCAGCTCTGGTGTCTCTTCCCCTGAGGACACCAATTCCCTATGGAGGCTGCAGCCTCCTGACTTCACCTGGACTAATCACATCCCAGAGACCCCACGCTCCAACATTGTAATATGGGGGTCAGGGGCTTCAACATAAGACTGCTGAGGAACATAAACATTTCATGACAATGATATCCAAATGTTCACATTTTGATAGAAATCCATACAATTATATTTTAAAAAGGAATATCTAAATGTTTCAACATAGTGGCGATTTTTAATTGAGAATGAAAATGCTATGATCTCAGTAAAAAAAGAGGAGAAAAGAGAATATGAGAACTCTCCGTGGGCTTCAGGTGTGAATGAGGTGGAGTGAGCTTGTGAGAACAAAGGAATGATTGACAGGCAGGTGGGAGGGGGGCAGATTTGAGCTCAAATACTCTGCATGTCCCGGGATTCATGTGGTGGGTTTGACTCTTACTGGCCATTAATTTCCTTCAGTTACTACATTCTCAGTGGACATACCCATTTATTTGTAAGATATCTCTTGGTAATAGATTTCCAGTTATAACTTAAGCATAAATTACACAGGAAAAGCTGTAGTGTTTTACAGAAATCTCACTGTATGCTTAAATACTAATTTTCTGCTCAGTCACAATTAAGAGAAACATGTTATTAAGATGATAACATACATACATAGTTTTCATGATTTAGAATTACATATAAGAACTCATTAAAAATGTTAGTTTTTTGCTTCTTGTCATTATTTTCCATTGAAAACATTTCAAATGTACCTAGATACTTTTCTCATTGCGTGTGAATAATCAGTGAGCTCCAACACTCAGACTGAATCTCTCTGAAATTGCTGAGGATGAAGGTGAACTAGTGAATCAATTTTCTAGGCTAGTGGTTCTATAAATGTGGCTCGCACACCAGCACTGTCAGTACCACATAGGGACATTCTAGTGAAGAAATATCATAAGTCGGAATCTGCAGGGGTAAGGTCATGCAGCATGATTTAACAAGCCCTCAAGGTGACTCTGATAGAGTCACATAGAAGGCACTAATTTCAGGGTCTGTTTGGAGGAGGGTAACTTCTGGACCACGAGGGCATCAACATTTCCTTCAGCTTGATCAAACTTGAGACAGGCTCCTTCCTGACTGCAGGCTCTGGGCCTCCTTTCTCTTAGCTAATTAACTAGAAAACTTCCAGATGCAAATTCTCTCTCTGCTTCTTTGAGATGTAGGTCTTCTCCCAGCTCTTGATAGTTGAACAACACAAGAAAGTCTCAAGGACCTGTGAACTACCTTTTCGAAATTAATCATCAATGCACGTGGTGCCCAATCTCTACGGGAGTGTAGACCCTAACCTCTTACCCCCTATTCACACTGACAACCTAGCTCAGTTAGAAACCCTCTCATTGTCTTGCAGAGGACTGGAGTCCAGTCTCTGTCCCCTGTGGCAGTAAACTTGAATGAAGTCTTCCTTGCCTATGTAATTCTGTCCAGTGCAAAATTTCTTTGATATTTCTCATCTTTCTTGGTTTCCCAACATTAGGTGACCTGCTTAAAAAATCGAGTTACTAAAAAGCTCATCACTCCTTTATTTTCATTATTCACACACACACAGATGAAGATGAATGAGAATGGCTGACCGTGTAGATCGGTGCTTCCCAAAATTCACTGTGTGTTGTCTGTGTCCCGGATTCCTGCATGACTCAAGAACCAAGAATAGTTTCACCTTTTTTAAATGGTTGAAAAAAGTAAAAGAAGAATAGAACATTTCATGGCAAGTGAAAATTATGGGAAATTCAAATTTCAGTGTCCACAGATAAAATTTTATTGGAACACAGCCACACTCATTCATTTGCGCACGGCCTGTGGTTGCTTTTACACCACAGTGGCGGAGTCGAGCAGTTGTGAAAGGGACATTGTCGCCCACAGAGTCTAAAATACTTACTCTCTGGCTTTTTACACAAAAAGTAATTGCCAAATTTCTGATTCACAGATAGCAGTTTAAAGCAGGGACATGGCTGATGGTGGTAGTGGATGTCTATACTTAGGCAAGTGCACTGGAGATAAAGGAGATGGTAGGTTCAAGTCAAATAGGACAATAGGATAATTACTTATTGATATTCCTCCCATCCTTATCTTCACACTGGCAGAACTGTTTAATCACCTTCCGTCTCTCCAGTGATTACCCAAGCCTTCCATGTAAAATAAAAACTTCTAGATACGTGCAAAATCGTTCATGACACATTTCAAAAATACTTATGTACACTTTAAGATTAAAATTTTAAAATAGAAAAAACAAGGTAAACTCAAGTACAATACATCTAAAATTTTAGAATAGAATAGTTTGACATTTGAGGGTAATGCTAACCATCAAAAATTGCATTTTATTTTATTTGTAGAAACAGAGTCTCACTTTATCACCCTCGGTAGACTGCCGTGGCATCACACAGCTCACAGAAACCTCCAACTCCTGGGCTTAGGCCATTCTCTTGCCTCAGCCTCCCAAGCTTCTGAGTCTACAGGTGCCAGCCACAATGCCTGGCTATTTTTCTGTTGCAATTTGGCTGGGGCTGGGTTCGAACTTGCCACCCTTGGTATATGGGGCCGGCACCCTATCCACTGAGCCACAGGCACCGCCCCTGCATTTTATTTTTGATGTGATGCCAGTTGAAAGACGGCTAAATAGCGCTACATACCCTTAGGAAAACATTACCTCATGTGAGAAACAGGCTACAGATCATACCGTAGTCAACACGTGAATCCCAGAAGAGGCTGCTCTTGTTCTTCTTGACAAATTCTAACTAATTTCATTTTCATTTTGCATCTTAAATAATGGGTGCATATCAGTATTTAAAATTGCATTTTATTATGCCTAATAAGGAAAAATTCTAAGCTGTGGTAGCCCCCAAAATTAGAAACAAAGATAAGTTTGCAAAATCAAAAGTTTTTCCATTTCTTATATGGTTTTAAAAGTTTTGAAATTTAGTAATCTCTACCTATACACCTGCAAGAATTGTAATATACTCAATTTGATTGGCTCAACTCAGAAAATATTTCTATATACTGGCATATATGCTAACATACTATGAAAATTAAGGTTTCTTTTTCCACTAAAAGCCCTTATTTAGTATCAATTAATTCAAAAATCTTTTCTCCCATCTGCAGAGAATCTGCAAGCACAGCAATAAAGTTGGCTAGAAAGAATACATGATTGGAAAGGAAAAAAAATCCCCATTTGGTTTCTATAAATAATCAGAATAATTGAATTAACTTATTAAAATAATCGATTCAACTACGATTTTCAAACATTTGTTTAATAATTTCTGGCTGCTGAATGATCAATTTCCTGATGAAAAAATTTTGGTTGAAATCCTTTATAATCCACATAATCTAGCCACCCTTTCTGGTAGCTTTAAAATGAATGGTTTTTCATTACAGCTCCTATTTCAAAGGAATGTTTTTATTTGTTTATAAATAAAAACACTAACATCTCTTTATAGTCCGAGTAGCTCTGACATGGTGGATTTAGTTAACACACTGCTATGTCTGTAATTTTCTCAACTGAATTCTAATTAACACAGCTAACTGGCCAGTTGGAAGACACTACCTGCCCTCATATCCTACACACTCTATTTTTACTGCTTTATCTGTTTACAGTTACATAACACTTCAGGTCCACAAACCATCTTTCTCCCGTGTCATCTGCTGTTTGTTTGTGTATCTTGTCTTAGTACATTGCTCTCATACATTATGTTATTCTTTTTTTTTTTATCTGTTGACTGTAATGTATTAAATGTGGCACAAGGTGCAGATCCATAACACTGTGATTAAGTGACTGTTTCTATTCAACGCTCTCTCTAAACCTGAACTTCATTTCGAAATTCATTTATGAATTTTGTCCAAAATAAAAATTAAGACTCACCCCACTAGTTTACTACCAACAAAGCCATCTTGGTTACATGTACTTTCTGTATGGCATTTGAAATTTTCTGAATATATGAGATGGGTTATTTATTACATTTCAGGATTCATCTGCCTAGTCTTACTTTAAACCATTCTCTACAACATGATATTCTATAAAAATGGTCATGAATATTACTCGCCCCCTACCTTGGACATTGAGCATGTGGAAGAGATTTGAAAACAAATACAGTATATAAGGCAATCATTCTGTTCATTTTTCAAGATGATGGAAAAGAAGGAAATGTCTTTAAGAGGTTCTTTCGGTTCTTCCTCCCTCCTCCCCTTCCTCTTTGCACCCTCTGCTCATTTGCATTCTTAGCAGATATTTGACTCACTATTGTGATTTCAAAGTTATCAGAAGGAAAAGTACTTGGATATATCCACTGGAAAAAGGAATCCATAAGAGACGTTATATATTTACATGGGGAAAGTAATCAAATATTTCAGGAAGATTTCAAGGGAAAAAAAATCTAAATGAAAAGTAATATGCATCATTTTGCATAACTGACTAGAATTATTGTTACACAATATCTATAAACATAAATTCCACAAGTCATATGCATCGACAAAGAGTTAAAACGCTATCGCATCCAGAGAATATGGATTTTAAAACTTAATATGTACCTAACACTTTATTAAATTTTTCATCTGAAAAATAGATGGACTTAAAATGTGAACTACTGTAACATTTCCATTATATATTTACTTTTACCAGTTTAGCTTTTTGGATAAAATTATGACACTGAAGTTTTATAATACCAAGAAACGTGCTGGTTGCTTGGCTAGTAAAAGAGGGATTTATTCATTGCTGAGCACTTCAGCCCAACTAAAATCTCATTACAAGGAACGACACACACCTCAGTATTGCTTTGTTGCCCCAGAATTTTACAATAATGTGTAAGTTACACCAAATCTCTCCAATTGTGCAGTATTCTCAGATAACAGAAAGGCCTCTATGTATTACGTCAGAAAATTAAATCTAGTTTTTAATCTAAAAGGGAATTACTACTCATCACCAAGGGCAGGTTGGTTAGAAAACAGAGTTGTCTTTTTCTTTGGAAACCATGTAATGAAGGAAACCCTCTTGATGTGAGGCAATTAGAAGCCTCCCACAGGCAGACAATGGGAAGATGTATTGGAGTGGATCAAGGCTGGAAAGCATGTGTGTGTACGTGTGTGCAAATGCTTGTGTCTGACAGAGTTAGATATTAGTTGACTGGCTAGATTCTGAATTAGTTTAAACTTCCCTCCCCCTTGTTTTTACTTTTCATTTATTTATTTTAAATTTGGATAAATTTAATGGGTACAAGTGCAGTTTTGTTACATGAATGTACGGCACAGTGGTGGTGAAGTCTGCACAGGGATCATTGCCATAGGAAGCAAGCGACCCTGAATGACAGATCAAATGGGTCTTTATACCCTATTTCTGCATCACAGCAAGCTAGCAAAGGAACAGAGGCTGAATCATTGCGGTTAGCTTTCAAGGTTGGGGGGCGTTGAGGAGAGGAAGTACGTCAAGCTTCTCCTCCCTACGTACCTTCTTATCTTCAAGTTTCTCAGAACTTTCCTTCCCACCCTTGGAGGGCTGGGACTGATGGACTCAAAAGAAGTTTCCTTTCAAGGGTAGGAGGCTTGATTATCACGACGACACCCATGTTTAATAGTATAGGCAGTATGGGCAGCTGTTTAGGTTTTATTGATTCCAAGATTAATATTAATTGCATCATAGTTTTCTTTCCCTCCACTATAGAAATTAACTTTTCATTGGTGACTTAAGGAACAAAGTCAAAGTGGTTGGTTTGAACTGGATGTGGACATTACCCTGGATGGAGGAGGTTTGGCTTGAACTGGATGTGGACCTTACCCTGGATGGAGGAGGTTTGGCTTGAACTGAATGTGGACCTTACCCTGGATGGAGGAGGGTTGGCTTGATCTGGATGTGGACCTTACCTGGAGGAGGAGGTTTGGCTTGAACTGGATGTGGACCTTACCCTGGATGGAGGAGGGTTGGCTTGATCTGGATGTGGACATTATGCTGGATGGAGGAGGGTTGGCTTGAACTGGATGTGGACCTTACCCTGGATGGAGGAGGGTTGGCTTGAACTGGATGTGGACCTTACCTGGAGGAGGGTTGGCTTGGACTGGATGTGGACATTAATGCTGGATGGAGGTGGGGGCACATTCTTCCTAGCAAACTATTGCAATAATGGAGAAGCAAGAATCCAGTCTACTCATATCTAGTATGAAGGCTGTAGATGATCTAACACAAAGCGGGGAATAGGGGAAATAGGGAGCACAGAGAGGGCACGAGGGAGGAGTATGGGAGGTTATGGTGTATGACACACCTCTTGGGGGCAGGACACAGGGACACAATTATAAGAGGGATGCTCCATAACAAATGGAATCAGTGTTACCTAATTCTTTGTACTCTTAAGGAATCCCAAATAATAAAAAAAAATATTGTGCCCAAGAAAAATAATACCATGATTGGTAAGGCTTGAGTGTTTCATGTCTTTACTTTCAGAAGGAGCGGTTGTGGGAGCACAGAGACAATACAGACCCATCTGAAAACATGAATGCCATTTCCTTTGAAAGATGCTATATTTTAAATCACCAGACTATGTGTGTCTGTGGAGGGGGCACTTACGGAGCAGAAAATAAATATCCAACATAAGCCATACTACTGGGACTGTATTAGCCCAACTTCCATGATCAGTCTATTCTTCTTTTTCCTTCCTCTTCCCTCCCATGCCAACCAGCTATGTCTCCTGTCTCTATAGTGTTCTGACACCACTTACTGCAGGTATCTTTAGTCTGCTGGATACTTTATTTGTAATGAAAGTTAAATGAACCAGATTCTAGAAGAGTTTTAGTGAAATAGCTATAGTTAATGGTGACGTTAAGGTATCTATATTTTAAAATTAGAAAGGCAAATAGTTTTACATTTTTCACAATATATTACCAATTGTGATGTTAAATACAGAATAAGTTTGATCTGCATTAATCAGTTAATGAGATAAATAAATAAAAATCTTTAGTATATTAACAATGATATCATAGACCTAATTTACTTATGGCTACTATTTCCTGTGCCATAACGTAACCATAATAAATTTGAAAAATGGTAATGGGCCTATGTGTACAACTGACTCCATCTCTTTTAATTAGTATCTGCATGTGAATGATAGAATAGAAAAATATTTTGTAGGTTTTTAGGATCTTTTACTTTTGTTTGACCTGATTGCTTCAAATATTTACTCTTAATTCTTGAACAAGAAGTTATCAGATCTTAATTTCGAAATGAAGTTCAGGTTTAGAGAGAGCGTTGAATAGAAACAGTCACTTAATCACAGTGTTATGGATCTGCACCTTGTGCCACATTTAATACATTACAGTCAACAGATAAAAAAAAAAAGAATAACATAATGTATGAGAGCAATGTACTAAGACAAGATACACAAACAAACAGCAGATGACACGGGAGAAAGATGGTTTGTGGACCTGAAGTGTTATGTAACTGTAAACAGATAAAGCAGTAAAAATAGAGTGTGTAGGATATGAGGGAAGTCATTTTTAACGTAAAGAAAACAACACCAACAGAGAGAAAGCCATCTGTTTGTTCTAATGTTCTCTCTCTTCAAAATTCATTTCTCCTGCTTGTCAGTTCTGTTATTCCTTAAGAGAAGAGGTCTCCCTCTGGTGCCCAAGCTGGAGTGGCATGTCATAGCTCACTGCAACCTTGAATGCCTAAGCTCAAGGGATCTTCCCATCTGGCAATATAAGCAAGCTTAGCTACATTTTCAAAAATTTCTTTCAGAGACAGAGTATTGCTGTATTACTCAGGCTTGACTTGAACTCCTTACCTCAAGGAATCTTCTTGTCTATGCCTCCCCAAATGCTGGGTTAGGGGCGTGAGCCACTGTGCCCAGTCTGTTGTGTTTAATTTAATTTTCTTGTAAATAAGGCAGTGTTGACACAATTATTTATATTCTTCCTTAACTCTACCACTTAACTTCATCTATGACTTGGTAACACTTATTAATACAAAGCTGCCTATGTCCAAACGAAGTTAGCCAAAGAGAAGGAGAAAGGGGAGGGGACAGCAAGATGAAGAAGAGGGAACGGGCAAAAGCAAATTGAACTAAGACACTAAGCTTTAAAAAATTACTAAAGTAATGTAAACCCCCAAGTTACGACTGGCTAGCAAACATGTTTTTCTAAGTAACTGATTAAAATGCATCCGATTTCCTTTGTTTCTTAGACCAATTCAGAATCCTAACACTCTTTATATACCGTAGTAAACGTCACTTCACCCTTGCCCATGCTCTGCATTGTAGCCAATACAGACATGTGGGTCACTTTGGACAAACTCCAATGTGTTGATATTCACCTTGACAGTGGCCATTCAGAAAACTGTATGAAATACCAAAAATCACTGATTCCCTATTGAATGTTGAAAAGCTAAATAGAAAAACTCCAACTCATTTTATTCAGATTTTTAAAAAATATATGGCGTGACTGTTTTAAAAGCAATTAGTAAGAGAGTTAACAAAGACAGGAGGCCGTATTTACAAAAGCAAAATTAATGGTATGAATGGTGAGTGGCGAGGTGTCCTGTTAAGTGATTAAAGATATTTTCATCATTTAATGGTTGATATTAACTAACAGTGGATAGTACAATTCATGCAGCACCAAAGAAAAATACACAAGTAATGAAGAATTAAACAGGCAATCCCCAGCAGCTCCAGTTCAGCATAATAAATTCATATTGTATTGCTTCTTGTGCTTAATGTGAAGGCTAGGATTCATTTCTTTCAAAGAATTTCCAAATTTTATCCAAAATGACTCTAAAATAATAACAAGTTCCTGAAACAAAAATTAGGGCATTAATCTCCTAGGAAAGTAATCTTAGGGTAAAAATTACATCTAATCACCAGCCTTCCATTAGGCTTGCATGCTGCAATATTGATTTAATAAAACTGCCATCCAGGCAGGGCAGTTTGATCAAGTCAAACGTCGCTAGCAAAAGAACTGCTGTTGCCACTGCTGTTTCTTCATTGAAGACTGGAAATAATGAAAGCGTTTCACATCCATTTGCTCTCGCATAAGTACTCAGCGCCCCGTGAATCTCAACAATGGCACAATTACAGTTTGGTTGCACTCATCCAAGTACAAAAGCCCACAGAGACTGCTGTATTTAAATTTGAGCAGTCAAACCTCACGCTCAAAAATAGGAAGTGAACAATTTATTTGGGAAAGTATTGTAGGGTGTAAAGAGAAATAAGTCTCCCTGTCACGGGAAGTACACATCAGCTCTTTTTAACTTAATTTTGTGATTACTGACATAACATTTTGCCAAGACTTTGGAAGATGGTTCAATTTTATACACAGATGAGGGTGAATAAAGGAATATAGAAATAAAAAAGAATAAAGATTATTTTGGGAACTGACTTGAATAAATTTTCTTTCTTGTTTTTTTTTTTAGAGACAGAGTCTCACTTTATCGCCCTCGGTAGAGTGCCATGGCATCACAGCTCACAGCAACCTCCAACTCCTGGGTTAGGCGATTTTCTTGCCTCAGCCTCTCGAGTAGCTGGGACTACAGGTGCCTGCCACAAATACTGGCTATTTTTGTTGAAGTTTGGCTGGAGCCGGGTTTGAACGCACCACCCTCGGTATATGAGGCCGGCGCCCTACTCACTGAACCAGGAGTAATTTTGAAGAGTAGAAGGGCAGGTCTCCGCAGAAGGGAAGAACAGGTGGGAGTCGGACACATTACCATGACACATCCACTCTAAAAATAGTTTGGTGATGAAAGTCACTTCCTCAACAAAGTGACAATGATCAACAATAAGCGAGGGAACACTTTAAAATAATGAAGGGTAGAATTGGAGTGTTCCTAATATACAAATAACTAAATAAGCAAATTCCTGAGGTGATGGACACCCCAATTACCTTAACTTGTTTAATTCATAGTGTGTGTCAGTACCAAACATTGCATGTACGCTATAAAGATATAGAACGACTATGTATCCATAATAATTAAAAATAGAAAGGCGTTCTCCACTGATGAATATAAAATCATGGATGAATCTCAAATGTGTTATGTCAAATACAGGAAGCTATCCTCAAAAGGCCATGTTGTACATGGTTCTAATTCTTTGACACTTAAAAAAAAAGTAAAACTACAGAGAGAGAAAACAAATCATGAATTGCCAGGAGCTAGTGCAGAGGGTTGGGCTGTCTAAAAAGAGGCCCAGGAAAACTGGGGAGGTGACTGAATTGCTGGGTATATTACCCTGTGGTTAAATGACTTATGCGTACAAGCTTACGGAGTTTAACATTGAACATGAGAATTATATTGCATGTAATCATGCCTTAATTTTTTAAAGTGTTTTGTCCCTGAATGGATTAGTGGTGGTGCTACTTTATACAAGTTTTTAGAAAAGTCTTTATAACTTCTAACAATTTGTTCATACAAAGTTAAATGGGAGGAAATTAATGCCTAAGACTGTCAAATCCAAAACTCGTGTTTATGGAATGAAGCAATGTGTTATCTTAACATGCGTCTACATTCATTTGCTGTTGGAATTTACCAAGCATTGTGGGCTCAGATCCTTACATTCATTATTTTGTTTAACCTTTACACTGATCCCACAATTTATCTACAACTCTTGTCATCTTAATGTAACAAAAAACAGAGGTTGTGGCGTATGACCAAATGCCCGGTTTTTTTGGTAGCGGTTTTAAAATTTTGTTTTTAATTTTGCTATTAAGTATTTCGGTGATTTTATGTTTTTTAGTAAAAAGGGTTTTTTTTTTTTTGCTTTGTTTGTCACCTTGTTTTTTGTGAGTAAAGAGTCAGGGTCAGCAGGGACTTTACCCCAGGGCCATGTTTAATGAAACAACCAGGATTGGGGGCTGCTCCACCTTGGGTTTTTCCTCCAAGATGAGGCTTCTATAGCACAGAGCTGCACTCAGGAAATAAATAAATGGAATTCGTTCCTCATTACGGAACTGGGCTTGGCCAATTTTATAAAGAGGTTTGCAGGGAAGGGGAGATTCAGCTCCCTTTCTCCTTAACCTCAGTGTCTTCAATGCCATCATCCTTACCGTGATATTTAAGGCAAAAACAAAACAACGTTAGTTCTAATCTGACATAAGTAAAATTCGGGCCACTTATAAACAATATTTGAGTAGCATCTGGTACGATTAGATGTTACTGTAGACCGTAAGGACCAACAAAAGAGGGGGCACTTCAACCCTCCAGCAGCCCGGCACTCTGGACGTGAAGTTGTCAGCCACACGCAAACCAACTACAGTTATCAACGGAACAGTAAACACGCAAGTGAAAACAGTCAAGAGAGAAGTAAAAGCAAAACCAGAATATCCAAGATTTCAGATGGACCCTCTATATGTAGCATAAGACATTTATAATCCCATATTGAAAATCTTCAACGTTTTCACACTGAGAATAGTGAGATATTGGTGGAAAATTGGGAACAACGTTTCAATAGTGCTCATACGGTATCTCAAAATCCCTGTATTAGAAGATTCATGTGTAATTAAAAAATTTTCTCTTAATTATTCCTGCGTCTTTTGACAGGATGTAGAAAGCTTAAATCATTACAAGGTGGTATTTCATATATTCAACAAGGGGGATAAAATGTCACTTTTATGAAAGAAAAGGAATATATCGATTCCTGCATAGACTGCTAAGGATTTTAGTCTCTGTGCTGCCAAAGCAAGCACAGACTGCTAAGGAATATGCACTTTGCACGATATATTCTGACGTTGTTCATTAAATCATCTTTTCATCTGTAACATTCATTGGATACAAAATTTGTACTAGTATGTCTCATCATTCTCTGGGTAAAATGTATAGAAATATATTAGAATATATATATTATATTATATATATCATATACTGAAATATATTAAAATATATGCTAAACAGAGGCTAGGGTAAGATAACGATTAGGCATGCGCTCTAATATTAATCTACTTATACACTTTATCCCCTCTTTAATTCCATAAAAACTTATGTCTGTGAGGAAAGAGTTGGTGTATTTTTTAAAGCAACGGTGGCATTATCTTGTTGGTCATGGTTTGTTAGCTAGAATGGAGGGAGTTTGGACAGTTCCAATTAAGGTTGAAGATTTAAAATAAATAGATCTTTCTTAACCTCACATATTTCTAAAATGACTTTGTTTTTTTTTAAGATTACCCACTCATCTAGCTGCCTAGACAAAATGACAGTTCTTTGTATTAAATGTACCTTGTTAACTCTCAGAGTAGACAGCTAGATTGGTAATTAGCTTAGTATTTGACATGGAAACCTATTGTATTATAATTCTCCACTGTGAATCCATGTGGAGGGTATAAATAAAGATACTATTATAAAAATTATCTGAGTCATTCAGTATCCTCTATAGTTCTTGTTTTCAAATGGTCTTTATCTTCTGAAACAATGTTTTAGACATGTGAATATAACATTTTCCCCATTGTCCATCAAAACAGTGATTCTGTTCATGCTTTTTTCACTCTGAAAAATATGAGCTTAAAAATTTTACTCAGTATAAAATGACATGCTTGTTAAATGATAGGTTATTTTTGTAACTGTAATTAAAATTTTATATTTTCCATTAAAAGCACATTTTCATTTGCATGGGGAGACATTAGACAAAGGGAAATTAACTCTCATTTTTAAAGGAACTACATAAACTGAAAAGCAAATATTTGTGTTCTTTTAAGACATTGTCCAACAATTTCATTAAAGTCTATGATTTTAAACATTTTTGTCTTCTTTAAATTTATAATGAAGGAAAATTTAATGCTTACTGTTTATCCAAATATAAAAATACACCAGACAATGAAAATAAGAACTTTTCAATGTAAGTTTTTTAGCACCTTCTTATTTTGTATTTCCTCCCCTGTCTCTTTCAAGTAGATTTATGCTTCCACAGTAAAACTGCAACTTCCCTGGCCCAGATCAACAACGGCCTCCACATGGAAACCCCACTGGTCTGTTTTGTCCCTAATGTCTACGTCACACATGTGGCTATAATACAGGAATACTTTCAGCAAGCGTACACACGAAAAATCATACAACCCATCTTCAAAATTCAAGGGAATTTCAGCTATCTGGCAAGTTTAGTTTGCATGAGAAATTCACTTACAAAAAATGTGATGATACTTGGTCAAGATTCGTTAGGCTAAATGGTAAGCAGAATCATTTAAATCCACAGCCATGACTGTCACTAATGAAAACTGATTTATAATGATATTCCTAGTACTTTATAAAGCCTGATGTTAGACTGATGCCCACCTATGGCCAGATTGGGCACATGTAGGTGATGTTTTTAAAGTGTGGGGGTCAAGTGAGAACAGCCCACATAGAAGAGTCCCCACCTGCAGATGCTAGCACAGTGTGGAGAGAAAGGAATTGGTACAAACTCTTTGGAGAGCCCCGAGGAGCTAAATAAAAGTAGACCTTACATTTGATCCTGCAGTCCCACTACTAGGCATCTACCCAGAAGATAAAAAGTCATTTTACCATAAGGACATTTGCTCTAGAATGTTCCACTGCAGCTCAATTCACAATTGCCAAAATGTGGACTCATTGCAAATAACCATCAGCCCATGAATGGATTAATACACTGTGGTGTATGTACACCATGGAATGCTATTCAGCCACAATAATATGGAGACTTTACATCTTTTGTATTAAACTGGATGGAACTGAAGAACATTCTCCCTAGTAAAGTATCCCAAGAATAGAAAAGCAATTATCCAATGTACTCCATACTAATATGAAACGTACAGATGAACAACTACATGACCATGAGACAAAAACACAAATTCAAAAAGGGGACGGGGGAGGAAGGAAGAGGGACAAACTCTCACCTAACCGGTACAATGTAGGGGCATCTGGTGCACTCCTGGTGAAGGGCTCAACTACAACTCGGACTTGACCTAACAAATGCAAACAATGTAACCTAATCATCTGTATCCTAATATTAATCTGACATTAAGAAAACGAAGTGTGGGGGTCTAAATTCCATACTAGGTAACATGGAATCTTAGGCCATGATGAGACAACTGATCCACCCCTGGGGTTACAGTTTAAAGTACCCACCTCAGGGTATCACATGGACAAAACTTCAGTAGTTTCTAACAAATTAAAGACCCTCACACATCCTGTCCTCTGCACTTGACACCACTGAGCTCTTATTACTTGATGTCTATTTCCTTGGAATTCTCGACTCTGATCTTTTCAGTCTTTGTATTTCCTTAATGATTTCCTTCTCATCTTATTCAATTATTTCTTCTTTCTTAATTATTTAAAATATTAGTGCACCCCCCACTCTCTCCTTGGCTCACAGCTTTTCTCTCAATGACTCCCCTTTGAATTATCTTCTCTGATTTCATGGTTTTCTTGGCTTCAGAGTCCTGAGCCTTATCTGTTGCATCTATTCCATGAAATCTTCCAAAGACATTCAAATCCAACATTCTTCCAATTGCAGTAATCATCTTCCACCAAAACTTTTATGATGAATGATATTACTATACTTTGCACAACAGCCAATAATGGAGGTTTTTATTTAGCATGTCCCTAACTGCATCATTACCGCAATTTGCTACAGTAAAAATTGAACTAATTACATTGTTTAATTTTAGTAAAAGAAATCATTTTAGGACTCATCAGAAACAATTGCAACTGAAACAACAGCTCTCTTGGTTCTTTTGAAGATATCAAAGAAGGAACAGTTTTCCATTGTTGGAGATCATTGTTTGTAGTCTTGTGTCTCTCTGCCCCACATAGTAGAGACAGTAGGGATTCGATTATGATACCAGTGAAACCTGTGTTCCATATATATTTGCATTTTTTAATATCTGCATTGAATTTCCAACATTCTAGCCTTTATAAAGTTGTATTTCAAGAGTATGACAATAACATACATGATCCCGTGTCTCAGTGGGATGTTCTAAATCTCAGTCAACACATCCACTGATACATTGTTTTTTCATCTCAGGATGATGTTCACAGTTATGGACTTGTCAGAAAAGCTAAAAAGTTTCCATGTTTCCCAATTATAATGAGGCATTGTGCAGCAATTGTTTTATATTAATAATGACAATTTTGGAATAGGGAACTAAAAAAACACATTCACCTGACCCACAAGTGCATGAAGTCTAAAATTATATGTGAGAACAAAAACTCTCAGCAGGTGCTTTGCCTTGACAAGAAAAATGGTGGTGATGGTGCTGAATTCATTAGATAACTCACACTGAAATGCACCTTTACGTGAAAGGTAAATTATTAAAGGCATTGAGTTCCAAAATATCATACTTATTTTAACAATAATATAACTTTTGAAAACTGCACTTTTTTCTTTGAGGTGTAATTACCTAGTAAGCAACTTATATGAATTAATTCACCAACCAGTTAAGTTAGTGGAGTCAAGCCAGCATATGATAAATATTATCCAAGGTCATTTGATAATGATAAATTTGAACAGTATAAAATTAGATCACAAGAGTGGAATGTCCCAGGTTTAAAGAAGCTTCTTTTAATAGCAAATATGGTATTTTAGATATTATATACATGAATGTCGTTATTCTTTTTCTCATGTTTTGTATTGGTTGAGTACTTCATTTTCTAATTCTTCTTAGCAAAACATCTCAAGAATGGAAGAAAAAGTATCCAATGTACTCAGCCCTACTACGGAAGTTTCTCTCTCTTGAGGATCCTTTTCAAAAAAGTAGAAGGGAAGGCAACACCCAAACACACGCTCCAAAACCAAAAGGTTATTGGCATTTCAAATTTTACACGTTGAATCCAAGTATACGTATTAAAAAAAAAATCACATTAGCTGTCTTGAACATGATTGGTAGATGTATGAACCAAATAATTTGTTTATTCACTTTACAAAAATTTTTAAAATACTATATAATGTTTTCTTATATTTTCAAACCCAAAGTAATGAAAAGTAAACAACCTGGTGCCGAGTAATAGGTGGTCCTCAGCTTCGTTTTTGGAGAGAGAAATTGATTTATGGAAATCAAGCATTTTAATATAAATTACTAGTTCTGTAAGGAAAAAATGGATTGGATTCATTCTGTCACACTAATTTTCCATAATAAGAATATTATCATCTGTCCATATTTGTTGATAATTTATTCAAGAGTTAAAACAATATTCTATTTTTTAGGATAAAAATTACCTTAAAACCTAAAAAAAAAAAAATCAGTTTTTCTCCTTGGCCCATCATCTTTTTGGTTTTTTTTTTTTTGTTCAATATCTATCACTTAAGCTTATATCCTAAAGCTTAAATTTTGAAGAAAACAATATTCCATTGTTTTGTTTTTATTCTATTCCTGCTACATGTTTGTTTGAAAATTTTGTTCAGCATAATGGCCTTGACACATGGCATACAGTATCACAAAATTTAACTTTTTAAATATCATACAATTGTAAACATACGAATCTATTATCCCAAAGTGACTCAGCTGGGAATCTCTATAGTTACAGAGGCTTAAGGAAGGGAAGAATTTTCAAATAGTTACTTAAGCATACTCACCCTATAATTTAAATATTCCCCCTCTTATTTGTGAAATCAATCTAATAATTCCCCCGACACACAGTGAAAAATTGTCTTCGTGGAGGCAACAAATCAAAAGCTCCTACGTGTCAGGTGCTATTTTCACCAGTGGAGTTGCCTCTCAGGACAGCAGAGCACCTCTGCCCAGGTCAATGCCTGGAAGATTCAGCTTGGGGTGCAAAATATTTTGACTCTGCATATACTTCTAAAGATCACATTAAACAGATTCACTGAGCACAGTGTTAACAGCAAAAATATAAGCTTACTCTCACGCTTCAATTTTTTGGTAAAATAGATACTAAGGTATCAATTAAAGCTTACAAAGAATCCTGAAATTTTCAGAATGCCACTGTCCTCATATCTAATTATGTGACAGTATATATAATTGAATTTTCCTAAATAAAGAATTAATTATAGACTTTAAGATATCTTTTGACATTCTTCATCAGATAAAATTATTTGCATAAAAAATAAAAATAGTCCCATCTGGGACTCATACCAATTCTCTCCTTCAAAAAAATATCCTCTGGGTTGGTAATTTGTCCTTAGGCACTAAGACCATATGCATTTATGGCTTGAAAGAAGAATTGTAATATTTTCTCTCAATACCGCAAAACCAGTGAATTTTAAAGTGAATTTTCTAATTATTCTGACCTCCTAACACATAAGAGGATTGACATTTTTTCCCATAGTTGAACAAACACTCACAATATATTTAGAGAAGACTAGTATTATTTTTCTTTAAGGGGTGGAATAAAGAAATGCTATTCAAATTCTAATTTAGCACCATCAACTATGCAAAAGACAAGCTTTTAAAATGAAGTTAGAGCACACACTAATGTTACCTAGAGTCTGCAGTTCCCACAAAAGGAAGTGAGTGAGTATATACTGGGGAGTTTTTCATTTCAATGAAAATGTACGGAGTGTCTGCAATTTCCCTACAGGCTCAGAAAGGAGAGAGAAGACGGACACGATTACTATCAATTTGGAGTTCACCAACTAGTGACCATCTGTTCATAAGACGACCTGTGGGCAGGAGAACAGCCAGGGCTTGAGAAGTCACCATCCCATGGGCCAGGCAGACCCCACAGACAGTAACACTCTGCTTCCAACTGCACGAAGGTTTCCCCTTTCCCAAGGATCCTGCTTCCGAAACTCAGGGAGTGGTTCCAGGGAACACAGCTGGACACGGTGTGTCTGCCAGGAGATGTATAACTAGGTCCTTTCTATCCTGGTCCTTTAGCTTGTCTCTTAAGAGTGACGGGAACTACAGAAAAACCCTACTGTTTTAATGATTTTGCTTCAACTTAACAAATGCATATTTCAGGCAAATGCTGTTTACGAGGCTGGGAATATTCTCACTTGTGGTTTTCCAAACTGTATTTTAGAATGGTTACATACTTAGTCCATTTTTAATTTTCTGTCCTTACTTTATCTATGTTATGTATAGTTAATATCAACCCATACCCATTCAATACAAGATGAGAATGGCAATAACACTAGCCTCTGAAGGCTGTTCATGATTAATATTTTACTTTTCGCAATCTGCTTAACCCAGTTTAATCACACATTGTCAACCCTGACTGTTTTCTCCTGTATCAGCACCTGCTACTAAACACATATCATGTCTTCCTTCTTATTACTTACAATCTGAATACGGCATCAAATAAATCTTCAATAAGTATTTTGTGCTGTAGAATTTTTGGAAGCTAGAAAATTACTAAATATAATCTATGTCCTAGGATTTTCACATTCTATGAGGAGACAGACATTTACATTTTAAGTTATTACAACAAGGTATGATATGCGTGCTATGACGGAAGGGATTGGAGAGTACCAGGAGGAAATGGAGAGACCTTCTTACCTGTAATTGAGAAATTGTGAAATGATGTTATCTAAATTGGATTTGGAGGAATGAACGGAAGTTAACAAAGCAAAGAGACAGGGCAGGCAACACAAGCAGAAAAAACATTGTGTCCAAAGACAAGGGCATTAGAGAGCATCATCCACTTGGTCACCCCCAGCAGCAAGTGAAATTTAGATGGCAGGGCCAGTGAAAGAGCAGGGCTGGGTATCAAGATCTGATGCACAAGCACATCAGCGGCCATCAAGAACAGAAAGGTGATTCTATCATTTAAGTTTCTGAGAAAAATGAGAAGATAATAGGCTAAAGATATACCTCAGACATGTCAGCATGCAACCAGTGAGTACAGACAGATGAGATGATTAAATCAGGAAAGAATCCAAAGGGGGAGAATCTGAAGAGATAAGTTTTCAATAATTCCAGAAAATGGAATACCTTATTCCCTCCTCTACCTAATTAGAGACATCAGGTTTAAAGACAAAGTCTCACTATGTCGCCCTCAGTAAGTGCTGTGGCATCACAGCTCATAGTAACCTCAAAATCTTGGGCTTAAGTGATTGTCTTGCCTCAGCCTCCCAAGTAGCTGGGACTACAGGGAGCCGCCACAATGCCCGACTATTTTTGTTGTTGTTGCTTAACTGTGTTGGGCTGGATTTGAACCCCCCAGCCTGGGTTTATGTAGCTGGCACCCTACCCACCAAGCTACCGGCGTGGCCCCAGACATCAGTTTCTTAAAAAGATAAACCACCATGTAGACAACATTTTTTTTTTAAACTTAAGTGGATTTAATTGGGGCTTAAGGAGGAAGCACTGATCTGAAATATTACGCAAGACAAGACACACTTTTAAATTTGCCTGAGTGTCGTGTTATTAAAATACAAATTATCACAGTTAGACTTTAGGCTTCAGTTATTGTCTATAGAACTTTAAAATCATGAAACAGCTGTCAATTTCTCTCCTTTGAAGTAAAATGGTATGTTGTGAGTAAAATTAGTATCCCGATGTGTGAATATGTATCAAGGTGATCATGATCAACATTTCACCATGGATATGCATATTATGTCATCATGTCGCACACTTCAATATACAGAGAGGGCCGAAAAATGTAACCACATTTAAGAAATGAAAATACTGTGTTTACTTTGTAATAATATATATGGAGAATGTTTGTTATCTTGTCCAGGCCTGACAAGTTTGTAAACTCATCCTGGACAACATGCAACACAGCTCATTGCTGAACAGCACCATGGTCACCTTCTAAGAACTCCCCGGGGCCATCTGGTGACCGGACTAGTATTCCGCAAAGAGGTATGTAGCACTTTTTCTAAGATGAGTTCGTGAACTTAATTGCCATTCTAGAAAAAAGAGTTCCAAAACTGCTTTGAAGGGTGGATGAGACTCTAGCTTTGGTACACAGACTCCCAAGTGCACCTTGAAGGTGACCATCGTGATATTCAGCAATGAGGTATGTTGATTCAGCAAATGTAGGCAGGGTGGAAAATCTGAATTTCTCACACGTTCCCAGGTGATGCCGCTGCTGTTGGCCTGGGGACCACACTCTCAGAAGGACACGGTGGTGGACGGGTGCCTGCGTGTCACTCACTGCAAGGCGCATGTTGTGGACAAGCTATGTGTGCTGTTTGTCTGCGTTTCCCGTCTTTGTTAGTAAAAGGAACACAATTAGCCAGGCCAATGTATCTAACACATTTACAGTAGAGATTAACCATGATAATGTTTTTAAAAAACATTCTACAATCCTTTAAAGGGCTACTCAAAGATGAAATATTAAAGTTGTGCTTCGATGTTGACATAGAAGGATTATAAACTCTTACCTTGTAAGTTTTGGAAAGCTCTTTAGCGTTATTTGTGCTGTATTTGTATTGTTTGTGACTGTAGTATGACAACATTATCATGACAACTCTATGGTTTTATAGATAGGACAGCTACTGGCTGAGACAATCAGCTTATGTTTTCATTTAGAACTCAATCAGGCAGGTATGAGTACTATTCTTATTTGAAAAGAACACACAGGTAGTAAATGACACAGCTGGATTGGAGGCATGAGAGTCTAAGAAAAGGAAAACATAACCTTTTGAGTATTTCTTAAACTTTCCTTAACTTATCCAAAGTTTAACATCATAAGATAATTCACTGAAAGGCTTATTAGAATTGAGAGTTGCAGATGCAGCATGTACAATCTCTGCAATATTGTTCTAGGCTGTTTATGAAAGGGAAATCTCATACCACTTTCCATTGCGTATGATACTCATAAATTTAAGACAAATACTGCATGACACCAAATGTACTCCCCTATAAAAAAAAATTGGGGCTTTTTGTAGTTACTATTGTATATTTACAATAAGCCAATACAGTACATTGGTCTTCTTACATACTGTATTTTTCTCCAAAATAAGGTAACAATTAGAATTACAGATTCACAGATTTCTGGTTGCTGCTGGCCCAAGATTAGCTCTATAAAAAGACAGAGTTAGGAAGGAACACTTTCTAGCAAAAATAGCCATAATAGAACTGAGCTCTCAATTTGTAAATGACCATATTTAATATTTTTTTGGATTGCTGTTTACTTAGTCGTAATATCTAGTCAGTTGGGAAGAAAAAGGCTGATTTATATATTTAGATAGCACGATGAAGGAAAGGCTGATGTATCTGTTTATAGACAGTATTTCAGAAAGATTCCTATTCTAAACAAATTCAGATCAAGACAGAGCATACACCACCTCGAAGTCCACAGCTATACATAAAATAATAGCCTGTAAATGACCACTGCATTTTAGAAAGCCCTCAGTAATGCTGGAAGTAATATTGAGTAGATTCTTGTTTTTTCATCAGGAAATGCACTAATGGACTAACCGTGTTGCCAACTTGTGATCAGAATTGTATCATACACAGATATATAAGACGATATGACCAAAGAGACAGAATTTCAAATTCAGCCTTACGTACTTTCACTAATTTTTTAGAAAACATGATTTTAATGCCTAGAGCTATTTTCCCAAGAAGAATTCAGCGATGCACAGAAAACGCATTTTACTGCATACACAGCATGTATTTATTGTGTCAGAAAGGGACAAGCAATATAAGTCTTCAGGAGTTAGATTTCTTTGTGTTGTGAAGGGCATTTGAGACAATCAAGATGGAAAAGGGCAAAAATCACACATTTCCCCAGATCAGCCAGAGTATTTCCTGATCACCTGTGTGAACTAGACGGACGTTCTGCACTGATGCCGGTGGCTGGTTAATTTGAGCAATTTCCATTCTGTTGTGTTTATTATTAGAGAGTAGGTAAGGTTCACTGAATGTCTAATATCTGCCATGCCTTTTGTGGAATAATTTGTGTTAGCCAAGTAAATGGTATTTATCAATTTTACCTAAGGAAATAGAGGTTTGGTAGCAATAAATAACATTTTAGATATGATATAGCTAGTAGCTGCAGAAGTGTTATTTGAACATATTATTAAAACATTGCTTCTTATTTTTGTCTCATTCCCAAATAATTAGTCTTAATGAGTCAATGATGATCTAAAGAAACTTCACTAGGAAGACTGGGTCTATTTCCCTCTGTCATCCAAATACCCAATAATACTGAATATTTTCTGAGTCAAAACAAATATATAACCCATGTGTTATATACTTTACATATTTTATATTTTAACAAGCTTTTTACTTAAAAAAGTAGAGAAATACACAGATAATTTTAGCTCCTTGCTATTCAATTGATTGTGCAAGGTTTGTGTGAATTTACTCAATCATCAATAATGCATACATGTATGAATTTTAGCCCTTTAACCATTGTGTTCACATGTGTGTTGCAGAGGAGAAAATTCCTTTATAGATTATAACAATAGATTATAATTCATTATTAGTATAACATTATAATGTTATAATTTTACATTATTAAATGAAATTATATTCCTATTTATAATTTATTTAAAATTTAACATTATTAAATGAAATAATTTATATTCCTATTTTATTTTAATGGACACATACAATTCTAAACAATTTTATGAGTATCTCCAAAGGTATATATTTTTTAAAAATTTGTTTACTTAAAATACTTAAGGTAATTAAAATATAACACTAAAAATTATAAATATAAGCTATTACCCAGATGTAGGATAGATTAACTTTCCACTAAGTTAGATATCTAAGAAATTTTAAGAGTGATTTTTGCTATTTGTTTAAAGAGTAAATACACAACAAACAATTTTTTCCACCTTGTTGATTTTTATTTTCTTTAGCACTATCTATTGTCATATTTCTCAATTATTTCTAATTATAAATATGTATTTAACTAACAGTCAGAAAAACTTGGGGTGCTCTAAGTATATTCACTAGAATCACTGAACTGGAGATGATCTATTGAACTCCAGGGGTTTTCAAACTCTTTTGCAATAATTTTTTTCCCTCATAAAATCTCTTCTGGAACGCAAATTGAATACTAGATACCTCTGGTATTATAAATTGCTGTAGCCTGTGAGGAACACTTAGTTCCTTGTGGAACCCTGAACCATTTCCAGATCCTCACAAAAAACATTACCGAGCTGGCTCTGCTGACCTGACCTCAGACCTGCTGATTGCTGGTGCAGGCTCCTCTCTCGTCTCCTGAAAGTATTATAAGATGGCATCATACTTTTAAAAAGGGGCGGGTAGGAGGGTCATGGTGTGTGGCACATCTCCTGGGGAAGGGACATAATTATAAGAGGGACTTTACCTAACAAACACAATCAGTGTAACCAATTATTTGTATCCTTAATGAATCTCAACAAATAAAAAAATAATAATTAAAAATAAAAAAGTGGAGGGTGGCGCCTGTGGCTCAAAGGAGTGGGGCACCGGCCCCATATGCTGGAGATGGTGGGTTCAAACCCAGCCCTGGCCAAAAACTGCAAAAAAAAAAAAAAAGTGGCTTTATTTCATATAGTACATTTTGTCTTCTTCAAATATGAGGAAGAACCCCAAGCCCCAGGCTCTGAGTAGAGCCACTAAAAGTCTCCCCTTTCTACCCCACCTGCTCCATCCCAGCAGCAGCTGGCAGCCACGCTGCTTTCTGAGGCAGTTCACAATCAGACACAAATTACTCTTGTAAAATTTATAACAGAAATCAGCACAGGTCACCCAAAATCCAAGCCACCTGGAAATAAGCAGATCCGGTTTACTGAAGTCGAATAGAGATTAGCCTAACACAGGCTTTAAATAATCAAAATATTTCACTAGTTTTTATGTTTACATCAAAATAATACTTTCGGTTTACTAAAGAAAGAGTTGAGAAATTTCCCTCTCACCTTTCCGTTTGTTTGAATTGTGCCCTGTAGAGAGTTCAGGTGCTCAGGAGAGGGCCCAGCAGCTTAGCTCCCGGGTGCTCAGAGCTTTAGTCTTTGGTCTCAACTTATTTTTTTTTTTTTAGATGAAAAGTTTACATTACATGATAGGAAAGGTATTTTTCTAAGTTCAGTATATGCTAAGAAGCTTACATTAATGAACCAAATGTCTCTAAAAAGGACACAATTAAAAAAATAAAAACAGAAAAGAACTCCTGCTTAACTCAACACATTTCTTCAGGATTATCATCTCCAGATTTCCACAGTTCAATTGGGAAGTCTTCTTTTTTCCTAAATTTTGACTACTCTAACATACATTTACATAGATCTTCAGTGTTAGTGAAATTTATTTTCGCTTTGTGGGGTATGAGGTTTGCTGAACCAAATAGCACAGAATTGAGTCACCTCCTGGTGGTGGTGTGAGCTGTGGCTGCCACATTATGGTGTCACTGTGAGGCCCAGGGATCCTTCCCTCGCAGGAGTCATAACTGACACCAACAGGGGTCACCCGCTAGAGTAAGAAGCTTAAAAAAAATGCTTAAACCCTTAAAATAGAAAACATTTCTTTTAAAATACATGTTTCTAAGACAATCTGAGCTTATGGACAGTTGGCATGTTCTGTGAAAATGTAAAACTATGACCCAGTAGCCTAAAATATTGCATTGGATATAGAAAAATCTGTTTAGAAAGAATATTTATGTAAAGATGGGGTTTTTAGAAGTTTTGCCCCCCAAATATTCACAGCTTCAAAATGGTTCCTTCCAAAGTATTTTAGGGAAAACTGATGGAAAAAATCCACTGCTGTTTTCTCCTTTAATTTCTAAAGAGACACTAACTTGAATTAGTAGAATATCCCCCTGAAAGACACCAAAACACGTCTTACCAAAATGATAAATTCCATGAAGATAGGAAGAGGGCTTTCCACATGAATTAGAAACAGAAGGATGGGGGAAACCTACAAATGTAAGTTTTACTCTGGAATAAGTAAGAGAAGAAACCATGCTTGGAATAAAATGCTGACGGCCATGGGAAGGAAACGCATGATCTGATCAATTCCACAGTTCAGAAGAAAAAGACTCTTTTAAAGGCCCTGGCCTCCCCTCCGAGTCTAGGAACAAACTCTCCCACTCTTTCCCCAGTTTCCTGAAAACTTGGTAGTTATAACGCCCCTAGTGCCATTCTTGCTTCTTAGGAATGTGGAGCTATATGTCTGGTGTGTGGTCTGGGGATGGAGAATGCTGATAATTAAGGAAAAAAACAACTTACGCCGGGGCTGCTTTGGTGTGGATAATAATAGTAATACCATGGGTCCAGGCACTTTCACACCGTTATAATAACTTATCACAAGCCAAGGGAAGAATGCAAGCTACCTGGCCAGCACTGTGACCTTAAACGTTCCAGGCTCCATGATGATAATAACCCTCTGTTGTTTGAGCCCCCCCATCTATGGTATTTTGGTGTGGTTTCCTGAGCTGAGACATGAGAGTTCAACAGGAAAGCATCATTGAAGTTTTGGGACGCCCAGGGAGCAAAGAGTGTGCCTAGGCCAGAGGGAGATTTAGTGAAAGCAGTTGGGAGTGGTCCTGAGGGGCCACAGGCTCTGCTACGCCAGCACCATTGGAATGAGGCCAAAGCAGGCGGTGGGCCTAAGGCGTGTTAAAGTAACACCCTGGCAGCGACTCAAGGGACGAAGTGGACCTATTTGTGCATACAGGGCGATGCTCCCTGAAACTCTGCAAGACGCGGGGCAGGGCAGAGATCTTCAAACTGGGGAGGGGCTGAATTCTCCCACCTTGGAACTGATGATGGTCCAGGGCTCACAGAAGGCCAGCTTGTGAGCTACCCTGCTGCCTTCTCTCACTGCCTCTTCCCTGACTCCACCAGACATTTTCCTCTGTAACATCTACAAATATTTATCAACCATCATCAGCAGAGAGAGTAAATGTCTAAAGTCAGCATGAAAAGCTTAAGAAAGCTGCTATTTGATGTTTTATATTAATGAAAAGACTAAAAGACTACTGTGACAAAGTACAAACTCGAGTAAAGTAAAACACAGATGAAAGTTTCTCCCGTTACAGACCTGGGCCAGACCATCTCCCCGGCCCTCAGGGAGGCCTTGTGTGCTCACTGACCTCCCCAGGTTCTGTTAGGGTCCTCTCCCATCTTTGTTTCCTAACTCATGGCTGCCAGGTTTGTAAAACAGAAAAAATAAAAACAGGTACTTTGTAAGTCTGTAACAGGACATTCAAAATGAGAATGCCCCCCCCGCCCCCGCCCACACACACAGATAGGTTCTATCAATGCCAAGGCTACCAGTTATCATTAAATTAGGAAGTCAGAAGGAACACATGGCTCCCCAGAAAAAGCCAGCAAGTGACTCTGAGAGGACGCTGTGTCCTTCCCTTCTCCCCCTTTCCCCTCTTTCTATCCCAACCAGCCCTGCCTGACAGAAAAGGCAGAGCTGGGAAAGTTACCCCAAGAAAGAGAAAAAGAGAGAGAGAGCGAGAGATGAAGATTCTTAATAACATAAAATGGAAAGAAGAAAGGGGGTGAAAAATAAAGCTTGGAGACAAAAGATCAAAAGACAACTAGGAAAACAGGCGCATATAAACTATAGGCGGCATTTCCCTAGGTAGAGAACACGCCTAGAAATGTAAATTTAAAATAAAACCAAAACTATGTTTACGTAGGTTACTTTAACAAAACTGGTCAAAATACTATGCAGTGGGAGATTTAGGATTTATCAATGAGAACCCAACCATTGAATCAAAAACTAGCCTAGAGAGAAGTAAACCTGCCTTTGTGGAGAAATTATTATTCTTATCATATCCGGGCTTTGCTATCAAGTTTCATTTGATAGACAATGAATAAAGTCAAATTCTCACACAAAATGTGGTGCAAACAACAGGGGTTTCAGTCTGAGGATCATAAACTCTAAGTGTCAAGTTCTAGAAAGTATATAAGATAAGGTCCCAGAACAGATTCATTCTAGAGCTCAGATTTCTGGACCCGGGTGAAAAAAATAAACTTCTATGAGTATGTAGTGGCCAGGGTTTCCACAAAGCCCACACGGCCAAACAAGCCAAATTTACAGCACAGTTCTTTTATTGAAGAGCCAGCTGGTGACTGCCTCAGTGTCCCGAGTGCTTAAGGAGTCAGGTTTCTAAGGCTTGGTCTGCATCCTCGTCGGCACACACGCTGTCCAGGTGCATTTGGGGGTAGGCAGCAAGTAAGCATCGTACAGAAGCAGAATTTTGCGGTGACTTAGCCATACGTCACCCATCCTTTGTTTTAATATGTTCCCACACATCTTAGTCCCAGTACTTTTCCTCCCTGTGTCTTTGTCTCAGGATTCTCTCCACCTGGCATTGCTCAAAGGTCAGTCTGGGGAGAGTCAGTTGGTTTCCCAGGCCCAGGAGTCAGTCAAGCAAGAAGTTAGTGAGTACTTCCCCCTCTCTCTTGGGAGTAAACCAGACTTACTCCATGTGGTTGAGGGCTTGCAGCCCAGGAATTTGTCAGGAGTTAGCTGGTACTTTTCTACTTTAGCCCAGACCTAACGGAACATATAATGTCCTCTACTCTGCAAAAGGAGAGTAAGTGTCCCTGGAAGCCAAATCTTTTTACCTCTGAAAAATCCTGTTTTCTTTGCTTTACTCTTATTTTTCATCCAACAGGAGGATGAGTAAATAGGAATAACATGAATATTTGAATAAAGAAGACAGATATTAATAAGGAAAACTTAAATACCTTTCGGGGATACCGGCACAGACGTGGAAGCTTTAAAATGTCTGAAGTCTGCAATAAGACAGAAAACTATATATACAATGGGTTGACTGAATTTTCTTTTTACTGAAGTGAACAGGATGTGTCTGTAATAAAATTCTTTCTAGAAAACCTGTCATCACATTTTCTATCATCACCATCTTTCTTCCAACTGAGATAAATATCTGACTATTTTATCCCTTGTTTTCTAATATTAAAGTCTCTCACTGAAATGTCTATATTTCTAATGACAAGTGGACATTTCTTTAAGGGCATGTTAATTGAAAAATGTATTCTATGTGGCAGTTACTTAGTAGAGATTTAACCAATAACGTGACTGAAGACGCGTCTCAGTCCCCGGGGCTGCAGTTAGGTGGATGAAGAGCTTCTGCCTCCTGTTTCTGGAACAGCAACTGGCATAGGAAAAATGTGACTATCCTGAGAGAACCTGCTGGGCGGGGGCCTAAGCCACAAGGACAGGTCCTGGGGCAATGAGCAGACGGACTTGTGAGTAGAGAAACTCAATGTCTTGGAAATAAATCCTCCAGCCTCAGTCACTTCTGAGAATGCTCCACACACCTGGACAAGACTCAGCGGATTGCTTTCCAATCTCGTGACTAAAATAAAATGATTGTTCCCAGCCACCAAGTTTTGGAGCTTATATAAAAGCAATAGATGAACAAATAAGCATTAAAGTATTTGTCTTTATGTGTAATGATTTTATATCATTTGAGACTAAGTTAATTTTCAGAGATTTAACCATGTGTGAAACTCTTATAAACAAATTCTTATGAGTTAAATTTCCACGCACACAGCCCAGCGGCTATGTAACTCTTTCCTAGATGCCAAAAAAGATTTTCAGTGGCTCAAAGGACCTTGTCTAGGTAAGAAAAGGCCTTGGCCAATTGCTTATTAGTCTTTGTTCTTATACAGAAGAAGAAAAGCAACTAAAAAGCTTAAACATCAGAAGCTTCATGGGGTTTCCCGAATTGTTAATTCTATCTCCTTACACACAATTATAAGAGATTTTGCATTTACTTCTAAACATCTTCGTAGCTGAACATATTAAATTCATACTTGAGGAATATAAGAGAATTCTAATAAATACTGAATATGAAATTATTTTCCTCAAAGACCAGAGGCAGCATTATTTATTTATCAATCGATTTTCTTCCATATTTAGAATTTTTATCAAGTCTATATTAAATTTTAAATTATTGAAATAAATGTGTTTCACCAGGGAAATACGTGTCCAAAGTTCAAAGAACACTATAGTAATTGCTGTCAACGATTTCGACTTCACTGTCAAATATTTACATAACATGGGTTTAAATGAAAGTAAAAGCCTTGAATTTCATATGAGTGAAGTGGTATTTTTTCAAAGGATAATTCATTTGAAGAGCTTGTTCGTAATCTATTATAAATGCCTTAATAATTAGATTTCATTATGTCAACTCTTTTGATCCACATTGCTGTGAGACATTTCTATTTTCTGACATATTTTTCTGCCTAAGAGTTTATAATTTTATGAATCCATTATTTACTATGATATTCTCTGCATATGTCATGACATTTTGTTCAGTGATGAACGGCACATATGACAGTGGACCCATAACATTACTGTACCTTCTCTATGTGTAGATAAGTTTAGAAACAAAAACACTAGCCATGGTCACAGCCACCTACAGTACTCACTACATAACGTACCATGCAGACTGCAGCCCAGGAGCCATCAGCCCGCCTGGACAGCTGGGCTGCACCATTTAGATTCCTGTAAGTGAGTTTATGACGTTTGCACAATGATGCATTTCTTAGATGGCATCCTCACTGGTTTTTCATTTTTTTCACTTCTTGGTGTACATATAACATATTTTATTAATCTACTCATGAATGGGGGGGGCACTTGGTTTGATTCTACATGCTTGCAATTATGAACTGTGCTGCAATAAACATTGGAGTCCACATGTCTTTTTGATAAAATGACTTCTTTGCCTTTGGGTAGATACCCAGTAGAGGAATTCCTGGATCAATAGTAGGTCTGCTTTCAGTTCTTTGAAGAATTGTCATACTGTTTTTCACAAAGATTTTACTACAGGGTGTCCCAAACGTCACCCATAAAGTCACCATGCACAGGGAAAATGGGAAATTATAGGCAAATGTAACCCCATTCATATAATATACATTAAAAAACTCTACAAAGAGGTGGCCAACCCATAGAAAATACCTTGTTAAATATTGTAATGACCACCCTACAAATAATGGGACACATCAATCTACAATTTCCCTTTTTCCTTATGATGGTGACCTTATGGGCAACCCTGGGGACACAGTATAATTTGCGGTCCCACCAACAGTGTATAATGGTAATTTCTTTCTGCATCTGTGCCAGCATCTCTTTTCTGTGGGCTTTTTAATGGCATCCTCATTGTTAGTGATGCATGTGGTAAATGCATAACTTTTATATCTTTATTCACTATGATAATACACGGTACAGTGAAGTTATTAAATTATAAACTTATGCTTTCAGGGATGAAGACTTTGATTTGTTATCATTGACTTCTGCCCAAGAAACCCAATTATCACATATAAATATACAAAATTTAAAATTAACAAACTTTTTAAAGACTAAAATTTAAAGATACCCCCAAAATTAAGTCAACAGTAAGTTCCAGGTGTGAGGGCTCAGGCCCATAATCCTAGTATTTCGGGAGAGAAGTAAGAGGAGTTTAAGAGCAGTCTGAGCTATATAGTGAGACACCAACTCTATAAAAATAGAAAAGTTAGCCACGTGTAGTAGAGTCTCAGCTACAACGAAGAGAAGAGAGATTATCTTTGAGTCCAGGAGTTTGAGGTTGCAATGAGCTAGGATGACACCACTGAACTCTATTCTGGGAAACAAGAGACATACACGGTATCAGGAAGAAAGAAAATTACGTAAATAAGTTTGTTTTTCTTATTATGAAACAGATGTATAGCCAACATTATTTATGTATTTATTTATTTATTTTTGTTATAACATTTAACAAGTACAACATGATGTTTTGACATACACAGACACAGTGAAATAATCACTAAAGTTGAGCAGTTAACCTATCTGCTACTCTCCCCCGCACACTGTCACCTCCATGTGTGGCCAAAGCACCTCTCAGGACGTTCTCAGTAGACGCTGTGACCTTCTTCACTACAGCAGGTCTCACGCCACACACTACCTTTCCAGGCTGATCCTTCTTCCATATTGATCAGGTATTTATCACAAGGGGATGGTATTGCGAGGGAGAGTTTTTCAAATACATATGTTTTTACAGTCTGTTGAAATTTCAAAGAGGCTGGTTGTCAAGAACATTGTATTTCATCGTTTTACACTATGGATCTTAAAGGCAATTCAGTGATGAATATTCAGTGGAGTTTTTGTAAAATTTCATTGGTTTTAAAATAATTCTTCAGCAGCAAAACCTTTTTTATTTGGTATAACAAAACCTTTCTCACAATTGCAGTGAATGATGAGAAGAATGTCCGTTTTCTAGGGGACAGGGGAGGGGAATGGCCATATTCATGCCTGTTTGATCTCACTCTTCCCTGCTGAAAGAGTTCCTGCAGCCTCTCTGGGGATGTTTAGGGTTTGAAGCACATATTCAGAAACGTGGTATTAGGTCAGCTAGGATCACTGTCATAACTCAATGCATTATATGCAGTGACAATGGATTTAAATAAAAGCGTTATTCCCCCCCCACCCCAGATAAGTTTTTCATACTCACCCATGATGCCTCAGAGCTAGTCTCAGAGGCACACACTGACCTGGGCACCACTGGTAAAGCATTTTCAGGCTACCAACAGTGCCCAGCACCACCCATGGGTTATACACAGTGCCTTTCCTCTGCTCTCCTTGCACGTAGGAGGGGCCCTGTCCTGACCGCTCTAACAGCAACTTAGTGTCACCTTTAGACCAGTCAGGAAAAGGCCCAAGGAAGATCCTGCCTTCTTTTAATCTTTTGTGATGTTGCCACCTGTTTCAAATGGTCTGTTTTCAAGGTGGTGGGAAGTGCATCAGCCTGGCCCCAGATGAACACAGGAGGTCCCTGAACCATCCAAAGATGTTCCTCCTCCAAGCTACTTCAACTTTCCAAAGACAGCGAGGAGTGGTCTTCTGTCATAGTTCCATTTCTCTGTTCTTCAACCACTTTTTTGACAGTGTGACATGAGGATTTATAATCAGCCATCTATCTGGTAGAATTTTTCAAGCATATGACTGATCTAATAATTTATTCGTGTCATTTATCTCCTCTTTCTAAGCACTGTACAAATTTGCTGTCGTTCAGATACACAGACGATAGATATTGACACAAAGTGACGATAGTCTTTGATAGAACATGAGTCATCTTTTAAAATTTTATGAAGCAGCTTTGAAAAATCACTGAATAATAAAACCATTATATAAATGTTTTAAACAATTTCTGGAAAATGAAAGGTGACCTTTAAATGTTTATTGAACGTACATCCGTGACTACCAGTGCTTGTGAGGTGATGCTGGGCTCGAGAAAAATACACTTACTATGTAATTATATGATCTATAATATAAAATGATTTTTATTTTTGTCATTATTTCATTCTAGAGGTAAAAGTAAGTCTGAGACTGTTCATGGAAATATTTCCAAAAATTACATTATTGAACAATTTTTCTCGGTAGTTGTAGAGTAGGTGAGGAAAGAGAAAAGTATAATAGATCTTACCCTGACTATGTTTAGGGAGAGATATATAGTACCTTTCACTTTAAAATTTCCAGCAAAATCAGAAAACATTTTGGTGACTTTAAGCCCAACAAGATAAATGTTTTCCTACCCAGAGCATTACCAATTCTATCTTTCTAAAAGAATAAGGCAGATGACCCAGTAACTGACCAGGCCTTTCCTCACTCCACTGAAGGATCTTAGAAAAAAATGGTGCCAAAAAGGGTGAAGTCTTCGCATTTTGGTCACAGACGTGGAGCGGACCATCTCCAGAACCGGTGGACAATGAGGGGATGAGGCCACAGGATATCAGATGCCTTTTCTGCTTTATATCCTACATCCATGGGGCAGAGTTAAAAGGCTAACCAAGTGAAGGGTTACCCTCTCCAGTTATCTGGGGCAAAGAATCATTTCCCCTCTTTTTTATCTTGTATCTGTTAAGAGACTTTATAAAGAACATTAAGAGTAGATTTCTAAGAAAAACTCATATGTACAACACAGAAAAAATATAAATATTTTTATATTTAAAAATATAACTGAAGGGGCAGTGCCTGTGGCTCAAAGGAGTAGGGCGCTGGCCCCATATGCCAGAAGTGGTGGATTCAAACCCAGCCCTGGCCAAAAAAAAAAAAACTATAGTATGTACATATATATATATATAAAACTGAAGACCACTAAACTCAGTATGCCAAGTTGGGGCCAGGGTTGAGGCGCGCCTTCTTACTCTCTGGGGATCACTGTAGCCTGGGGCCCAGTCCACTGCTGTGGAGTCTGGTTGGTCTGCACAGCTGACTCACGCGCTCCTAACTGAATCCCCCAAGGTGTGAAGGATGCTCTGTGAGAAGCCCCGACCCCCATCACTCTGGATTCTGTATTTGCAAATTCTCCTACTTCCTAAGGTTTACGTGTAACCCCAAATCAACCCTGATTGATCTTCCTTTGTCATTTATGGAAGTGCCAGGGCAGGGAGAAATCTCAATCTCCCCACGCACACATCCAGTGAAGCCAGTGGCCAAGCTCTGCATCCTTGTTCAGCTCTCTCAAGGTGTTTATAAACCTGCATTTTCACATTTTTGTGCTTTTTGTTAGTGGTTTCATTGTCTAAAATGACTCTTAAGCAGAGTGTTATTGGTGTTCCCAAGCGCAAGAAGGCTGTGACACACAGTTCAGGGAGAAAACAGGGATTGGATACGCTTAACTCTGGCACTGTTTACCCTGCTGTTGACCACAAGTTCAATGTTAATGAGTCAAGAATATGTATTACATCAAGGTCTTTGAAGAGAAACACACTTAAAACAAATTTAGGTAGGGCCAGGCACCACTACATTACTGTGGCTCAGGCCTGTAATCCTAGCACTCTGGGAGGCCGAGGCAGAAGGATCCCTTAAGCTCAGGAGTTCAAGACCAGCCTGAGCAGGGACAAAACTGGGTCTCTACTAAAAACAGAAAATACTCTGTTGTGATGCTGTAGCAGAAGGATTGCTGGAGCCCAGGAGTTTGAGGTTGCTGTGAGCTGGGCTGAGCCACAGCACTGCAATCTGGGCAGCAGAATGAGATGGTGTCTCAAATAACAACAACAACAACAACAAATGTTCAGTACTGATCAGGTACTGAAAGTGCTGTGACCAGAGGTTCTCAGAACACAACTCCACACTGCCTTTAGGAGCAATGGTTAAGTATTACTCAACGACAGACAAAACTGAAAACCTTTTCTAGATTTTGACATATCGATTCTTTAATTCATTGAACAAACACAAAACACAAAAAGTGAAAATGCCTAAAAGTATTTTTGGAGAGTGGTGTTATTAAAGGAAGATTGCTTCTAAATTTAGGCTTTGTTCTCAGCACCAAAATACATCAACCGAATACGTCTCTGCATACTTAGAAAGCTGAGGCATTTATTTGGATTTCTTAAAAAATAAAAACGTCTGTCACTGAAAGTATAGGGATTGTTGAATCATTTAAAAACACACACATGCTACATAGAAATACGTTCATCAAAAGGCTTTATAAGAATATTTCAGGCAGTTTTGGATTTTAGTGCCAGAGTGAACACTTAATTTACATTTTATGGCAAAGCTTAGACCTTAATATTTGTAAGTTAGGCCAACAGCAATTCAAGATACGTTAGGGTCCCAAGGATGGTAGCTAAGAGCAGGCTCCCTCCACCTGCTGGTTTCTGATATAGCAGATAAAAAAAAAGAAAAAAAATTCAGATTGCCCTTTATGTAGTTAAAAATTCTTGTTAACTTAAAACATAAAAATGCATAGATATTTGAATTGATCAAAGGAACAAACTCAATTTGGCAGGCAGATTAATGGACAGAAAAATTATTTCAGTCACTTCAGGAAAGCAGTTAACAAAGGGTGCACGTCAACAAGTCTGAATACGACACAGGGATTCGTATTGCCAGCACCAGACATTTATAAATTTTGTTAGGCACACAGAAGTACAGCTTACAGTCCTGCCAGTCACTGTTACAAGTAAACAGGTCTCTCTTTTTTTATTATTTATTTATTTATTTATTTTTTACAGTTTTTGGCTGGGGCTGGGTTTGAACCCGCCACCTCTGGCATATGAGCCCAGCGCCCTACTCGTTTGAGCCACAGGCGCTGCCCTAAACAGGTCTACTTTACACAACTTTTTATCATACTCTGGAGGGGTTTCCTGACGTTTGAAAGGCACCTGCAGTTACTGAGCGAAAAAAGTCACCCGGACTCTGGTGGTACAAGGGTTCATAAGAAAACAGAAGTGATGATCAGAAGAAGGGATCAAAAGGAAAACGACGACTGGACAGTCTGTTCACACACCACAAAAGGACGGATGACTATTACGTTCCAGCAACCTAAAATACCTCCCAGGACAAGTGGCTTTCTGAGACAGAGGGGGCTTCAGGACTCTCTCCCATGAATGAAAAGGATTGTGTCATTAAAGAACAGAAAATAATGAAGAGATCCTATATTTAGACGTTATTTTAAATTATAGTATTCATATTTCTTACATATTCTTTGAAATTATCCTTTTTTCTTAAAATTTCTTATCTTCTGGAACAAGTTTAAAACAAAGATCCTAGCCACTAGAGAGACGCATATGCCAAATAAATTAAAATTTCTAAAATGGGTCATTTTTATGCTGCTACCAGATATTAATTTGTTGGGTCATTTCCAATTGTGCTATATATTCCCGTTTTGATAATGGGTAGCTTAGCCCAAGGATGGAATCATTTTTCCACCACATACTTAATGTTCTAAATTTCCTTCAATTCTTTCCCCCCGACGTGGTGTATTAACACTGTCATGTCCTGTTGCATTTGTAACGCTTTGGTGCACCCCCCCGTTTTTTGATAATTTTCGGTTGTGAAGGATTGAGTCAAGCACAGCTGAAAAGCCAGGCCTTGTGTGGGCCTGACCTCTCACCTCCTCCCCACTCGCAAGCATGAGCCTTCAGGATGTAGATGAGGAGAGACGTGGCCATTTCCTTCCTTCTTTTTCAAGTGACTGGTGGTCAAAGGTGTGTAGGGGACTGGGCGGCTCTCTGAACTCTCCACCAAAGAGAATTGGTGTTGAATTTGAGGAAAGGATGTAAAGGGAGAAGGGCAAATATCTCTTTCCTACACTTCCCAGGGTAAGTGGTGCTTCTCTGGCTGTCCGCCCGTCTCGGGCACATGTGAGTCTTGGCAGCACCCATCAGGCACAGTTCCCCACAGGGACTCTCCCATCATCCCTGCCTGAAAAGGAAAAACCTGCCCTACCAAGACCACATACCTGGATCGTTGCTCTCCATCGATCTATAATCCTGTGCCTATTTTTAAAATCATTACATTGTGTTGTGGTGTCCATAATATCAAAGATGTATCTCCTTCCCCGTATGTCTTACAATGAGAGGCCTTCACATAGCACAGCAAAGCCACTATCTAATACGTGTTCCACTGACAAATGTTTCTTAACTCAAATTGATAGTTTCTAGCTTTAAATAGTTTTATAGAAATTCAGGAGTTATTAATTACAGAAGAGAATACAGAAAAATTTTACATGTATTTTAAAATATTTTAGATATATTAGCTACCTGAATGCCACTGATTAACTTAATCATGGATATGCTCAGATAACCAGAAAATAAAAATGTCTGTGGGGTTCTTGTCACCATTATAATCAATTAATGTTCTTATCTTTGACACTCACTTTACTATATCCCTTAATTGAAATTTGAAAAATATTAAGTAGCACTTTCCCATTTATATTATTTATTGGCTTTAACTTTACAAATTGTACATCAATAAGCACATTTAAAAAATATGGAGTTTATAACTATTATTTTAAAACTATAATTTATTGTTTAAAGTTGGTAATTATCACTACTATCAACTTACATTTATTTCACCATTTAAAGTGCATATTTGATTAATAAAAAGGTATTCAGTTATATGAATATGTCAACATACAGACTGTAACATCTCATTAGTTTAGATGCTGAAGGATTAAATGAGTTTTGAGTGCTCTAGTTTATTAATAACTTTTGAAATTGACCTAGTCCCTCTTGATTTATGTCTAAATTTATTAATGGTTCTGATTATTAAATTAAAATCAGGTCACTACCACATACTCACAAGAGACTGAACAGATGCAAAAGAAATGTTTAATCACGTTAGTGCCATTCTTCATTCAAAGTACTTTATGGGATTTTTAAGCAATTCACTAAATTATTTTTATATCTCCACTTAAGAGTGTTAAATACTTTTTCCTACTCACAGGGAGAAATTACAATTCCATTCTAACTGAGAACATAGGTGACAAAAAGATATTTCCTTTTTATTTGTGACTATGTGCCAACGTTAATGAATAAATCACCTGCAGAAGAAATGTTTTAAGTTACATAATACTAAATGGTATTACTAGATGATTTTCCTTCCAATGAGCTCACAATTAAATCCCTAAAACTGTATCATGACAACCATATTACACGACATACTCCTGCAGCACAGTGAAAGCTGAGGAAAGATTGTAGCACTGTAATCCTAGAACCTTGCAAAACATGCCTTTGTATTTCTCCTCATCTGTCAAGGGGGTCAGCACCCCTAATGCGTGGATGGAGAGGAATCGGAGACTCATCCTCCCCTACTCCAGCTCATGCTGTTAAATGTCCCTCCTGTAGCCAGATTTTACACCAGTTTACATGACCACATCCTTTCTGAGTCACCCAGAACTCTTTGTTCATTTTCATTCTCCTATTTTTAACTTTTCATTGGAACTCTTTGGGACCAGATTTATTCACTAAAAATCCCTCCTCCTCTCCCTCATCTGACAAATTCTCTGTTTCCCTGTGTATTAGAACCAGCAGGTCCCACGAATAGGCACGTATGTTCTTAGAACAGACTTCTTTTTCCCCCAATATACATTCTTCAGTATGTTTGGCACTCAGTTTACCAGAAATGCCACTGACAAGATACCAAACCGAGACCAAAAATCTCTTCATTTACCTTAATTGAAATTTATTATCATAATCTGGCAGCCCTTTTCCATAACTGAAGAGCAGTACTAAATTTCAGCACCACTAAATGCAATGTTGCATCACAGATTGAATCTTGGAACAAAGAAAAGCCCATAAAATCCAAATAAAGTGTGAAGTTTAGTTAACAGTACTTTTTTTGTTTGTTTTGACAAATACATTGTGGTAATGTGAGATGTTAAAATTAGAGAAAATTGGATGCTGGATGAATAATAAAATCTCTGTATGATGTTTATAACTTCTCTGCAAAAAACTATTCCAGTATTAAGAGTCAAGACTACTTTAATACGATTCCAGTATTAAAAAACTATTCCAGTAAAAAACGTTATTATAGAAACAATTACATATGAGATTTCTCATTCTTTTTTTGTTCTTGTTGTTGTTTGTTTCTTTGTCTTTTTAGTTTAGCAGGCCCTGATTGGGTTTGAACCCCCACCCCTGGTGCACGGGGCTGGCACTCTAACCAGGGAACTATTAGTGCCAGCCTATACTGATATTATTTCCCAAATTTGATTCATAATGTACTGGAAATACATGGTAGTGGTTGTTATGTGAATAAATGTGTTTTGGTAGAATCAGAAAAGAATGCTAATGTTCCAAAGGCATATAATAAGCTTGTTTCTCAAAGAAAATGATGAAACTAACCCTGGAGTCTGTAATCAGAAAATTAAACTATTAGTTCTTATTGCCCTTCTTTTTAGATTAAGAAATAAAAGTTAAACCTCAAAGTGAAAGACATAGAAGAAAGGGATTAGGAGGACGGGGGAAGGGACCATATTAAGTGGGGATCACATTAGAAACTGAACCCTAGAACTTGGATTTACATTCAAGGTGCAAGAACATTTTTTGTAATATGTAATAGCTTCTACAATCTACCCAGCAAAGGCCCTGTGCTAATATACTACTTCTAATCTTTTATTTTTCTACTATCTGAGATATACAGTTAAATCCAGTGCCAAACTGGGTGTGATTCAGAAAGCCTGTTTTCTCTTCCACCACACTGAGCCAATAGGGATATAGACAAAAACACACATATCCATGTCCTATCCGAATTACAGATTATTATATAAGTATATAAGCTTAGTACACATTCTTGACCACTCAACTTAAGGTAATATTAGTGTAATTCTCAACACTTCCAAGGAAAGAAAATGCAAACTTTCTTTATCATTTGCTAATGATAATACTTTTTTAACTTATTTTCACTCTTGATATATTTTGTATGAATAATACATATGAAATTAAATGAAATTAAGGCTAAAGCCTCAAATACTAGTGTTCTTTTTCATGGCTATGTTTTTTAAAAAAAATCCAAATGTGGAAAGAATGTGGCAAGTGCAGAAATGTGCTTTTACAATGTTAATATACAGGTTTATAGCCTTGGCTGTTGAACTAATAAGTAGATATTGATCATTCAGGAGGTGCCAAGTGCACTTTGAAAGATATTAATGTTGAAAATGTTTCTTTTATTTCTATACATTCATATCTAACAAAACTTTGAATTCAAAACACATATGGATTATGTGTATATGTATAATATATGTATATTATATATATATATATATACCTCCACTCAAATATAAACAAATAAAAATGTTTTAGAGAAATACAGAAATGGATACTGTTTATTGTATCTTCACTACTTAACATTTTTAGCATACAGGAATATAATAGATATCCGTGGAACAATTCGGATGATACAGCCAGACACCTTCTGGCTTTAAGCTTTCTGGAGTTATGGAAAACAACAAACCAGTAAGACACAAAGTTTCATTTGATAGAAAGGAAGGTAAAACAAAATTTTTGACCTAACTGAAGCTTAGGGACCATTAACTCCATAGCATTTTTTTTTCTTTTTTTTTTTTGCAGTTTCTGGCCAGGACCAGGTTTGAACCCATCACTTATGGTATATGGGGCTGGTGCCCTACTCCTTTGAGCCATTGGTACTGCCCAACTCCATAGCATTTTTTTTTTTTTTTTTTTTTTTGAGA
>NW_003852422.1:8127452-8130354 GCF_000181295.1 Otolemur garnettii
GTATATGGGGCTGGCCCCCTACTCTTTTGAGCCACAGGCACTGCCCCACTCTCATGATTTTTTATCCTGGTCTAACCTAGAGGCCAATTTCTACTGTCTGTATGAGATAGTTCTCTGCTTCCTGTTGGGGTCCAGTTGGGTCCAAAAAGGAAAGACTCTAGCAGGAGATGGGGGGACAGGAGCAAGACTGCAATGTTCTCCCTTCATGCCTTCTACAAGCCGCAGTGGGCCCTGCCACCTGCTACCTCTTCCCCTCAAGGCTGACTCCTGACCAGGGTCTCCTCCTTCAAGGTCATCACCAACACAGGTCACCTGTCCCTTCTCCACTTGTTTAGGCTGAGGGGTGGCAGAGGTGGTCTCTGGTTGGCTTCTCTTAATCTGTCCATTAACTGCCTTGTTAAGTTTCTCTGATCATTCTTTTTGAGAGCACCATCTAGTTCCTCCAGGGATCTTAACCATAATGAAGTCATAACCGTACATAAGTGTCTTCCAGAATTCCCCTGATTCCCTTGTATTTGAAAAAATAAAAACAAAAATTGTTTCTCAGATATCTCACACTTACAGACTCAGTAAGAGAACAAGTTTAGGATTATGATAATTTCTTACTCTTACATATATACTTCATTATATGAAAAATTCTTATATGTCTATATAACCAGGAAAATATATTATTCCTATGTGGTAAGTAAAATAGCTTAAAAATAACTTTTTTCTACAATGACAAGGGGACTAAATGATATTAAAGTCACCCAAAGCCACCCGCATTTAAATGTTAACCACCTGAGGTAAGGAGCTCATGATGTTGAACACTTGTTTAATAAAATATGAATATTAACATGACATTTATATAATGGATAGGAGAACAATTAAGTTTTTCAAGTGAAAGCAAGGTAAGAATAGCTGTTGGATAGTCCCTAGAAGAGCTGATACATCTAAAGTGAACAGAGAGAGCTCAATACAAGGACAATAAGAAAAGAGCTTTCATATTTTCAGGAACAAAATTCCAGGGAAAGGTGAGACCACCTTATCAGGTTCACACAGAAAAGTATCAAAGGCAGTATTCAACAGTACAGACAACACAAATTTCTCTCTGCAAAATATAAAATTATTTGCCAATTCTGTAATTTTGAAAATGTTCCTCTTTGTTCTTTGTCTTACACGTTCAACTTCAAGGTACTTCATTTTTTTGCTATCTCATTACAGATAAATTTCAAAATGCTAAGTAGTAATTTGTAATAATATGAGTACATTTCCACAAGGTCCAGTCCAGCACACCCTTGGAAACTACTTAATCTTGGTAAGATCATACTTTCGTTTTTCCAACTTTCCCCTGTGAAAATAAGATTCCAATATTCTCTTCTACTTAACCACAGTTTCTCTTTCCTGAAATGGTTGAATATACTGTATAAATGCCTATTCTGATGTACTAGAATGGGTTGAAAAACTGGGATATACAATTCCTATTAATTAGCTATGTTATCTCTCTAGGAGTAATTTACTGAATTTTTTTCTCGATATGTTAAAATCAATGAAACTAATCCCATCTAGAACTCAGAAGTGTAACATCTATTTAGTTCAGGTTTTATTTGGAAACATTAATAATATACAAAATAATTTTTTTTCTTGCAGTTTTTGGCCAGGGCTGGGCCTGAACCCAGGGCCAGCGCCCTACTCCTTTGAGCCATAGGCGCTGCCCTACAAAATAATTTTTTAAGGTGAATGTTCTGAAATATCTGGATGAATAAATTGATATTTAGTAAAGATTTACATTCTGTTACATTTTTAAATTTGGTTCAAATTTTTGCTTATAGACAATTAATGTCATAGGCTCTAGTGCTTCTAAAGAGATTATTTGTTTTGTTGCCAAAAATTACAAAACTGCATTAGTTTTTGTTTTTGATAGGAATTATCATAGCTCTGTATAAACTAATTATACAATTTTGCATTGTGAAAATTTCTGAACCACATTTTAAAAATTTCTGAACCATATAGTATAAACATTATTTTATTCTATAGACAATGATTTCTGAACTATACTATACTATAGTATAAACATACTTTTATACATCATTTATACTATAGCATAAACATTATTTTATACTATAGACAATGATTTCTATAGTATTTGTCTATAAACATTATAGACAATGTTTTTTGTCTATAAACAATATAGACAATGATTTGTATACTATTTCCATTTATACTATAGTATAAACATTATTTTTTGTTTATAAACATTATAGACAATGATTTCTATACTATTTCCATTTATACTAATGTATAAACATTTTTAATGTTTCTATTAGAAGCATTTCTATACTATTTACATTTATACTATAGTATAAACATTATTTTATACTATAAACAATGATTTCTGAAAATTTCTGAACCATATAGTATAAACATTATTTATACTATAGACAATGATTTCGTGTTCAAGAGTATGTAAATAGTTCCCAAGAGAGTTGTATATAAGTTTGTTTAAAAATGAAAAATGGTATTAAAAAAGTTTCAACACATTTTCCAATGCATGGACTCTTGAAACATCTCAACCATAACGGAACCAAATTAAGAGATAAATTCAAATTATTGGAATTTGAATTTTAAAGATTTAAGCATATATTTTGTGATGAGTTCTACATAAAACACATAATTCTTATGCATATTAGAATAAAAGTGGCTAAGTTTGCCCTATAACTCAGAATGTAGCATCAACCCTTCAAATAGTTTTCTGTTTCTCTACTATTTGGGGGCATGTGTTGGCTTTTACAGTTATTCACACATGATTACATGGTTCAAAGGAAGGGAGGAAGGAAGGAAGGAAGGGAGGGAAGGTAGAAGAGAGAGAAGGAGAGAGGGAGGAAGAGAGGAAAGGAGGAAGGGAGGGAGGGAGGAAGAGAGG
>NW_003852422.1:8131175-8155818 GCF_000181295.1 Otolemur garnettii
GGAGGGAGGGAGGAAGAGAGGAAAGGAGGAAGGAAGGGAGGGAGGGAGGGAGGGAGGGAGGGAGGGAGGACAGGCACATGAGAGACCGAGTGAGAGAGCAGAGAGAGGCAAGAGGAGGAACTCTCCTTCAGCTCACACACATAATAAACAGTATATTAATATATAAGGGGATTTAAACATTATTTTGCAATGCATTTTCATTTCTTGTGAATCCTGTTTTAACTAAGCTTCTCCATCATGGTTTTTATCTTTAACCGGAAGGAAATAAAGGGGTCACTGCATTTGAGTTTGAGTTTTCAGGGAGTCATGAAAGCCTGGGTAGGTTGAGAAAGGTGTGAATTTCCAGTCACAGAAAAGCCGAGAGAGGACAGACAGGAAGCTACAAGCAAGAGAAGGTGCAGAGGTGCACACCCTGCTTCTCTCTGTAATTCTAGGAGACAGTTCTCCTCCCCTGGGTTCTACAGCAAGGTACATGGTCAAGCCATTTAAAATAGCTCCACAGAGTATTTGGTTTGAGGAAGAACATACAGTAGTTGTCTCGAGTCTCTTTTTCTCAGGAACCTTGTGACATGGAAGGGATTCCAAGTCCCAGTATTACCCAGCAAGGACATGGGGTAGTCTGCCATACACACCATGCTGAGGGTCTAGGTGTCCTGCAGGCATGAACACCCAGGGGTGGGTCTGAGACAGAAGCAGGCTCCAGCTGACTTGTGGGGCCCCCTAGTGGAGGCCAGACCTCAGGTGCATCTGAGTCAATAGCCACCATCAGACCTTGACCATGGCAGTGGTCATTCTAGCTACTGTGGAGCTAGCAGAGGACACTGTCATTACTGTGATGACAGACATTAATGTGATACATGTCAGCACCTTTCTGTCATTTAGAACATAACTTTTAACTAAAAATCATGTTATAACTAGGATTATAATTAGGGTTATTTAACAAAAAAATACAAATATTGTATGAACACTTTTTCATAAATATTCATTATTTACCTGGAATCCAAATTTAACTATGTACCCTGTATTTTACATGGTAAACATACTTATGATTAAGTAGCAAGTATGAACTTTTCCTATCATCTTTGGGAAGCACAGTCATATTAGTTACATTAGATAAGGAATATTTATTTTTTCTCAAGTGATTTGGTACTCATTACATTTTTATTCTACCCACAAAAGGAAGTAAACATAAAATATGCCTTTCCCTCTCATTTATAACTTATAAAGTTATATAACTTATATGTATTTATAAGTTATATAATTTATAAATATTTGTTATTTATTTATGATATTTATTTATAACTTATATAACTTATATTTATTTGTAAGGTATAAATCAGAGGGAAAGGCATATTTTAACTTATAAATCAGAAGGAAAGAAAAGAGACAAATGCCAGCAGCTGTCCATGAAGAGGCTTCATACAGCATGAGGGTCTTCACCACAATGAGAATGGAGCCCATAAAACCACATGACACAAATAACCTACGCTTCAAATGCTGTTTCTTATGGAGGAGTTCTCAAATTGGATAATTTGTCTGTCTCTAGTCCAGACTTTATGACTGGGACACATGAAAAGAAAAAATAAGAACAGGATCAGGCGTGTGTGGTAGCGACTCTATGTGAATGCATGTATGTGAATGTGTGTGTGTTCTCAGATAAGGCTCTTGATGGAAAATTGGGAAGGAAAGCAAAAAATAAGCTTCTAGAAATACTTGAAGAAGCTCCCTCCTTCCTTGTGGGTCTAACTGAAAACTAGTGATGAGCCCGCTTAGAGAGGGCAGGAGGGGCCCACCTGGGTTCGGGGCCCACTAGCAACAATTAGCAAGTGCAAATTCCGAGACCCATGCAGTTAAGGAGCGCTCAGGCAGCGAACTCCCCACAGAAACCTCAGACTCTGAGGCAGGACATGGTTTGCCTCCTTTTTTGTCTGAGGGCTACAAGTCCCTTGGATATTGTCATCACGGAGATATTGACAAGCAGGGCGCACCCCAAGAACTGAGGGAGCATCATCCAGGCAGGGGAGCGCTTGCCGGACCTGGGGCCTCACGCTCAGAAGCTGGCCTAGAATACCCTACTTAGGCATGGCCACCTGTTTTTACTATAGCTCTTTAATCTCCAGTGAACAAGCAATTTAAGTGATTCTCTGACATTAACTTCTGGTTTTTCCTAAGTAAGAATTGGCAGTGCCCTCTCCTAGGCGAGGTTTTCCCTCAGTTTTCTTACATGTCAAATGTGGTTTTTGGTGTTTCCTAACTAATCGGGTTTGGGGGGAAATCATAAGAGATAATGCATGAAAAATACTGATCACGGTGCCTTGTAAATAAATTAATGAAACTGGCAAACGGTAATAATAATAATTACTATTTCATAGTCAACACTATAAAGTACTGTGATAAACTGGAATCCAACGAGGGTAAGAAGCCAGACGGCCTGAAACTTGCACTGGAAATTCAGCTAAAACAGAATCCGTCAGTAAGGGCGCAGGCCAATTTCATCAGGTGATTTGAATGCTTTTCTACATTTCCCGTTCAACCAAGAACTATTCTCTATTTGACTAGAGCAAAAGACCATTTTTCTTGAAGCAAAAGGCAGCTCACTGTCTCGCTCATTCAATATTTATTGATTATAACTTTCTACCAGTTATAATAAATATCACAGCCAGCATCTTTAATGGTCTCCTTGATTTCCTTTCTCTCCTCTCCCTGCAATGCCCCCACCCACCCTTGCAACACAACAGCCAGAGTGATCTCTCTTACACACACACACACACACACACACATATATATCTCAGATAAGGACAAATCCTTGCTTTAAATTGTCCAGCTTCTTCTCAGAGAACTTTAGATAAAATCCCAATGTGTGCCCGGCTTATGAAGCCCTGCTTGGTTAGTCTCCCACACTGACCTTTCCCAGCACGTTACGCAGCTCTGCCCAGGATCCGCCGCACTGGCCTCGTTTTTGCTCCTCAAATAGCCCACGTGTTTTCCCTAAGCTCAGAGTAACTTGGCCTGCCTGGTCCACCTTGAGCCTACACGCAGCTTCCTCAGAGGAGGCATCATATACTATCCGCTTTCACAAGACAGAGCTTTCCTTCTAACTGAATCGCTCTATAATCGTCTTAACACAATAACTAAGAAAATGACATGAAGGCTGAGTTAACCAGTTTGATGAAAATATTTCAAATTGCATATGAAAACACCACACTGTACTCCATGATTGCATTAACGTACACAGCAATCATTTAATGAAAAAAAAAAAAGAAAGCATTTCTCTACGTCTGTTTCACTCTTCTGTGTGAAGAGTTTGATATCTGTCCTTCCATGGAACTTGACCTCTCTGTCATCAGCACCTAAGTGAAAGTCAACATCTACTAGTTGAAAGAAAAAAAAATCATATGCTTTGTCTTTTGGTCCTTTACTGGGATCTTTTCCAACACAGCTTTCTGGAGTAGTTTATAGATAATATGTGTTTTCATATAAAAATAAAAACAAAAAAATAGCTTACCAGCTCTATGAAATTTTTAATTACCCTTTCCTAATCTACAAAGCAAACATGGAATTAAGATGATTCGAATCTAAAATGGTTTACTATTTAAGGATAAGGATAAAAAACCTGCTTATTTAAACTTGTATAAATCTAACAAGCAAGTAAACTAATAAGAAATCAAATGAGGGAAACCTACGTGATGAAACTGTCAGCACTCGGCACATACTGGAGATTGACAGATGTGTATTTCTACCTCTGAGGCGCTGGGCTCTCGCCCTACCGCCCTGGTTGCTACTCCACGTCCATCACTTTTCCTTTCGCCGTTCCTCCATATAAATGACATCAAACTCACTAACCTCCTACGTACACCCAAACTTCTTGTAGTAGCCAGCAGCATCCTCTGACCCCTCAGACATAGAAGTTGACATTCTCGAAAATAATTCTTCACACACCTCCTATGTCCTAAATATCCAAGTGATTATAAAATCCCGATGCAGCTTGATGGTTCTTTCTTTCCTTTTGTTTGCAAAAATTACCCCTTTTTATCCAGAGTGGATTTCTCTGGTAGTAATCAAACTTGTCTCCACACAACACAAATACTCTCTGCATTGGGCAGCAGTTAAATTATTCATAGCTATTTCCTAAATCTAAAACCTAAAATGGCTCTAGATCTTATGTATCAAATTAAATGAGACATTTAAGGTCTTTCAGATTTTTTTTTTTTTGAAGCAGGACCTTGCTCTGTTGGCTGGAGCTTGAATGCAGTGGCATCATTGTAGCTCATTACAAACTCTGAGGCTGAAGGGATCCTCCTGCCTCAGCCTCCCAAGTGACTGGGGCTATAGGTGTATGCCACCATGCTGAGCTCAGTTTTGTATTTTTTGTAGAGATGGAGTCTTACTTTGTTGCTCAGGGCTGGTCTTAAAATCCTGCCTTCAAGTGATCCTCCCTCCTAAGTCTCCCATGATGCTAGGATTACAGGCATGAGCCACCACACCCAGCAGTTTTTATTTCCTTATCCAGCCATGTCCCGGCTTCTCAGATCTCAGACAATGGCGCACAGATGAACTGACAGACTATGTGGAAAATCTACATATCAAACCATACACTTCTCAAAGGTATAGACACTGCTTACGACTTCATATAGGATCTGGTGCAGTTAAAGGTATTATGTGTGTTTTTAATGCATTGAGCTTAACCGAGATTACATTCTAAGGGTTTCAAATTCTAAGTGGAGCAGAATTTAATGGGAGAATACGCTCAGTGACATGTCTCTGTTTGTTAAATAAGTATTCATAATTTCCATCCTGAAATACAGAAACTTCCTTTGTGGTATATAAGAAAAGTAATTCCATTCTAATGAGAAACATCAAATGGCCCCCATCATGTTACATAAAGGCAAATGTGTATATAATGTAAGCCAGCAAATGATATATGAACCACGATAATCACCTGAACAGGGTAAACGATGAATCAATAATGAGGCACACAGCAAGAAACAGAGGGATTTCCATTTCATTTGAAAATGTAATAAAGTAACTTCAAAGTTAAATCATTGCCTATTGCATGGCAGAGCTAGTCTATGACTATGCATTTGAAACACAGCCACTGTCTTAGTGCATTTAAACTGCTGTAGTGAAGTAACTTAAACTGGGTGGTTTACATACAACAGAAGTTTCTTCTGACTTCTTCTTCTTGACTAGCACTTCTCAAAACCACTCGCCATTTCTCTGCACTCAGGGTACAACGCAGGGCCCTCAGAACCCCCCTGGCAACACGGACGAAGCTGCAGAGAATTGTATGCATAGGCATGGTCAATGTCCCAGGAGCAGAGGACAGAAGGCTGGTTTTAGGGGCCGAGGGCTGCGAGTGGATGCATGGGATGACGTTTGCCCCATTAAAAAAAATACCACGCAGCTATCACCAAACCATCAGCACCTCTGAAGATGAAGATGCAGACAGGACTGGGAACGGAGCTTTTCTCCAAGAATAGAAAAGTGGACCACACCAGCTGACGTTTGCACAGAAATCAACACGCTGTCTGCATCACAATGCCAATCCTCTTTCCAATCTCCTGAGACAGACTTTTGCCTAAAAGTGTTTGTAGAAAAATCCCACATCGGACGTCAATCCCACATCAGGGTCTGTGACAAATAACTGAAGTCCCGTCGATCAGCTGATTTCTTTTCAGAAGCAAATCTACCATTATGCAGACATGGTTACAAAAACAACACTCATGCCGTCAGGTTATTAGACTCATTAAGGGTGCTACAATTTACAATTATGTTTGAAGCCCAGGGCAAACCATGCACTTTCAAAATTACCCAATCTTCCGGTGGCCTAGTCTTTATGCCTTTGAGTCTAGAGTTCAGGATGCTAGAAACACGGGAGGAATCAATTTAAGTAACAAGATATTGACAAAATTCTATAGTAAATATTATTTTCCAAACAAAATCAGCACTAATTATAATGATTACAGTTTAAGCTTTATTTGGTATCAATGGGATGCTAAGTGCTATCCTAGGAAGAGAGACATAAAATCTAAATAAGAGAGCCACACAAGTGAGATTCACATACACACATGGACACACAAATCCACACACTGCACACACATACTCCCGTGTACACACACATATATACATATACACGCACACTTGAGGCACAGACACATGCATACATGTACACACACACATTGACACACACCAACACAGGCACACACACAAAGACACACACGTATGCACATCACATACACAGACGCTGACACAGATGCACACGTGAACACACATACAAATACACACACTGACAAGCACCCAGACACAACCGTACAAAAGCCAACGGAGGGTGGCCAACAGCAGAAGAACTGGAACGTGCCCAGCAACCGGCTTCTCCAGTGAACGGGCTTCCGGAATAAGTTAGTTGACTGTTTCAGATATTGACAAAGCTCTGTGCTTCACCCGACAGGAAATATCCCTGAGGACAGCGTGGTAGGAGAGGCAAGGAGAGACCGTGGCCCCACGACTGCTGCTGCCCGTCTCCGCGTGCCAAGTGCGAATGAAGAGCCCTCCCCAGGACACACAGAGGCCGCTATGGTCTGCCTGCTGTGTCCCCCAGGATTGCTGTGTTGAGGTTCTAACTCCCAGGGTGATGCTGTTGGGGGGTGGGGCCTTTGGCAAGTGATTGGGTCAAGAATGTGGAGTCCTCATGATGGGGACCTGCGTCCCCACAGAGAAGCCTGAGAATGACCCTTGTCCCTCCCACCATGTGAGGGCACAACTCTAAGGGGCCTTGTAGAAGCCAGGAGCAGGACCTGTCCAGACATCAAATGTGCTGGTGCTGTGACTTCTGAGCCTCCAGAGCTGAGAAGAAGAAACTTCTGTTGTATGTAAACCACCCAGTTTAAGTTACTTTGCTACAGCAGTTTAAATGCACTAAGACAGTGGCTATGTTTCAAATGCATAGTCATAGACTAGAGTCCAAGGAACACGATGAAAAAAAGGCCCTGAGGAAGGTTATAAAAAAGAGACCAACCTACCAGTCATCTCCAAAAGCCAGGACATTTCTTAATGGCTCAAGTTACTTGGGCATAGAGTTAAAATAATTGCTCAAGCTCCCAAGAGAAACCACCTTTCCAATGCTTAAATGCTATTAATCTGGATTTGTCGAATTCTGCACTGATTTGAGGTTTCATAATCTTCTAGCAGAAGGATTAATCACTTAATACCCTCCATGAATGCTCTCTAAAAACATTTTTAAAGCCAAAGCAATTCACTGAAGCTTTTAATAAAAAATAAAGACCAAAAATCTAGCACAAACAGGACAGGAGCTTTCTATCATTTACAAGAATGTGCTGAATAAATACGCCATTAAATACCCATGACATTTAGAATTTTTAAGACCAAAATGGAAAGAAGCAATAATGTAATCAAAATATTCATGGAAAGCTGATGTCTGAGGATGTGATTTGTAAATATTCTTAACCTTCATAGCCCAAGGAGTAGTTTGGGGACACACACACACACACACACAGATACACAGAATAGTCTATGCAAGAATCCTAATAACTAATATTCCATTTAATCAATGGTTAGTAAATGACTACCATCTGACATGACTTCTGCTAGATTTTGAAAGCGTCTGATTAAAAAGCACACAGGCACAGGGGTTCAAAAACCTTCTAGTAGCGGAAAATACAGACAAATAAATAGAGGATCGTAATCAGTGATAAGGAACACGGGGGTATGTAACTCCTAATTAAGAGATGTCCTATCTCCCTGAGAAGTGATTGGCAACTAACCAAATGGGAGGAGGAGGGAGTAGAGCAAAGGTCCTGTAGGCAGAAGGAAGAGCAGGTGTAGCATCTAGAGATGCAGAAGAGCACAGGGGAAGCTGACCGAGGCCCAGGGTCGTTCTCTGGGCTTGAACAGAGACAGGTGGGAGGCACACCAGGAAGGTCTCCTAGGCCACAGTGAGAGGAAGGCTTTCAGCTGCTCCTGAGAGTTTGAGAGAAAAGCTAGCCTGGAATATTACAGGATGCCTGAGTCTTCAAGATGGTCAGAGAGGGCTGAAGACACAATGAGGCTTGAATAGCCATTTCTATTTCCAATTCTTAGGATCCACATATGCGTACGCGGGCAAAGTGTAAAACACTTTCAAACATCCGCTTATCAAGAAAAGACAGGGCTACAGCTGGAGAGGACGATTAGATCAAAAGACGTTTAATATTATCTTCGTGGACCATTTCACTGGAATGAAAATGAGGTGAAAGAGATAAAGATTGGGAGAAAGCATAACAATAAATTAAATAGGGCCTCCAAGGGGGGAGGCGGGTCAGAGAAAAGCTGGAAGGAATGCAGACCTAGCAGGGGGTGTGCACCGTTATCATTGCACCGGATGAGTTAATAGTTCATAGTGTTTCTCAGAAAGCTGAGCAACCCTTGTTATACGCTCTCATGGCAGAAAAGGAAGTGCAATCATTCCTCTGAGTGATAAGGAATATGATTGTTCAGAGCTGATGGAAATAGAAGAGGCTGGAAAATAAAAGAAAAATAAACTAGTAAGGCATAAAAATATTTCTGGGAGGGTGGTGCCTGTGGATCAAAGGAGTAGGGCGCTGGCCCCATATGTCGGAGGTGGTGGTTCAAATCCAGCCCCGGCCAAAAACGGCCAAAAAAAAAAATTTTTTTTTTTCTGGGAAGCATTTCTTATTAAAACCATTTCCAATAAAATATAAGTGTGGTGTGTGTGTTTGAGAGAGAGAGAGAGAAAGGGGGGAGAGAGAGAAATGTCTGAAGTATAGATACTCATCAGAACTAAAAAATAAAGAGCTCGCGTTACAACTCAGGCCCACCTTTCCTACCAATAATGATGATGATGCCAGTGCGGTTCCACCAATGTCCAGCACTGCCTAGGAGTGATGCTGTGGGACAGCACTTTGGGAAATGTACGTCACTTTAAGACTCTTCTGTACTTTCTTCAAACAGTTTTCTCTATTTGCACACCTGTGTGCACGTGCAGCCACACGCAGAGGTCAGCCAGGCTCTGAGGATCAACCATGAAGCAGGAAGCACTGGGACCCTGGAAATTCAAAAGTGCAGGGTCGGGTCTGAGATGAGACTTCAGGAAAGACAGAAGAGGGCCTTATAAGAATGCTTATGAAATACAGGGAAAGGGCAATGCATTCATTTAGATAGAAGCTGCTATTTTACTGGGGTTTTATGAGTTCAAAAAGTAATAGATTCAGGGCGGCGCCTGTGGCTTAAAGGAGTAGGGTATTAGCCCTATAAATTGGAGGTGGTGGGTTCAAACCCAGCCCTGGCCAAAAACTGCAAAAAAAAAAAAAAAAAAGTAGTAGATTCAGTGGCAAACAGTAAAAGCAAAAATGTCAATCAACATAAACGTCTCCTGCCAATGAGTTTTCAAGATATCAATAAGTTCACACTGTAATTTCCTCACTGTCCATGAAAAATATCCATGACAATAGTTACAATTTTAGGATATGTAAACATCAATATAAGTTCATGTACAAATACACTGAGCAAGCCCAGTTGGTAACTTTATGCAAAGCATAAATTAACGGACATATATTTACTTATACTTGCATTAAAACTTATTAGTACCTATATTTATCAATATATCAATATATGTATTATATTTTTATTGATACATGATTGATACGTTGCCATAGACATCTCCCTATCCTTACATCCTCTCGGGGTAGAATAACATAATTTGACTCATTATCAGTGATGCTAAGTTTCACCACTTGACTTGTGCATATTCCTTTTCCTAACGATTTTCACCTGCTGATGGCTCATGCTTGAGAGATTCAACCATCACTTTAGGAGTTATAGAAGAATATGTTTTTCTCCATCACTCGGGTTTCATTTTTATTACTTGTCATTCTTCAGTAGAGAAGAATTTTCTCTTCTCCCCTACATCTTTTACACATAGATTGTGCCAAAGAGCAAGAAAATGCTTAAAAACGGATGAGAAAATGTCAAAAGGGCACACAAAAGCCAGCTTGAAGAGGCTTTCACGGGCCACATTCAAGACAACTTAATTATTAAAATGAACGACAGTAATTATAAATAAAAATTTTAAAATAGTTGCTAAATGCTATAAAAGAAATAAAAATTCGTGTTTTAAATATAAACACTAATAAGAAAGTAGCTTCTCTATTTAATGATTTTTACCCACACATGCCACATCCAAATAGGGTTAAATTATTTAGACAAATTCTCTGAAATGTATATTTTCATAGCAATTAATCATATTCCAGCTAAAGACCAGATGTAAGCAGTATCTTGCTTTCACATTTCTTTTGGAGTCTTTTTCTCGGGCTGTAAAAAAGAAATATTATTTATTGTGTTCAAGGACAATAAAGTTCTAACTACAATGACAAAGCTCTTCTCTCTTAGTCAGAGAGAATATAAATACATGGGGTCCATTAACACCATCAAAACAGTAAGTATAATAATTCTGTGCACAAGTTCTGCAGGCAACGGTGACTGGGCCTTACTCTTGTTTTGAAATTTGCTAGTCACTTATCAGAGTCCTGACATTCATCAATTAGTCTAAGTAATGAACTGTTTTTGAAAGTGAAATGCCAAGAACATTGACACATTTTAAATATTCGTGATATGTTCACCATTGATTATTATCATTGTTATCAACTCTAAGACACAAGAAACAACAAAAAGTACAAGTAGAACTGTGGAGAACAGTTAGAAAATGTAAAGTACAAGCCATTCAGAAAAACTGGTGAGCCTCAGAAAGTATGAAAACCAAATTTTTTACTGAAGTTTAGTTTATTGAGTTTGAAATGCAATAAATTAAATGGCATATTTTTATATAGTAGAAATAAATTTGAGTTTGGTATCTCCTCTTCAAAACAAATTTAAAGTCTATAGTCCTTCCCTTAAATTCTGATTTTGAATCTGGATACATCACAGTCAGTATAAGTCTTTTTAGAAAACTGGCATTTCAAACTAGTTCATTCTTTTTTATATAAAAAAGATTAATGTTTTTATTATTTTCATGGATTTGAAAAAGATAAATGAGTCCAAATTGCCCGTAATTCAGCTTTTTGAATATAAATGACAATTTATTTGCCAATACAGCTCCGGGTAGTTTTGCTGAAAGAGGAGGATTGCCAATATTTTATATCTGTGCTGTGGAGTTTACCCCCAGATGTTCTATGCATCTCATCTACCATCAGTTAAAATCCCGAGTGTCTATAATTCTACTTCACGTCCCTATGTAAGAGCAAACCGCCACACTGACAAGTATCTTCCAATGTACAACTGTAACTCTACACATCTCTAAGGCATATCCCACATATAATATCAAAGGATGGGGGTGAGAAACATTCAGAAAAAGAATTTACTGAGACATTTTGGGAGGAATTATTTATATATATTTCCATTAAAAAACTCATGTTCACTTTATATATTAAACACACACTTAAATTTAGAGACCTTCCATGAAGCAAAAGTTTTTGCTGAATGGGGAAATAAAGTTATACAAGTGGCTTTTGCCCTTGGAAAATGGCTTTCAGCGTTAGGTTGCAATCCCGTGACATGTTGCAATTATTGCTAGAAGTACCCTTACTAGTTACTAATGCTCCGTCCATGCTGTTCTGTCCCTTTATATAGTAAATGAATTTCCACGAGGTTCTCATTTTGTTTTATTTCATGTAGCTCCTCAGCACAAGTACTTAAAGGCGAATTCTAAATGTACTTGAACATGTCCCATGGCTATACACAGTTACATAGTATCTAAAAAACAGAGAAGATTTTGATAATAAATTGAATTAGCAGGGTACATGTGAAACTTACTAAATGTAGAATATAAATGTCTTAACCCAATAACTAAGAAAATGCCATGAAGGCTATGTTAACCAGTTTGATGAAAATATTTCAAATTGTATATAAAACCAGCACACTGTACCCCATGACTGCATTAATGTACACAGCTATGATTTAATAAAAAAATAGAATTAGCAGTTATTGACAAATTCCTTATTTCAAATGCTAAGGTATTTTAGTATTTTGTATTACTAAAACATAAATTTATTATCTGCTTGTTCTCTTTCTTTGGGTTTCTCAATAGATTGATGTCAGCGTTTACAACTATAAGCTTTTAGCTCCTCATTCTGCATATTAGATCACATTTCTATAATAGCGACACCAAAGATTCTGATGTGGTGTGTAACATAAATTTGATTATTGTTCAAGCAGAATGGAAAATACTGTTCATAGATATGTCAAAATCACACTTATCCTGCATTCAACTTTTTAGCAATAAGCTCTCTACATAGATACCTAAGAATATTAAAAACTAGCAATTAAAGATAGCAAGATTATATATATGTATGTGTACACACATACACACAGAGAATCAAGTCATTCAATGCGTGTGGAGTAGCATGAAGCAGGTTTCCATGTGGAAAGTGCTAAGTCCAAGCACAAAGTATACATAAGAGATAAAGGGAACACAGGGACTTGATTGCTACCCTGAACTTGAGGACCACAAAAGGATTTACCCTGAGGATTCATCCTGACAAGATGAGGGAGAAGCAAGGATGCAGCAGGTCAACATCTAGAGACCAAGGTCAACGACTCCTTCAAGCAAGACAGAGGAGTCAAGAAAACATAATTTCTAGATAACATAGATGGTACAAGTGGCAGAAAGTAGCCTACGTCCCACCAATCTTGGACTATAATTGGGTTATAGCTTTCATATGAAAGCTATAAATTAGTTTCATAGTAGGGCTGAGGGTGATTGGTGGGACCATGCCTATGGTTCACCTTACAAGGGTATATGTGTATCTTTCTAAATGTAGAATATAAATGTCTTAACACAATAACTAAGAACATGACATGAAGGCTAGGTTAACCAGTTTGATGAAAGTATTTCAGATTATATATAGAACCAGCACACTGTACCCCATGACTGCATTAATGTACACAGTGATGATTTAATAAAAAAAAAAAAAAAGGAAAAGAAAGAAAGTGGCAAAGGAAAATGCTAGACGTGCATATCTGAATGGTCTTGAGGTCAAGCTAAGGCGTTTATACTGTCTCGAGTACAATCGTGTCCTCTTTTGTGGAATGTGGAAATAATTAGAGCAAACGTTACATTAACAAGACTTATCAAGTATCTGCTAAGGGTCGGCTTCACGTTATGAGGATGGAGTAAGAAATAGGAGAAATGGTTCCTAAACTCTTAGAACTCACAATTAGCGAGGTAGAGAGACACAAGTTAAATATTCACAGATATACATACATCGTTAAAAACTGTAGTATGTGTTCTAAGAGAAAAATACAAGTGCTTTTAAGACACTAAGCCAGGCGTCCTCAAACTACGGCCCGCGGGCCACATGCAGCCTGCCTAGATATTCTTGCCTCCACTGCCTGTCCTGTTTAGCAGCCAGCTCATCCCTGGGCTGCAGTCCCACCCTCCAACGGTCTGAGGGACAGTGAACTGGCCCCCTGTTTAAAAAGTTTCAGGACCCCTTCTAAGCAACGTGTACAAAGGAGTAAACATAAATTAAATTTGTATTATTGAAAGATTTGAAAAGCATAGCAAAAATCTGTAGAAATTTTTAAAAATAAAAAGAACGTAAACTGTAATTTCAAATTATGATGCTTCATTCAAATGATTCCTAAGATGGGCACATTGACCCTATTTTAGGGACAGAGAATAAACCAAATCAAAAACAACATTAAAGGTGATTTAAATTAAAGTAAAAACCAGAAAACACAAAGTAAAGTAAAGGCTGCTGACTACGTAGGCTTTGTATACAATTTAGGATTATCCAAATCTCTGACTTCTTCATGTTGTTCTCTCCTCCATCTCTGCATGTTCCCAAGTAACCGTATTTTAATCCCAGTTTACATGTTGTGTCCTTACTGAGGTACTTTTCTGAACTCTGTCTTCCTTCTGGCCTGAACATTTTTCTCTTTTCTCTCAATATACAAAATACCCTATTGTCCCCCCATTACGGCACTCATCACACTCGTCTCACCTCTGCAGCTGAGCTATTTCTTTCTATCACAGACACCTGTAGTGCTGTGCAGACTGCACCAGCTGTTAAAGGAATAATTATTCCTTACATCTCCTGGTTGTTGATGTGTCTATTATAAAAAGAACACCTTTTCATCTGCATGCATTGGCACATGTCCGAGACATGTTCTGGTGGGCTCAAAGATTATAATTCTCTAATTCAGAAATACCTTGTACATTTAAGTTATCTATGCTACTCACGTTTGAAGGAATCAGTGCGGGTAGATTCTGTATAGCTTTAAACATCTTTTCCTTATTAAAATCACAGTTCAAAATAGGTAATTCATATTACTTTGAAAAAAAATTTACATACTTGGGGAAAAAAATACATGTTCTATTGAATTTATATTCCCTGGTTTTCCAATGTCTTCAATTGTAAAAATGTTTCAGCAAGTGTGGAAAACTTGAGATTCCCCAGTGGAATATGGCTTCACAAAATGTGTATAATCTTGTGAAAAAGGTAAGAAAGGAAAATCCTAATCATTGAATTTAAAAAATTAAGCACCATTATAATGTTTGTCATACTTTTATGCTATTTTTGACAAACATAGTATGAAGATAATTGTAATAAAATATTAATAGTTTAACTTCATCTGGTATTGATGCAAGAATTCTGTTTGTTTGCTGAAGGGTCAGATTGAACCTGAATACACACACACACACACACACACACACACACACACAATTTACCAGATAAGGGAGTATGGATAATTAATTTGAAAAGTTTACTTTTTATATCTTTCTTGTAATTTCTTTTTCTTTAGGGGGGCGGGGCTGGGTTTGAACCTGCCACCTTCAGCGTATGGGGCTGACACCCTACCCTTTTGAGCCACAGGCATCGCCTTCTTTCTTGTAATTTCAAAAGCTTAAAGTAGTCAACTGATTTTTTAATTAGTCTATTGAAAATCAAATAGTGGATCTGAAATACTTCATGAACCTGCTGAAATTCACTACCCTCAGACACAATGCATGCTTTAAACCTTCCATCAGACAATGTATGGTCGCTTTTCTTTACAAAAATCCTAAATTCTTTTCTTTACATTAAATCCACAGGTACTTTTTTTGTTTGTTTGTTTGCTTTGGTCTCATGTTCAACATTTCCCACAGACAATACAACGTACATGTTTTTAGTTTGTTTTTTTGGGAGGTGTTGTTTGTTTGTTTTATTTTTGAGACATGGTCTGACTCTGTCACTCTGGGTAGAGTGCTGTGGTATCACAGCTCACCGCAACCTCAAACTCTTGGACTTGAGCAATCCTCTTGCCTCAGCCTCCTATACAGCTGGGACTACAGGAGTGTGCCACTCCACCTGGCTAGATTTTCTATTTTTTTAGTAGAGACAGGTGTCTTCACTCTTGCTCAGGCTGGTCTTGAACTTCTGAGCTCAAGCTATCCACCCGCCTTAGCCTCTCAGAGTGTTAGAATTACAGGTGTGAGCCACTGTACCTGGCTTAAGGGCTCTTTCTTTCTCGCTCTGTCTCTCTTTCTTTTTTTTTTTTTCCCGAATCAAGCCCAGGTGAAGGTCAAACTTGCTGCCCCAGGTTTGCAGGGCCATTGTTTTAACTACTGAGCCATGGCACCAGCTACCACGTATGTATTTTTAGAAGAATAGACATCCTGGAAGAAAAAGCAATTTATGGAGATAAGTGAGATAATTTAGAGACCAAAATTCTCCACAGAAACAGTAAATGCTGACAGACGGTGACAACAATGTCTACAAAGGTCTCGGTGGGAACACTGTAACCCAACAAGTGTACTCAGGCTCCAGCTGCCCTGTGGGCACAAAGCTTCAGACAGGCCTTCCCAAGCGTGCAGTCAGAGAGGAGACCCAGGGCTGCTCTAAATGCCACTTGGAAACCAGTTACAGAACACCTCGTTTTACTGCTCTTCACTTGATCGTGTTTTGCACATAATACAAGGCTTTTGGGGGGGGGGCTTTTTGTTTGTTTTGTGACAACTCGGCATTGAATAAGCCTCCAGTATCATTTTTCCAACAGCATGCGTTCACTTCATGTCTTGTGTTATATTTTGATAATTCTCATAATATTTCAACTTGCAGTTATAATTTATCATTATATCCAGTATGGTGATCTGTGATCATTGATCTCTGACAATAAAAGACTGTTGTTTTGGGGTCCCACAACCCATGTCCATATAAGATGGTGAACTTAATTGATAAGCACTGTGTGTGTTCTGACTGTTTCACAGACCGTCTGTTCTCGGTCTCTCTCCATCTCCTGAAGCCCCCCATTCCCTGAGACACTAGGTTGAAGCTAGGCCAGTTAATGGCCCTGCGATGCCCTCTCACTGTTGAAGTGAAAGGAGAGTTGCACATCTCTTACTTCAAATCAAAAGCTACCAGTGAGGAAGGAGTGCAAAAAGCCAAGAGAAGCCAAAAGCTAGATCTCTCATACTAGTCAGGCAAGTTCTGAACGCAAAGGAAAAGTTTCTGGAGGAAATTAAAATGCTACTCCATTGAATCCTTAAATTATAAGAAAGCAAAAGAGCCTCACTACTGATATGGAGAAAGTTTTAGTAGTTTGGATAAAAGATCAAACCAGCCATAACACTCCCTTAAGCCAAAGGCTAACCCAGAGCAAAATAATTCTGTCCAATTCTCTGAAGGCTGAGAGAAGAAAAATTAGTAACCAGAGAAAGGTGAGTCACAAGGTCTATGGAAAGAAGCCATCTGGATAACAAACGTACAAGGTGAGGTAGTGAGATCACTGATGAAAGTGGCTATGCTACACAACAGGTTTTCAATGTAGATGAAACAGTCCTAGATGGAAAAATAATGTCATCTATGACATTCATAGCTCGAGAGAAGACAATGCCTGATTTTAAGAGTTCCAAAGACACGATGACTCTCTTGTTAGGGGCCAACACACCTGGTGACTTTAAGTAGAAGCCACTGCTCATTTATCAATCCAGAAATCATAGGGAAAAATTGTGCTGAACATATTCTACCACTGTCCTATAAATGGAACAGCAAAGCCTGTAAGACAGAACATCTGTTCACAGCATAATGAAATTTAAAGCCTACTGTTGAGACCTACTACTCAGAAAATAAGATTTGTTTCAAAATATTATCCCTCTTTGACAATGCACTTGACCACCCAGCAGCTCTGATAGAGAGCTCGAATAGAGGTTAATGTTTCAATGTCAGCTAAAACAAAATCCATTCTGCAGCCGATGAATCAAGTAGTAAGTTCAACTTTCAAGTCTTATTTAAGAAACATATTTTGTAAGGCCATGGTCACTGTAAATAATGATTCCTCTGACGAATTTTAAAAAGTAAATCAAAAAACTTTTGGAAAAGACTCAGCATTCCAGAGTGCATTAAGAATACTTGTGATTCATGGGAAGGGCTCAAAATATCAACATAAATAGAAGTTTTTAAGAAGCTGATTCCAACCATTATTGGATGACTTTAAGAAGTCAAAACCTTCTGTAGCGCCTGAGTGAAAGGCTCCATCTTCAAAAACAAAGCAAACAAAAAAAACAAAAAAGGAAGGAAATCAAGAGAGGGGAGGCTGAGGTGGCGGTGAATTGCATGGATTTAAATGCAGAATTAAGGTATATGGCACACCTCTTGGGGGTGGGACACAATTATAAAAGGAACTTTACCTAACAAATGCAACCAGTGTAACCTGATTCTTTGTACCCTCCATGAATCCCAAACAATTAAAAAATATGGAATTAAAGTTTTAAATCTACAACTAGGGTGCAAGAACTGTAATGGTGAAAGGGGACAGAGATACAGTGGGTTCCTAGATCTTCCTGATGCTTCCACACCCAACCAGACATGACCTCACATAATAAGCTCAGAAAACAAGTAAAAATGTTGGTAAGAAATGTCTAGAGGCGTGATGAAGAGTGGGACTGACTGTCCCCAGTGGAAAAGTCATCTGTGAATAGAACACTGTGCCATAGTTAGGGCTATAAAATTAGTGCAGTTAGTATTCTTTTTACATTGGCCATACTTAGCAGAACTTCGTACAATAAACAGAAAATTTGAAGTGAAAAGATGCACAGGAACACACAGGACAAACTCACCAACGAGTGACTCATGCTGTTCTGTCTCTGTACGTGCTCGCCAGTGGGTTTTACCCAGTAAAATTGACGACACATTTAAGGACTCTTGAGAAGAAACACTCTACATTTCTTGCCAAACTATTTATATTCAGGTCTTTGCAAAAAAGAATGTCTTTTTTTCTCTCTTCTTCTTTGCCTATATACTGGTGATACAGACAGAGCAACACTTTTAAAACTGTGTGCGCTCTTGAGTCTCACCCAGCCCTGCTCAGAGTCAGAAAGTGGACTGGGACATCTTCCCAGAAGGTGACTCATGGGGCTGCATTTTCAAGCACAGCATGGGACTGAAATGTTTATGCAATTTATCCCAATCTGGAGTAATTTACGCCAGCTATTTTGGTTAAGATATATATTTATTATATTATAATTAATTTACAAAGCTTGATGCAATAAAAAATAACGTTGGTCACTGGAAGACATTTATTTTCCCCGCCATTTCCCCGGCAAGGTCTTAGCATGGTCCTTGCAACATACCTGAGTGAATGGTTTTCAGAAGGCAGAACTAGTATGCTTTTGTCACTCAATGAAATAATTAAATATCTGAAGATATTTTACCGGATATTAAAAAACATTTGAGGGGAAACTGAAACCTGTTTTCTCAGAGTGGTTTCCTACCTGCTCCTCAAGCAGCAGCAGAGCTCAGTCTATGTTAATGAAAACAGCACTCCTGGAAACCTCAGATGTGTTCCATTTTAATTTGAAATTTATTTCAAATTTTATTAATTCATTAATTTAAACTAGATTCAAATGCTTAGAGCACCCAGGATCAAGCTCTTTAAATAAGTTAACTGATGTACAGGAGAGCGTCTCTTTCCAGCCGCAATACGTTTTTCATACACAGCCACATCTATATGACTTCGCAATAATCAAAACCATTAAAACAAGCAAATGGCTGTGCTTTAAGGTCAAGCAGAAGCGTCCATAGCCTAAAAGCCTTAATTCAGTAACAATGAATGTGCCAGAAAACATAAAGCATCTTCCTGTTATGTTTAATAATGAAATCCTGGGGAGCGACTTTCCAGCTCAGTGAATTCATTTAGCACAGTGGTTCTCAGCCTTCCTAATGCGGCAACCCTTTCATACAGTTCCTGTGGGTTGCGACCCACAGGTTGAGAACCGCTGATTTAGTAAATGTCAAGTACCACACAAATAAATGTTTCCTAAAGAGGTAGTTCTAAAAATCATATTAATTTCTTCTAAAAATAAAATTATATTCTCTTCCAAAACATCATTTTAATTTTTTTGAAGAGGAAAATTTAAGCTTTAAATTTGTTACTATCAAACACTAATTTCTATTTGTTATCTCCACTAAATATGTTACTGTTCCCAGTAGTCATTTTATAATTGGTCAAACTGAAAAAGACAAAGTTTACCTACAAGAACAGTGAAAAACATGCAGATCAAATCCCTCTCTTTTCTAAGAATACCACTGTTTTTAGAAATCTGATGAAAGATTCAATCTGTTCACTAAATTTATTGATGGGTTTGGTATCTTTTAAAAGAGTTTAAAAGAATGGGAACGATAAACTGGTTTAATAATTTTTGAAAATGTTTTACTATTTCACTAATTGTAAACCATGTTATGGAATATGCCAGTGATGACTTCCAATTTCAAGTTTCCTTTTTTTTTTTTTTGTTTTCTTTTCTTTGGTAATTACAACTTGACTTCAGTTAAGTTAGTTTTAACACGGTTGAGCTGTTGTTTAAAAATATAAAATTTAAATATAGGATGTTGACTATTTTTAATACATCTAGTAAAAGAAAGCAATATGAAAGACAATTACTCTGTGCCTATGTGAGATATGAACATGATGAGAAGGTGGCTGGAGGCTATTCAGTCTCCTACTATCTCTGTGACTTTTACGTAAACCTAAAATTATCACATATTAAATAGTGACAAAATATGTAAATTAAACCCAATAATTCCACTTAGAAGATATTTTCCCCGGGGGGGGGAATCCAACAGGGGTTGGATTATAATTGGTCAAACTGAAAAACCCCAGGGGTTAGGGATCCAACAGTGGGGCGTAGCTCAACAAATCCTATGACATCCCTAAGTCATATTCATTTGAAAATTGTGTTCTCCTGTGTTTATTGTGGAAAGTAAATATGAGTTTGGACTACAAGAATCATCCCTGTCATCAACTGGGCTGGAATAAAAGAAAGATCAAGGACGGGGCAAAGTTGACAGAAATCACCATTTCTCCCAAGGATAAACGACAACTGAGAACATATAAAAGAATATGCTTTTGTGACTGAGTCCTGTTTTTCTATTCACTGAGAAATCTAGTTTGCCGTATGAATTTTCATGTGTGAAAGTATGTAAAAAAGAATAAAACCTCCCACTCTTGCCGACAGTTGCTAAGTTACTTCGACTCAGAGAAGCAATGGCAATTTACAACCTAAGTGCACAGATTCAGACGCGGGGTTTCTGGACACAGAATTCCATGACTATCTCAATTTCACAAGGAAAAGGGCCTCTGAGTTTACACTGCAGTCCAAAACTGATACCTTTAAACAGTGCTGCTTAGCACCTGTTAACATCACTGTCCTACATTCCACTCTTCCCTAAAACACGACAATAACTGTGTTTTCCTTAGCTTAGTGAGAACCTCCAAACCTCTGCCGTGCAATCTCCCTGATGGCAGTGAGTTAACAAGCCTGATTTAGTCCGACTAGAGGTTGTCAATGATGGTCTTAAGCCGACTGAGCTTAAGACAATTAATACTGGAAAACATTAATGACCTATCTTTAAGTGAAAAATCCCTATAAAAATAAGAATGTACTCTCTGCTATTTTTTGTAAAAGAAAAATATGTATGTACTCCAGTTAGGGAAAGGAAAAGTCTGGGTAAATTCATGCAAATTCATGATTAAGGTCCTAATGAGGAAGCAGGGGATATTAGGAATGAGTCTATCTTCTTGTCATTCTCTATGCTGTGTGATTTTTTTATTTTAATGATGAGCAACCATTTCTTATTTCTATAACCAAATAAAATAATATTTTATATTTTGAAGAGAATTCAAAATTCATTTCTTGCTCTCAGAAATGTTAAGAAGCCAAAGTATAAAAAACTAATAAATGGCTTTAATTAGAATAAACCCAAATGATCAATTTTTCTTAGCACTAACTACTATCCTTTCAGAAAGCCTGGATGGAAGATGCAGGCTTAATAAGAGTGGATGTTAAAAAGGTAAATGTACTGATGTAGATGTAGACAATCTCTACTTTTTTGTATATTATGCCTTTTTCTTCTCTTTTATAATACAATCAGATTAATCCTAGACCCTCCAACAAAAGGTGGAACTAACAGTTAAAATCATCTCTCTACAGACTAGAAACTTTTTGATAAAATTTTCAAAGGTAATATAAAATGCCCACCTGTTACTTAGACATTTATTTAAGAGGCTGGTTCAAAATCATTGATGCATCAAGATTGTTTTTGTGGTTCTCTTTTATAAAATAAAATTTCAGAGATTAAAATGGTCGATTTATCAGTGCTTCATAATCAATAGTAATCAGTTTTTCACAATCATAGTCCATAGTATAACCAATTATCCTCTGTGAAAATAAAAGCAAGGAATCTTATACTATACATCTAAGTGAAAACAATGCAATTTCTCTTTTCTTTTTTTATTTCAGGTTAATTCGAGGATACAAAGAATTAGGTTAACAATGTTTGCATTTGCTAGGCTTAGGGCCTGTTGCAGTTGTGTTCCACATCTATCCCCACATTATGCCCATTAAGTGGAAGCACACCAATCCCTCTCCCTACCCCTTCTGCCCCCCTCTCTTTCCCCCTCTCCCTATCTTGAATCAAATGGATTTTTTCTCTTGTATGGGTGTATATTAGATCATCTACTGACTTCATATTGGTATTGAGCACATTGGATACTTGCTTTTCCATTCTTGTGATACTTTACTGAGAAGAATGTGTTTCAACTCCATCCAGGTTAATACAAAAGCTGTAAAGTCTCCATCTTTTTAGGGCTGAATAGTATTCCATGGTATACATATACCACTGCTTGTTAATCCATTCCTGGGTTGGTGGGCATTTATGTTGTTTCCACATTTTGGCAATTCTAAATTGAGCTATGATAAACAGCGCAAATGTCCTTATGATAAAAGGATTTTTTTTCTTCTAGGTAGATGCCTAGTAATGGAATAGCAGGATCAAATGGAAGGTATATTTTGAGTTGTTTGAGGATTCTCCATACTTCTTTCCAAAGAGGCTGTATTAGCTAATACAGTCCCTCTTCTTAATGGGTTTTAATTGTTACACTAAGGATTAAGAAATTATAACTATGAGAATGCAAAAATCATTAAGAGCACAGAATTTAGATTCTTAGTGTAACAGAAGATGAGGGAGCTCATGTATTATATTAATAAGAAATGCACATGTGTATATATATCTACAGAGAGACACTGGAAGAACAGACAGAAGTAATGTTTCCATATTACTTTTACAACAAAATTAATGTGAATAAATTGTTGTTTGTGTTGAACATAACTTTGGTTGAATTAGACCAGGTTTTCAACATACATTTGAGCATGAAATGTCAAGTACAAATAGAAATCTGAGAAACTATCTCTGACATATTTTTGATAGAAACTTGAACTGTGCATATGTAAACAAGAAAAAACAAATACTTTAAACTTCTAGAATTTTAGGTAGAATTATTTTCTCCAAAACTAATTAAAGATTTTTAAATTAGAAGTTCTGATCATGTCTTCAATTCACAGGAATCTGTCCCTGCTACTATAGTGCTCTTCTGACTTTCTAACATACCAATAGAGTTGTTTGTTTGTTCATTTTTTGAGACCGAGTCTCACTTTGTCATCCTGGGTAGAGTGCTGTGTGTCATAGCTCACAGCAACCTCAAACTCTTGGGTTCAAGTGATTCTCATGCCTTAGCCTCTGAAGCAAGTGGAACTACAGGCACCTGCCATATCTGTGTTTTAGAGATGGGGTCTTGCTCTTGCTTAGGCTGGTCTTGAACTCCTGAGCTCAAGCAGTTTACCTGCGTCAGCCTCCCAAGTGCTGGGACTACAGGCATGAGCCACAGTACTGGGCCTACAAGTACAGTTCTATCTTTTGGCTTCAAAGACTCTCAAGGCTGATTCAATACATAGCTCTATTAATATAATACATCACATAAACAAATTAAAAAACAAAGACCATATGGTTCTCTGAATTGAGGCATAAAAAGCTTTTGATAATATCCAGCAACCTTTTATGATCAGAACACTTAAGAAAATAGGAATAGAAGGGACATTTCTTAAACTGATAGAGGCCATCTACAGCAAACCTACAGCCAATATTATATTGAATGGAGTAAAATTGAAAACATTTTCATTCAGATTCAGGAACCAGGCAAGGTTGCCCACTGTCTCCACTCCTTTTAATATTGTAATGGAAGTCTTAGCCATTACAATTAGGCAAGAGAAGGCAATCAAACTTATCAGGGGAGATAAAACTTTCACTTTTCTCAGATGATATGATCATATGCCTGGAAAACCCCAGGGACTAAACAACAAAACTCTTAGAAGTGATCAAGGAATACAGCATCATCTCAGGCTACAGAATCAATACTCACAAATCTGTAGCATTCATATATATCAACAATAGTTAAGCTTAAAAAACAGTCATGGACTCTATTCCCTTTACAGTAGTGCCAAAGAAGATAAAATATCTGGGAGTGTACCTAACAAAGGATGTGAAAGATCTCTATAAAGAGAACTATGAAACTCTGAGAAAAGAAATAGCTGAAGATGTCAGCAAATGGAAAAACATACCATGCTCATGGCTGGGAAGAATCAACATTGTTAAAATGTCCCTACTACCCAAAGAAATCTATTGATTTAATGCAATCCCCATTAAAGCACCTCTGTCATACTTTAAAGATCTGGAAAAACTAGTACTTCATTTTATATGGATCAGAAAAAAACTTGAATAGCTAAGACATTACTCAGAAATAAAAACATCAGGTGGAATCAATCATGTTACCAGACTTCAGACTATACTATAAATCTATAGTGATCAAAACAGCATGGTATTGGCACAAAAATAGAGAGCTAGATGTATGAAACAGAATTGAGAATCAAGGGATGAACCCAGCTACTTACCATCATTTGATCTTTCATAAGCCAATTAAAAACATTCAGTGGGGAAAAGACTCCCTATTTAACAAATGGTGCTGGGTGAATTGGCTGGCGACTTGTAGAAGACTGAAACTGGACCCACACCTTTCACCTCTAACAAAAATTGACTCTCACTGGATAAAAGACTTAAACCTAAGACATGAAACCATAAAGATTCCTGGAGAGAGTGCAGGGTAAACATTTGAAGAAATTGGCCTGGGAGAAGACTTTATGAGGAGGAACCCCAGGGCAATTGGAGCAACACCAGGGCCAAGGTTGTACATACAACTCCACGGCAGCAATCAAACAGGGCCAAGGTTGTCCATATAATACCAGGGCAGCAATCAAACAGGG
>NW_003852422.1:8155868-8265305 GCF_000181295.1 Otolemur garnettii
CAAGGTTGTACATACAACTCCATGGCAGCAATCAAACAGGGCCAAGGTTGTCCATATAATACCAGGGCAGCAATCAAACAGGGCCAAGGTTGTACCAACAACTCCATGGCAGCAATCAAACAGGGCCAAGGTTGTACCAACAACTCCACAGCAGCAATCAAACAGGGCCAAGGTTGTACATAAAACTCCATGGTAGCAATTACATCATAGTCTTCAGGCATCCTCAAACTATGGCCTGCAGGCCACATGCAGCCCACCTAGGACACTTATCTGGCCCGCCAGGTGTTTTTGCTGCCACTGTCTGTCCTGCTTAGCAGCCTACTCGTCCCCAGGCCCGCAGTCTGGCCCTCCAATGGTCTGAGGGACAGTGAACTGGCCCCCTGTTTAAAAAGTTTAAGAACCCCTGGCTATGTGAAAGAAGTATGTTAGATTTGTGCTGGCACAACCCACACAGCTCTCTGTGGTGGGCCAGGTTACAAACAAACACTCGATGAGCTCAGAGAGATCAGAACACTGCTCAGTTAGGGAAGACAGGTACCATGTTCTGAAGAGAGTAAAATTTGAGTATGTTCTCGGCTCAGCGCCTATAGCACAGTGGTTAAGGCTCCAGCCACATACACCAAATTTGGTGGGTCCAAACCCGGCCCAAGCCAGCTAGCCAACAATGGCAACTGCAACAAAAAATAGCTGGGTGTTGTAGGGGGCGCCTATAGTCCCAGCTACTTGGGAGGCTAAGACCAGAAAATCGCTTAAGCCCAAGAGTTTGAGGTTACTGTGAGCTGTGATGTCACCGTACTCCACTGAGGGCAACATAGTGAGACTCTGTCTCAAAAAAAAAAAAAAAAAAAATTGAGTACGTTCTCAAATAGGTGAAATTTTGAAACAGGGATACTGAGGTTCCCGAGTTGTTAAGAACAGAAACCAGCTGTTTCTCCAACTGCCCACTATACTTCTCGGAAAAACTTAGTGGCAGTGGATGAAAAGTCCTCACTTTGAAGGAAATAATTCTCAGTGTCTCCAAAAGAAGAGCCATTTTTATGTCCAATTTTAACACTGGCAATGCAAATAATTATTCCATTAAGCCATATTTGCATATTCATGTATTTTTCCAGATAGTTAAATTTCATGAAAAATGCAAATGTATCTTTTCTATGGCGTGAAAAGTGTATCTTTTCACTGTGGCTTGGGTTTCAGAATATCATAAGACTGTTCAGTAAAAACGGTTCATTTCATTATAACAACATGGTTGTTGTCTGTCTTCCTTCCTTCCTTCCTCCCTTACCTCCATTTTCTCTTGAGAAAAACTTATCTAGAAATATGGAAGGTGGGAAAAAACAGAGTAGCTACTGGAAAGGGCAGTCTGAAATGTCATTAGTTAATTAAGTGTGATTAGGTGTTGATTAAGCCAACCACATGATCGGCTCAGTAAATGACGAGTGTATTCACTGAATTCAATCTAAAATCCCTAAAAGTTCTGTAATCCCTAAAGTAATCATTTACAGTTTAGTAAACTTGGATTTAATGAATGCATTGCATAGGTGAGGCAAATATTTTTGACCTATCTTGTGTGATGCTCAAAATATTGCTTTTCTTACTGTTTTAGATTATTTTTCCAAAATCAGTATTTGTCTTGCAAATACTTTAACCTTTAGGTGCTTAAAATAAAACAGGCATGCTTGCAGAGATGTTCTATAAAAAAGCAACCCATAACATTACACAGTATCAACATGGCTAGCTATATGAACTCATTGTACCAGTCTGTGAGTTTAGCTACTGACTTAAAATTGTACAGAATAAATACTTGGCGTGCATCTTTACAGACCACCATTCCTCTTCATCTACGGTCTTGCTGATGAGCAGAAGCTGACAGTCCGTAGACCAAAATTTATCTTTTCTCAACTTGAGTTGCACACATGAACTAAGGATTACTAGAAACGATTCGAGTAATTATTTTCCTCAGTTCCCAAGAATTGCACAGTCACTATCCTTTTCCATATAGGAAAGAAATTAACTCATTACGCACATTGGAAGAACTGGGGCATCAGACTTTCTTCTCTCATGAAAGCTCACTGTAGAAGGGCTGTCCATGTGTGTTTCTTTAAAAAGCGCCCTTCCAGGAGCCTTGCAGAATCCGTCAATCAATTCTACCTCTCAAGGGTTTAGAGCGTCCTATACCAAGCACTGTTTTTAATCTTGTAAAATACTATTTTACTCAATAAAACATAACGAGGCTAGCATTCATATATCCACTTTACAATTATGAAAAATGAGGAGGTATTTGATACTTAGTGTTGATTACACAATTGGTTACTGACAGAGTTATGAATCAAACCCCAGCCAACTGATTCTAAAAGACCACGTTTCCAAGTTTCTACACTATTCCCCCTACAGTTATGCCCCCAACAGATTACTTGTCATGTTTGTGAAATGAGGCTACATTTTGATTCCCTTTCTTACATTTTTTAATTGTTTTGAGATAATTGCAGTCCTACACATAGTTCTTAGTAATAATACACTGAGCCTGCATACTCTTTACCTAATATTCCCATGTAGTAACTTCTTACAAGTGTAAGACCCTAGCCCCATGTCATAACCAAAATCTTGAGTATAATGCAATTAACACCAAGAACATTTCATCCCCCAAAGGACCCCTCACGTTACACATTTCACACATTTCAAACTGCTCCACCTCACACACACACACTGCTCCTTCTCCCCTGTCCATAATGTTTGCTACTAATCATCTCTTTTCCTGTAATTTTATTATTTCAAGAATGCTGCATGAATGAAATCACATAGTATATACCCTTTGAGGACTGGTGTTTTTCACACACTGTACAAAATTCTTTTGAAATTCATCATGACTGTGTGTATCGTTAGTTTAGTCCTTTTTCTTGCCTAGGGCATTGCATGATATGAAGGACAGGAGGTTGTTCAGCCCTTCACCTAAGGATGAATATCAGCTTTGCTTTCAGTTTGGAGCTCTTACAAAAAAAAAAAAACAGCTATGAAGATCCATAAATAGGTTTGTGTGTGAGCACAGTTTTCATTTCTCTGGGATAATGTGTAGGAGTGCAATTGCCATGTCTTATGGGAGCTGCACACTGAGGTCGTTAAGAAACCGCCAAATTGTTTTCCAGGATGTCTGAACCACTTTCTGTTCCCACCAGTGAAGTCTGAGTGACTCAGCTCCCAGCTCCTCTGCGTTCTCACCAGCATTTGATGTCACTTTTTCCCCCAAGCCTTCTGCAATAGTGATGTCTCACGGTGGTTTTAATTTGCATGTCCCTTCTGGCTAAGGATGCCAGACAACCGCTCATCACTTACCTGTTGTCCATGTATCGATTCTGGTGAAACCTCTGTTCATGTACTTTGTCTGTTTTCTAATTGCATTTTTTTTTATTGTAAAATAATTCTGTACAGTTAGAGATTTTTTTATGCTGGTCCTTTGTCATATATGTGTAGTGTATAAGGATTTTCTCTCGGATGATAGCTTATCTTTTCTTCCTCTTCATGGGGTCTTTCAAGGAGCCAAGGTCTTTAATTTTGATTAGATGAATTTATCAATTTTTTCCTTTTATGGATCATACTTTTGGTGTCAAGTCTAAGAACTCTTTGCCTAGTCCTACATTTTCTTCTAATGTTTTTTTCTAAAAGTTTCACAGTTTTATGTTCTACATTTAAGTCTGTGACCTGTTTTGACTCAGGAGATGAGAGGGTCATGTGGAGTAGCACTTAGTGAAATTGGCTATGGTACTCATTTGCTAGAGCTACACTTGTTGAAAAGGTATCCCTCATTCATGTGGGTGTGTAAGTGGTTATATATTGGTTTCATATTAGTATTGAATACATTGTATACACTTTTTCCCATTCTTGAGATACTTTACTAAGAAGCCTGTGCTCCAACTTCATCCAGGTAAACATAAAAGATGTATGGAGTCTGGCTTGGGGGAGAGGGTGAAGAAGGAGAGGGGAGGGGAAGGGGGAGGATGATTGGTGGGAGCAGGGAGGGCATTTGGTGGGATTTCACCTAACATGCACAGTGCAAAGGGATGCTGCAAAATGACGCAGAGTAAATTTTCATTGTCTTACCACAAAAAAATAAGTAAGTGAAGTGATGGTGAGGCTGTGTTCATCAGTTTGATTTAAGCATTCCACATTACATATCAAATCACCACACTGTACCCCATAAATGTATACAGTTATGATTTTAATTCAAAATTAATAAAAAAGAAAAGTGGTCAGATATCAACAGTTTTGTGTAGGTCAACTTAAGACACTGGGTGTTGTTATGCTCTCAGTGTCAGGAGGTAGGTACCTGCTATGGTCTGAATGCATCCTTCCAAAATTCATATGTGGAAACTTAATCACCAAAGTGATAGTACAAAGAGGTGGGCACTCTAGGAAATTATTAAGTCCCCAGGATAGAGCACTCATGAATGATTTTAGAGACCTTATAAAAGAGGTTTAAGGGAGCTGTTTGCCCTCTTTACTGAGTGAAGACGCACAGAAGGTGCCATCCAGGAGAAACAGACCCTCCCCAAACCCCGAATCTGCTGGCACCTTCAGCTTGGACTTCCCAGCCTCCAGACCTGCGAGCAATAAATTTATGTTGTTTATTTAAAGAAAAATAAAGGTATCCCTCTTTATTGAGTTATCCTAAATAAATCTTTGCCAAAAATATGTTAAGTGTAGTTGTGTAGGTCTCTATTTAAAACAAACTTTTTCTTAACTATATGATCTGAATGTATCCTTACATCTAAGTTTGTACAAATCTCCACGAGTGAACAGAAGAATTCACTAATGATGCTCTAACATCCAAGCTAGCAGTGACTACATGAGATAATGCATTCTGCTGCCTACAAATTGCTACACACAACTGTTTAATATTCCTTACTCTAAGACATGAATTACTTTAAGATATTCTAAAATTTAACTGGGTAACATCTGATCATTTCATTTTATCAGTTTTATGTATTATTTGTAAGCAACAGAAGCAGAAAGTGGCTGATTCAGATAGAAAGAAATGTATGAAATTTTTTCTTATTTCAAATTAGGAATAGAGGACTGGAGAATCAGGTTTAAGACCAAGTAACCATAAATGATCTCTAAAATCATTAAAGTGGGTGGATGCAAATATTACCTTTAGACACTACGTGCAGTAATTTGCTTTGTTTCTATTTTTGCATCAATAAATTGATCCAGCAGAAATGATCACTCTGCTCTGTCCTCCCCTGTGAGGCTCCCTCCACTGAGTTGCCTCCGTTGCCACTAACTCAAAGTCTGTCTCAGGTTCCGAGCGAACTCACGTCCTCGTGCCCTAGCTAAAAGGGAGACAAATACTTTTCACATTTCATTTTCCATAACACAAGGTATTACTTTCTACCTTCAACATTTATAATGTGAGGGTATTATCCAAGTGTGAAAAAAAGACTCAAACGCTAGGTAGAAAAACTAGATGACAAGTGGCAAATATAGCCATCCATATTGTTAGGTTGTTACTTTTGGAGATGTAGTTTACCCTACTTATCCTAGCTAACTACAGTTCTACGGTAACATCACATATACTGGCAAACACTGGCTTTGAAAATTATTCTTACAAAAATATTTAATTTGTTGTAAAATCATGTGGGGATACTAAAAGCAATCCAAACACAAGTAATTCTCTTGTCCAGAGATCAATTAAATTAGAATCTCTGAAAGTAGGTCTTAAACACCTATTACTGGTTACTCAAACAAACAAACAAACAAACACAGGAGAAAAACCCTCAAAAACTCTTCTCCTATGATGGCAATATACATCCAGGGTTAAGAACTACTGTTTTAAGGAGTGAGACCATTTGGCTATATCCACTGTCCAATGCCTAGGCAGGCTTTTGTCTGCTTCTTGTCTCTGCCATCCCCTCCATTTTTATACAGAAGCAGGTTAGACACACATGTCTACATGGAATGATTGTGGTTAGTCCTATCACTCAAATACCTTTATTTTTTCTTCTACGTCATTATCATAACCCCTACTTCTGCTACGGAAGTAGAAAACTTTCTCTGAAAATATCCTAAGGCAAGATTACGATAATGTGAGGGTCTCACAATAAGGAAAGCACCATAACCCACTCCCTTGACTTACCAGAGTTCTGGTGGATCACATGACCTTCAGCTCTACACAAAGAAACCATACTATTCAACCAGATGAAAAAGTTCCATTCGTGTTAATGGTGCACTAGATAATTCAGGACAGCACACGTGTAAATGATAAGGCATGCTGGATGCATATAAAAATCATGTATTTGGAAGCATGAAAGACCACCAAAAATAAAATTGACAATTTATTCTTATAATAATTTTCTCAAGAAGGACCAAATGACAATTCCAGACCAGAAAATAAAATAATAAAAATTGTTAACAATCAATAGTTTTAACAGTGGATTATTCACAGCTGAACAGAAAACTGGTGACCTCAAAGAAATGTCCGACAAAAATATCCATCCTAAAGATGTAAGAGGCCAAAAGGATGAAAGAGAGAAAGCTAAGAGACCTAGAAGATATGGCAGAAATTCCCTTCCACCCATCTCTCCTTCCTTACAAGTAAGTCAGGAAGCAAGAGAGATAACGGATAGAATTGATGTTTGAAGAGGTAATGGCAGAAAAACTTCAAAACGGAAGAATGATATCAAGCCAAATAATCAAGAAGGACTACAAACTCCACGAAAGACGAAGAGAACGAAAACTACACTTCCACACGCCATAGCAAAACTCCTGAAAACCAAAGATCAAGATGTCAAAATAAGTCAGAGGACAAAAGAGTCATCATTTTTAAGCAGCAAAAATAAAACTCCCAGCTGATTCCCCAATATAAACAATGGTAAGTAAATGACTTACTTCTTCCCAGAGCTAGAAAAACAAAACACTGGCAGGATGACGACTTTCAGTCCCACTGTCCCTTGTCTGGTGCTTTAAATCTCTTCACGTTTCAAGGTCCTAAGACTCACCTATAGCTGGTTGCCTTGCCAACAGCCTTATCCACTACAATCTAGTCTACACCTTATGATCTTTTCAGGGACCTTGTGAATTTGAGAATGAATATTTAACCACTCTTATAATACACATCAGTAATTCCTAGGTTCCTAGCATACCACAATCATGCTTATTTTGTGTCTTAACCTCATTACTCCCTAACCGCCAAGACACATAGTATTATCTGGATATGCACATAACTTAGCAATGCTCCCCGCAATCCTCCGACTTCTCAGTTTAGTGCTGACTCCCTCTGTAAACACTAACAGCACACGCCACTTATATGGACTTAGGAAGTACGTATATACCTGTCTCAATTCTCTCTCCTTCTACCCGTCCATGCTGCCCTATTTCTAAAATAGAAGCAAAGAACAAAAGGAAGAACATAAGAAAACTCTTAGACATCTGGGGCAAGGCATTTCTCCACAGCAGCTATCTTTCCCTGCTATGAACCCTGACCTACGTAAAATAAAAAATTAACTCTGAGCTGCTTTTAACAGTCTGAATCTCCAGTTGGAAAAAGCAGCATCAATTTAAACAACCACAATATTCTAATTACTTAGATTAAAATGTCAAATTAGAAGAAGGAAGTCTGTTAGAAGCAGCCATGTTGCCAGTATTAGTAGCAGACAGGGGTCCGGGGAGGTGACAGAAAGTGTGATCTAGAGGCCAGAAAAAAGTTTAACTTGCATTGCTCATATTGTTTAAGAAGTGGATTTCTGTACTTTACTGAAGTTTTGACTATATCCTTTCTGGGTGGACATTATAAAGCATTACAGACTGTCAGGAAATTAAGTCTCATGACTGATTCAATGGATAATTAACTTTACATTTCAGAGGTCTCAGCACCAACAACAGTGTAGTCAGAAGAATCTAACATGTCACACGATTTCTCTCTTTCTTCAAAAATCTTGGTATGGTAATGATTATCAACCATGGTGCTCCATTAAAATCATTCTGTGGAGCCTTTAAAACATGTCCACGCTAAATCCAGCCAGATTAATTCAAAGAGGAAAACCCAGCAGAGGTAGGTCATACGCAATTATGGCTGAGAACTTTTTTTTTAAATAAAGGTCTCAGAAATATAGATGAGTATACAAAGTGTTAGGAAGCCACAAAATATGTGTTAAAAATAGCCTCCAGAGTTCTAAAAAGTTGTCATGGTTTAAATGTGTAGAACAATATAGTTCTTAAATATGTACAAACTTGGTAGCTTATCATTAAACTCAATATTGTGATCTGGTACTAGTTGTAGTTTTGCTTAGAAAACTTGCGTTATTAGTACTTAAAGATTCCAAAACATGTCGAAGGCTATAAAATTGCCAGTAAAATGACGTGGGTACGTTCTGCAGCGCGGCCCCGGGGTCCTTACGGTACAATGACGTGGGTACGTTCTGCAGCGCGGGCCCCAGGGTCCTTACAGTACAATGACGTGGGTACGTTCTGCAGCGCGGGCCCCAGGTCCTTACAGTACAATGCAGTGGGTACGTTCTGCAGCGCGGGCCCCGGGTCCTTACAGTACAATGCAGTGGGTACGTTCTGCAGCGCGGGCCCCGGGGTCCTTACGGTACAATGACATGGGTACGTTCTGCAGCGTGGGCTCCGGGGTCCTTACAGTACAATGCAGTGGGTACGTTCTGCAGCGCGGGCCCCGGGGTCCTTACGGTACAATGACGTGGGTACGTTCTGCAGCGCGGCCCCCGGGTCCTTATGATACAATGACGTGGGTACGTTCTGCAGCGTGGGCTCCGGGGTCCTTACAGTACAATGCAGTGGGTACGTTCTGCAGCGCAGGCCCTGGGTCCTTACAACACTCATGAAAATGAACTCCTATTTGCTAGTAGATAAACAAAAAGGCACATTTCTTCAAAGCAAGGTCAAATATGTAAAAAGTATACTTTTATTCTTGTTTCTGGGTAGTATGTGAGAAAATTTACTGGAGTTATATAAATATCAATAAATAGCTTTACTGGTTGTCACACATTAAAAGTCACAGTTTTTGAAAAGAATAAGAATTTTTCAATTTTTTACAAATATCATATCTATTTTTTCAATTAAGGAATAATGGAGACATGTAAGGATTTACATAGTAAGAACTTTCCTGTGTCCTATAAGATATTTTAGGTACATTTCCTTCTCCTGGTGCACAGACAGGGAGGAGGTGTTGCTATCCAGTCAGGGAAGATCATTCTTCATGTGTGGGCACTGATACGGCATTTGGAAATACAGACATACTCTACTTAATATACACGCAGTACATTTAATATAAAACACACGTGCGTGCGCACACACATACACACACATATATATATAATGCTAGCGAGTGGTCAGACAAAAGCAATTTCATGGTTACAAAGAAAAACAAAGAGAAAAAAATCACTATACATGTTTATACCTGTAATACACCTTATATAAATATAGACCCATGAGTACAATAGTGGCATTTAGGCAATTTAGAAAAATAAGGAGAAATTTTTGAAAAGGAACATCATTTAAATACATCTATGTTGATTCCTGCTTCTTTAAAGCAGCAAACAATGAAACAGAGAAACAAAATTAAAAACCCAGGCTCTCAGATAGAGAGCCCGGTGCACTGTGGGGCTGTCCCACGCTCAGGCTGCTGGGTAACACCGCTATGCTATTTGCTGGGTGACTGGATCTCAGGCTCTCAGATAGAGACCCCAGTGCACTGCGGGACTGTCCCACGCTCAGGCAGCTGGGTAACATTGCTACTCTATTTGCTGAGTGACTGTATCTCCATACACCCCCACTGGATTTGCCAGAACCCAGTAAATTGGTAGTTTTCTAACTTATGTTTTTCTTTAAATGAACTCACTTTTCATTGAGTTCACTGATTTACATAATCATTTATGTAACCACGTTAAACAAAAGATCATTTTCCACAAGTAAAGTTAAAAAAAAGTTTCAATAGTTTAAAAAAATGGTTTAAATTCTACCTAAACACTCTTAGCTAAATTTTGGAAGCTAATGTGTGAGTTTGGAATCATTATCAATGAAAATAAAATTTTGTCCCTTCACAGTGGCCTGAACAAATATCTATGAAGAACTTCACTGTGGCATAAATTATTTCACTAGCACTTTGATCTGAAATGTAAATAACTTGAGTAAAGTGAATTGTTCATATCAGCTTGATACTAAGTTACCAATTAAAGAAAACACATTCACTTTGAAGAGTACCCATACAGTGGACAGTGAACTTGAACTTATAAACTAAGGTTGGAGCATATACAAACACACAAACCCACCAGTGTCTCTGTAACTCTGGCTGATACATTTTTCATCTTTTTGGATTCTAGTTTATGTATAAAATTGGGGTACAATTAAATATACTTTCAAAGACCTGATATGAAATAATTTATGTGAAGATTTTTTATAAGGTGTAAAATGCACACTATGCCCAAAATGAAGCTTAATTATGTGACTATTATGAAGTATCAAATTCAACTAAGCATCAAGGTCTTTGTGCTACCTGTAATTTTGCTGTTAAGCCAAATCTATTTTAACCAAGCCTCTTCTGCAATTAATTCATCAAAATGGCAGAAAAAATATGTTGCCCATGTTCAAAGATTAAAACAATCACTGACAATATCAAACAATATGAAAATAATAGTTTTCTTTATTAAATGAATTTGTTTTCTGCTTATAGCAAAAGATCGCTTCTCATTCAATCCAATTTGACTGACAGGGGCAATATTCTCACTGAGCAATAGCGTTACAATACATCAATAAAAAGGAATTACTCAGAGGATTATCCTGCTCTCTATCTTAAGGTGAAACTAATGAGGAAATATGTAGAAAGTTAATGAAAATATTCTCTATCTGGAATTTGTGGGCTCTGTGGACAAAGTTATAAAATCTTCAAGAAAAAAAGAAATACCTAGAGTAAAGTGAAGCAAAACTAATAAAATTGAGGCTAAAGGAATCACAGTATGCTCCTTTTTAATTATTTGATCTAATTTAACAGAAATTACGTTTCCCTTAAAACTAGTACTTTAAAATCTATGAAATCTGGAGATTGTCCATAAATAGTGGGACTACAAGTAAGTTTTATTTTGCTTGTAATGCTTGCCTTTTATCTTCTACAGTTTCCGAAATGAAGCTGATGTAACTAGAAACTGTCCAAAGACACAAATCTTAACAGTCCCGTTCGGCAGCATTTCCGTGGCTTTTGATGCAAGTAGGACAACAATGCTTACTAATAAAAAGAAAAGTTTGCAAAGATGACGCGTGGGTCAAATACGGACACTTCAGGTTAAACTGTTTCCCTTACACTATTTTATACGGATCCAAAATATTAGCTATGCTTGTGCACTTCTGAAAAACATTTAAGGCAGTGGCTCCCAACCTTCCTAATGCCGCGATGTATTTTCACTGTTACAAAGGGGTCGCACCCACAGGTTGAGAACCGCTGATACTGGGAAATTGAGAATGTAGCATTTTGAATGATATGAGATCCCTGTATAATTACCCTGCTCACGATTTATTAATTTCGGTCATTTGAAAACCTTCTCTAAGCATTGAATATGATCTTTTTTACTTGAGAAAAGGAATGCCATCTTTAAAGCTCACCTTGCCTGCAGTCATCCGTAATTCTATCAAGATAAAACCTGGGATGCCAATCTTTGTATCTCCCTCCTGCCTTACCATTCTCCCAGGGATTAATATAGGCAGAATTACTGACAATGAAAATCCAGCCAAATGCCTGGGTCTGACTTTACTGTTAGAATTACTTTTATTTCCTTGGTTTTTCTCTCTTTAACTTTTAAAATGCAATGAACCAAAGGCATTAATATGAAGAGGAATTTAAAAAAAAATCACCTATGCAGACAGTGGAGTTTCTAAGCATATCTGAAATGTCACACACAAAAACATACAGTTATACATAATGTAATGTATATTATTTATATAATCTTATTGGATTAAGTTACAATCCAGATTGGCATTGGATACAAGATAGATTAGACCTTCTCCTCCCATAAAATTTGAAGAAACAGTTTCTGTGGATATATATAACGATATAGAAATAAGTGGCAAATGTACAGTGTTAAGAATATAAAAGTTACCATGAATAAAAGTCTACAATAAAATAAAGAGCTCTAATAATTGAAATTTTCATACATTCTAAATCCATATCTAATGAGTAAGAAATAAATGATAAATAGGAATGGATAGCACAAATCCATTTCAGAAAGTAGTGCCCAGGTTACACAATGTTCTAGAAGAGCTAAAGATTTAAACATACTCATTAAAACTTCCGTATCTAAATCCATGGATCGGGAATTCACATCTGAAGTAATGATCTTGAAAGCTCTTTTGAACTTTTGAATGGGCAGAATTATTAAGTTACTTATACATTCTATATTTTATCACATTTCAGAATATTATGGAGGACACACATTTTGGTTGCCTATTTTGCTTTTGCGCATTTTGAGTCAAAGTTGTAAGCGTGCCTTTCACCCAGATAACGTGCATTGTACTTGCCAGGTGTGGATTTACCCAGCCCTTCCTCCTCTGCCACATACTTGATTTCCGTTGAGTTGAGTTTTATTTCCACATATGAATATAAGTGCTGATCCCGTAGTTCCATTTTAGCATTTACATATGGTGATTGTTTTTCCCATTCCAGGGATACTTCACTTAGAAGAATGGTCGTCCTCTCCTTCTAGTATATTTTGTAATACACATTTTGTTTTAAATATATTTATTGCATGTAATTCTTGACAAATTGGTAATACATAAAATAGATTTTAGAGATTTAGGAGAACAAAGATATTTTAAAATGCTCTAATGGACAAAAGAACTATACACATGCACATGTGCAAATTTCTACTTATTTTAATGAGTGAACTTCTATAAGGGGTAAATTTTCACAAGCACCTCTCATGCCCAGCTATTTGTTTACAGAAAGGAGATCAATAATCTCTTAAGGAACTGAAGGTGGTTCGAGGCTTTAATCAAGGAGGAAGAAAGGGCAAGAGGTAGATGAATTCATATCAAATTGTAAAGAGATACGGAAAATATGCAAAACATAACATTTTGAATAATGTTAAGCTCATAAAATCAGTGCTCATCTAAAACCCCACCTCCAAGCGTGTGTCTCCACATCTCCCTTCTTTACCCTACAATCAAGATGGACCAAAATGACTATCACTGGCCCAATGGACTAAAAGTAGCCATGACAAGTTATTTATTGTAAATAACCCTGACATAATTCATGCTCTTTAGCACACGTATGTGCCTGTGTACACACACACACTCACACACCAGTGTACACCACCTATAAACAGTAGACACCTCAAGATAATGCAGTCATCTGTTGGATACGTAAATGAATACACACACACACACAATCGCTTTATCCTGGAACACTTCTTTGGCACGTACCACATACCAATACCAATCTCTCAGAAAAAGATCGTGCTCTGCCTGGGCGTAATGTGTCTGTGAATATTCACATTGATGCATTTGAATGGAATTCCTTGATAACAATGTGAAGCCTGAGTTTAGAATTAGTCTAATTATAACATCCTGGAATTCGTACAATGACGTTGATGATGATTGTGATGAGGAGGAGGCGGCGGAGGAGATGACCCCATCATGCTGCATTCATTTTTGATAAATTTATAACGTCAACAAGCAAAGTATTAGGTCTGTAATGCTCTCAGTGACGGAGTTCTTAGTTTGGATGCACAGCAAGAACAGATTGGATATTTTGTAATATATATCTTGCTTCCTAAATTTACCCAATCAGAGGCCAGAAAAGAATAGATTATCAAAGCAAAAAGATAAACAGTGTTGACCAATACCCTTGCTTTTTGTTTATTTTTATTAGTGATTTTAGGTGCCCTTTTCTTAAAAGGAAAAAGAATAACTGATCCCAAGGGCACCTTGTGAATTCTAATACCAATCATGCTACAGATAAATGAGTAAGAAAAATGGACAATATAAAGTGTGCTAAAGGAAAACAATATATTCATAAAACTGATAGATTAGCACAAAAATCTACTACAGAATTTTAAAAAAGACTGTAAGTCAAGTCATTATACTTTTTACAACTTAATAGCTATAAAAATCGAATGATTTAATAAACATTTTCAAAAGCACTAGTAAAATTCAGAAAAATGGTTATATTTATTCCTGAAAATTATTTTCCTAAATGGAAGGAAAAGATGATTAATGAGTCCAGACAAATTTTAATGCTGCCGCTCCCTATTTCTTTAACACAGCCAGGTGTGGTGGCTCCTCCTTGTAATCTTAGCACTTTGGGAGGCTTAGGCTGGTAGATTGCTTGAGCTCAGGAGTTGAAGACCAGCTTGAGCAAGAGTAAGACCTTGTGTCTACTAAGAACAGAAAAACCAGCCAGGCCTTGTGACAGGCACCTGTAGTCCCAGCAACTGAGGCAAGAGGATCACTGGAGCTCAACAATTTGAGATTGTTGTGAGTTATGATGCCATGACACTCTACCCTGAGAGACTCTGTCTCAAAAAAAAAAATAATAATAATCTTTAACATTTACTGCTGTGCTCAAATTGTGGGCTAAGGGACCGTATGCAACAGGTTGTCCAGATTCTCTGAGACACAGGACGAGAGACCTTTCCACACCTGTGCACAGGTTCTCCAACTGCTAGAGGGCAAGCCCTGCCTTACTGCCATTCTTCGGAGTTACACTAAACCTTGGTTAATGTGTGAGCAATAAGGGCACACAGCAACATGCCCTCCTAAGCCATGTTTCAGATCACAGTTAGCTCTGATGCAATTGGTCTCATACCCCAGGCTGTTTTCCTCTGGACTATTACATAACTTGTGCTTTAAAAGCATAATTTCTATCCATAACAAATAAAATATCTACACATATTGAATAAAAATCATTTATATTTTGAAATTTAGTTTTGGACATAAATCATACAAGAATCCTCATGAGTTCATAGAGTTTAAAATAATATATTTAATATTTGGAAAAGTGCATAGTTTTAAGTCCCCAAATTTAGGAATATGTATTATTAACTATGCAAAGGAAATATTAACATTTAGATAATTTCCACTTATACCATTTGGAGTATGACTTTTTAAGGCACGCAATAGTTGCCCAGTATTACTATGTTACAGGACTTACTTAACTTACTAAGCTTTACAGAACCAGCTGCATGAAGTTTTGTCCTTTAAATTCACTCTTCAGAATATTAGAATATTCTCAATATAAAAGTGTCAAAGTGTCTGACTTTTTAAAAATAATGGTGTCTTCCATGATAGTCCAGATGAATTTAATTTTGACTTAATATTAAGACAAAAATGTTTCAACATCAACTTGGAAGTTGTCATTTCTCAGGTAGAAGTGAAAAACAAAAGTAACTCATTTGTATAAGAACACACTTTTATTGTTTTCTATGAAGGCTGCACTTTATTAAGGCAAAGGTCTAAACAGTGAGTACAGACAAAGAAGCTTTGGAAGTATAAACAAACACCAGCACCCATCATTAGGCTGAAATGGGGTTCTAAAAGGACATTGCGAAGCCTGCTGATGGCCCAGTTACCCGAGAAGCATTCGATGAACTTTCCTTGGAATCTGTCTTATAACTGGGCTACATATTCGGTTTTTATTGTGTGAAATCCTAGAAAGCTTGGATCGGGAAGGAATCCCATAGATTCCAGGGCCCAGTGCACGAGCAAGAAGGGGATTCTCAGGGCTGGACTTGTCAGTCTCATTTTCATGCGCACGGTGACTGTGAAAGCAGACGCGCATCTCACCTTGGGACTTAATCCATCCACTAATTTATACAGTCTGAGGTGTCAGACACAATCGCCATGGCGCTCAAAAAACAGAAGGGGGAGAAGGACGAGCAAACACCTGGTGGGAGAGCAAAGGGCTTCAGAGGTCAAGTTAGGAAGATGACTCCCCCCCAGCTCTAGCTTCCCACCCCCTTCTTGGCTGACAGCTGTGCAGGTGACAGATTTGGGCACTGCGTCCTGGCTGCTGAAAACCACCAGCCTTCCTCCCGGACAGCCGCAGCTTTTCCCGTGGCTACGTCCTGATCTCCCCGGAAAAGAACGAGGCACTTTCTTCTCCCCACGAAAAGCCCTTGAAACTTGGCTGAGGGTCTGAACCCAGCCAGCGTTGGCTCTCTAGTCTGGCCCTGGCGGGGCACATGGCAAAGGCTGCCGGAGGAGGCGTCGTCGCCACCCGGCTCTTTAAGTTCCCTCCCAGCCTACGCAGATCTGCGGAAGTTTGGGAAGGGGCCCTGGTGTCCTCGGGATCCTGCCTGCACCTGTAATGTGAAGAGCCGCAGAAGGAGCGCGGAGGGGCACGTCTGCCTCTGCCCTTACGCCCAGTCCCAACGCCTTCCTGGCTAATTACCTTCCTGGCCTCCTGGCGCCGGTGACCTTCCCTCTATTCTGTACCCTACTGTACCTTTGTTCAATGGTCTAAGGCAACATTCCGTTATTCCGTTTGGTTTCTTTCTTTCTTTCTTTCTTTCTTTCTTTTTAACGTGAAAATTAGCGAAGGTCTCCCCGCTTCTCCCCTTGTTCAAGTCAGAGTATTCATCCCTTCAGCAGAGCACACGAGGGAATGTTCTAGCTCAAGGCCGCTTTGCCCCAGGACTCCAGATTCCAGAGCTTGGGAGAACTGGAACTTTGAGGACAGTGAGGTAGCGAGACAACCAGAGAATCCGGAGAACTGGCTCTCTCTCTCTCTCCCTCTCTCTCTGTCTCTCTCTCTTCTTTCCCTTCCCTTTTCTGCACTGGTGGGTCTCTGTGGTCACCTCACATCGCGCTTTCCTCGGGGACCTCCTGCCCAGAGTCCCGTCCGCCCCCTCGCGTCCTGAGCCGGAGCAGCTCTGCGCCCAGGCGCGGGTCGGTCCTCTCCCGCCCCCTCCCGTCCACACCCACGTCCCCCACTCAGCGCAACCCTCTTTCCACTTCATCTATTCACTAGCGAAGTTTTGCATCCCCGGGGTCTTCACCGTTTCCTTCCCAAGTCAGGCAGCATCTCTCTAAAGAAAGTAGGAAAAGGTCTCCATCAACTTCGCCATCGCGGGCGACTGTGGGAGCACACACCTGCCTCCTGCACAGGTACACACGGCCTCAGGGTGCGTTAAGCTCGCTTGCTACAGCCGACAGGGACGCGCGGCGCGGGCAGAGCGGAAAAAGAATTTCAAAATAAGCCTGGGAAGCAGGGACCAGAAAACAGGGATTCAGCGCGCACACACACACACACACACACGCGCACACACACACCCGCCCCTGCTCACAGACCAGGTCCACCCGAAAGGCGCACACTTCTGAGGACAAACCACTGTGGATTGTACTGTACGTAAATCTTCACCGAGGCACAATTTTCTTGGGAACCAACAATCCCTTTCGTCCACCGGACTTCTCAGTACGATCGAAACCAGCCCAGTGCACTTGAGGATGGGGACCGTGGCGCTGCCGGAGCCTTCAGCCCCCAGCTCTGTCTGCAGAGACCCTCAGTCAGGTGCGGCCCCCAGGCCAGCAGAGCAACAAGCGGGCTGTCGGCAGGAGGGCCGGGTCCTCTCTGCCCTGTCCCTGCGCGGGTCACCTCTCCCTGGTGTCTCCCCCACCCCCCAACCCAGCCGCCAGCCCCGCCAAACGAGCGCAGGGGAAGGGGAAAGCCGAAGGAGCGACTCACCCCCAGCTTCCTGCTGCGGATTTTCACGTAGCCCTGCTTGACTATGTCGTTAAAGTTGGAGGCCATGGCCAGCGCGTCCGGGCTCGTCCGCTCCGCGATCCGCTTTCCGGAGTCGAGAGCCGCCGTCCGCCGCTAGGTCCGCTCGGGTCTCGCATCCAGCCAGCCGCCGCCAGCAGCAGCGCCGCCGCCGGGTCCTCCCCGAGCTCCTGCCGGCGGGGACGCGGGGACCGTGGCAGGGCCGCCGCGGACGGGGAACGGGGCCCGGCGCGGGGAGCGGCGCCGGCCCTCGGCGATCCGGTCCTCACCTTCGCCCCCCGCCGCCAGCCGAGCGCCGCGGCCCGCGCCGCCGCCAGCTGTGGGCGCCCCCTCCGCGCCGCCGCCCCCGGCAGCACCCACGGGCTGGCGCCTCGCTCGGCGGCGCACAGCTGGCCGGAGCGCACCCTCGCGGCTCCCCGGCGCGGGGGAGGGGCGGGGACGAGGGGCGGGCTGATTCGCCGGCCCCGCTCCCTCCCTCGGCCCGCGGGGCGGCGGGGCTCCAAGATGCTCGCAAGACGCGCTCCTTCCCTGGCGACGCGGGGTACCGCGCCCCACCCGGCCCCTGCGCCCGCCGCGCTCCCCGGGTGCGGAATTCCTAAGGACACGGTCCTCGTTCCGGGGCTCTAAATCTCCAAACTGGACACGGGGGAAGGGGCGGTGGGGAGACTTCCAACGCTGAAGGCGAACAGGAACGACACAATTGTTTATTTCAGTGTTAATGTGCATTTTTATCCCTGAGCACACTCGGCCCTTCCAGGTCTTTGCCCGGCTAGATCTGAAAATCGACGCCAGCCCCTTCCCGGTGTACACAAAGAGACCGATGGTGCGCATGTGTCTGATCCGCCCGCTGCTGGAGACACTGGCAGTCGCGGGAGCAGCCGGGCGCCGGCGTCCTGCACTGAGGAAGCCCAGGAGACGGACCCGAGCGGCTGCCTCACGCGTGGCTTTTGGTTAAGGATGATGGAAGTGGCTCCTGGCCCTTCTCGGGGGAGATGGAAACCATGGCTGTTATCAGTGGACGCGAATGATTTATGGATGCCTTCAACTTGTAAAAACAAAAGAATGAAGAACTTTCTCCCCTTAATGTGGGAACACATGGTTTTTAAAAAGGTTCTTCCCCATTGCAAAGGCAATTTAATTTAAAATAGACATTATTTTATAAGCTTCAAGGAGAAAAGAGGGAGTAATGAATTTTGGCTGGAGGCAATATATGGATTTTTACCATAGGCTAGACCATTGAGTACTTAGTGGCTAAGGATGTTTCTAACTGAGAAAAATGCATAAGGACTGAACATTTGTTATGGTGACTCAGTTTATAAAGTTTATATTTAATAAAAGTTCAAAAATGCTGCTTATTTTCGTTCATTATGGCAAACAAATAGTTTTCCAGGTTCTCATTTAAAATGTGGTAGCAATATTTGAAACGTTAAGATTGAGTACGTAAGATTGGGAAACTGAACTTGATGGGGGGGGGATGTGTAAAAGCTTGAATAGCTGGATAACATGCCCTTGAGTCCAGTCAAATGACCATCATTCCAAGGGGAGATTTTTGCCTCACTCTTAGCAAGAATCTCCACCTAGGGTCCATGTAACCCAAAGGGAATTCTAACTTGTCTTAATAGCACATTATTCTTATCATTTCCTTCCTTCCTTCCTTCCTTCCTTCCTTCCTTCCTTCCTTCCTTCCTTCTCTCACCTCATGCAAAGTACCAGATGCTGATGCAAATAATTACAGTAACAGAGCAAGGTCCCTTACGCTCTCATTCTGGAATGGGCTCAAGCTCTTACCTTCTTGGCAAATTTACATTCACTCGCTATTAACTCCATGTAATTCCTTCCTCTAAATGCTTGACACTTGTTCTTTGTTACATTGTTTCATTACTCTTGCATGACATTTTTTTTTAAATATGGAGACTTTATGTTTGCAAATGATTGAAATACATTATCTTATTCAGTCCTCTTTGCAACTACCTATGTTAGATAAAGGATATTGTCATTTACTAGATAAGGAAACTCAGAGCTGTAAGTTCAAGGTTGGCTTGGGGTCCACCATACATACCCTGACCACTGATCTCCTCCTTCACCATTTATATCAGCTGTTTTCATGAGTTAATTGTAAGATCTTTGAAGTCAAGAATTACATTTGTCTCGGCAACATTTTTAATGCTTACACCAGGGTCAGGTATGGTAAATGTGGCTTTTAATGAGTGTATAATAATTGTGCCTACTCACTAATGCTTAGTAAGGATTTTATAATACCCTAACATTATTTAAACATTCTTCCTTATTTCCTTCTTATTTTTAATTTTTGATTATAACAATGAGTGTGCATACATATTCCTCTTTTCATGTTTGTTTACTTACCTCTTGAAAACACTATGTTATTTTTCATGAAGGTTTTTCCAGTTCTGGATTTGGTAGATTGTATTCTCATGGCATCATTTAAATGTATTTACTGAAATCCCACCTGTCCTGTTAGCTGTTAATGAGATTTTTACGAATTAGACTACATTCTTCTTTTTGTTTTTTGCAAGAACAATTCTTAAGTGATGTGCCTAGTCTACTGAATCCCATCAAAAGGCACAAAATGTCTGGATGTCTGATTGATGAGGGGACTAAAGTGCTGTCAGCCTGACTCATACATTATAAAATTATAAAACATTTGCAGAAATATAAATTATATAAAATCCTTAAAGAATATAGAATCATAGTATTTTTCATCCACATTCCACCTTATAATTTCTCCGGCTACTGGTGAACATTGCTTAGAGGTATTAGTTCCTTAAGAATTGCAAAGTTGTGATTTTCTAATTTGATCTTGTTCTTGAATTTCTGAACTGTTATTCTCTTTCTATAAAGCAAAGGAGGAAACAAATAAAACTTCCCATTGCAAACTATATGCTTGATTCTTTATCAACCATTTTTCGGAAGTATCAAATGGGCACTAGTCAACTCAGAATGAATGCTGACTCCATTTGGAATATCATCTTTAGAGCTGTGATTTTGTATATATGTTGTATTTGTGTTTCACAGTCATTCTTCTTTTTATTGTATGAATAATCCAATCTGGAGTAGAAGAAGCTGCTTCAGTTGGCATTTTTGTGTTTCCAAGGAGCTGATTCAGTTGACATTTTTGTATTTCCAATAGGTCCTCATGGACTTTGCCAGCCTTGTGATCAATCAGAAGGTATCCCACGCTCATCTCGTATTATACATTTTCATCTCCAGGCCTGGAAATCATTATTTCTCTTGAAACCTTTGTTTATTTTAAGGGAAAATGAAATTCAGCTCCCACAATCTGGTTGCTAGGGTGTTCTAAGATTTTCAGTTACAAAGCAAGGGAATATTTTTATTTTAGAAATATATTTTAAAAGAAAAAAATCTCAGTTTTAAAGGATATTTCCAATTCAAATGAATGTTAACACATTTCATATTTAAGGATTGCTTCTTTTCCTTTGAGGTTTTCATCATATGAAATGTTTACAAGTTTCCAAAGTCAAACCTATCAACAAGGCACGTGGAGTGACACAGCTCCAGCTTCTGTGTCTTCCTCTGTGTTTTCTGCCTTTCTTTGTTATTTCAATCTCACTATTAAATTTCTCCCATAGGATTCTGAATGCCTTCTGCATTGTTTTGATGTTCACTGAGATTCTTGAGGACAGCTATTTTGAACTCTCTGTCTGAAAGGTCACATATTTCCATCACTCTGGGGTTGATCACTGGTGCCTTAATTTGTTTGATGAGTGTTTTTGATGCTTGTGGATGTTTGCCAATGTCTGGACAGTAAAGAGTTGGGCATTTATTCTAATATTTGCCCTCTATGCTTGTTTGTACCCATCCCTCTTGAGAAGGCTTTCTAGGTATTCAAAGGGAATTGAGCATTGTGATCTAAATCTTTTGTTACTGCAAGGATGTTAGCATTGGAGATGCCCCAAGACCAGTAATGCTGTGACCCTTGTAAATGGTGATACTGGCGTGGTGGGTCTGGGTAAAATCTGAGAGAACTCCCTGAATTACCACACAAAGGCTCTCTCTTCCCCAACTTTCCCACAAACAGGGAAAGGAGTCCCATTCTCTGTGCTTGGAAGCTTGGAGTTGTGAGAGGTGTGGGCACCCCTTGTGGTGGCCACCACAGCTGGAAGTGTGCCAGTTCACAGTCTCCCCCCAGGTTCCTGGGGAGTACGCTCTGGCTACTGCTGAAGTCTATTCAAGGCCTAAGGACTTTTTATTCAGCAGGTGGCAAATTTTGCCAGGGCTCCCTACTCCCCTTCAGGGTAGTGAGTTCCTGTGTGCCCCAGGGTAGGTCTAGAAATGCCCCTAGGAGCTAAGCCCTGAAATCAGGGGCTTAGGAATCTGCTTGGTACTTTATTTTACTGTGGCTGAGCTGGTATCCCAGTTTCAAGACTAAGTCTTCTGTACTCTTTCCTTTCCTTTCCCCAAGAAGAAGGAGGCTCTCCCAAGCTCTACTGCCTAGATTTGGGAGGGGTGAACAGGCATTCCCTTGGCCCCCCACAGCTGCCATCTCATTGGGTCACATGCACGCCAAGACTACTGGTGAGGAGTCCAGCAAAAAACAAGGACTAACCCAAGGACTGCAGTCTTTGTGGCCTGAATGCCTTTCACATTTCTTCCAGGCCCAAGGCCAGTTTCATTAGCCAGTGGTGGAACCAGAACTCAAGTTCCTGCAGCTGGGGAGGGAAGGACCCCTCTGTCCAGGCTGGCCTAAATTGGTTTGTTCCCTCCATGGGGTTCAGCAGAATATCTCTCTGTTCTGTGCTCTCCTGTGACAGAGTGTCCCTGAGTTCCAATACTAAACCCCAAAGTCCCATGATTGCATCATTCTCCCTCCCCCAAAATATAGATCCTCTCTCCACGGAGCACTGACAGGTGCCGGGAGGAGCAAGGGGGTGTGGGCAACCCAGGGCTGTACTTCCCACCCTCTTCAGTGCCTCTTTCCTAGATAGAGTGTACGGGCCAGGTACTGAGATGGCTCACCTGATTTTTTGCTCTTCCTAAGGTGCTTTCTGGCATAGGGAACTGTTCAAAATTTGGTGTTCTTGTGGGCGATAATCGCAGGAAGGTTCTCTTCAGTCATCGTGTTCTGCTCCCTACCCCAATCTAATTCTCTTTGTAGGAAACCATTTTTCTTAGTTTTGGTTTATCTTCCATTGTTCCTTCTTGACGATATAAAGACAAATATGTGCTCCTATCTATGTCGTTCTTACCAGAAAGAAAGCATACTATGCACCAAATTATTTTTCTGGCAGACAGCTTTCAACTGTGCCACAAACATCTCCCCTTCTTGACATGACCCCTTGTGTAATTCCTCCTTCTCAATGTGGGCTAGATTTTTTGACTAACTTCTACAGAACATGGCAAAAGCAATGAAGTATCCTTCCCTGATCAGATTATAAAGAGACTGTGGGGGTGGGGGCACCTGTAGCTCAGTGAATAGGGTGGCCAGGCCCATATACCGAGGGTGGCAGGTTCAAACCCCGCCCCAGCCAAACTGCAACAAAATATAGCTGAGCCTTGTGGTGGGCTCCTATAGTCCCAGTGAATCAGGAGGCTGAGGCAAGAGAATCGCCTAAGCCCAAGAGCTGGAGGTTGTTTGTGAGCTGTGATGCCATGGTACTCTACCAAGGGCAAAAAGGTGAGACTCTCCTCTCTAAAAAAAAAAAAAAAAAAAAAAAAAAAGATTATAAAAAGACTGCGGCCTCCGTGTCAGGTCATCTCTGCCAACTGCTGGCTCTGGAAGCAGCAGGCTATTACAGTGTGAGCCAGACTAGGCAGGGGCCCACGAAGGAGCTGGGATGTTGCTAAGGCTTTCCAAAAGCCATCTCAATAAACTAGAAAAATGAATCCCCTTTAACAAGCCTTTAGATGAACATGCCCAGGAAACACTTTGGAAGGGAATCTGAGCCTGATCAGCCAACCAGCCTGCTCCTAGATATTCCTAAACAAACAAGCAAACAAACAAAAAGCGATAAGATACCAGATGTTTGTTTCTTCCATATGCTAACTTTAGGGGATAATCTGTTATACATAAAAGGATAATTCAAATAGATTGTGGTATGTGGAAGTGGGGTGTTGCCTTAACAAAAACCACTAAATTTCCAAATGGTTATGGAATCATCAGTTAGTTTGAGAAGAGTTTTTTTCCTTTTCTGTCCCATTTAAGTGAGGGGCTTTAAGATATTCACATTATTTGGCTGCCTCTACCCACGGCATCATACAGAGCAGCCATGTCCATCTTTATAAATGCTGTATTTATAACAAAGACTTTTGCATATTTAGTCCATTTATTTAGGCTTATTAGAGGGAGTGCAGTATGAGTACCTTTCATCCAATGTTTAATATACAATCTTTGACTGGATCTTCTTCAATTTGAGTGGCTCAAAAGGTACATACTTCATGCACTTCTGCTTTTGTATCTTTATTCAGCTGAACAGAAGTCTGTTTTTATTATAGAGCCATGGATTTTAGTCATTTATAATATTTATAATATGTTTTTAATACGTTTCTAAGGTGAATTAACAGGTGGTGATGGAAGTCTATTTCCTATCCCAATGTATACATTATTATTTTCATTTTTAAAATTTGTGATAACAGGTATTCTACAAATTCTGTCTCTCCCTGATTTCCACATTCTCATGGGAATGGTTTAGAATTATGATTTTTTTCAGTGAAATTTGAGTGAATGTACATATTTAAAAATTAAGTTCTCTCTCTTACAAATAAGACTTCTTGCTTCATTTTTTTTTCCAAAGTCATGATCCTTGTTGAAGTATTGCAGCTCCTGACATATGCATCATGTGTTTATTTTTTCAACTCATTCTTTGGCAGATTTTTGCTGTCACTAATAATATTATTTCATTAAATTTTATATCTGGTGAAAAATTATATTAGGTTATTTAAATTTCTCTCATAGAACCCTTGCTGTGAGCTCCTATTCTTCACAATTCATTTTAAGTTGATTTTATTACATTTCTTCTTCATATAAAAATAATTTTATCTCCCATTCAATATTTTCCTATAATATTTTTTCTTATTTTATTTCTAAAGGGTGTAACTTCTGGAACAACATTAAGTAACAGTTTCTTGAGTTGTAGCTTAATAACATTTTCAATAAATGAGAGTTTGGGGAGGGTTTAGTAGTTAATATGTTGACTGTTGACTAAGGTAAAATAGTTCTTTTCAATTCATACTTTAGGAAGTACTTCTTAACCAAAAATGTTTATTAAATTTTACTTTTAGAATCTGCCAAGATCATAAAATATAATTTACACCTCAGTTATGATAAAGTAAGTACATTGGTATGAGTGTTGACCATGTTTGTTTTCCTAAAATACAGCTTATTTGATCACAATTAATAATTCATATAATAAAGTACTCAGTGTGGGCAGTGCCTGTGGCTCAAAGGAGTAGGGTGCCAGCCCCATATGCCAGAGGTAGCGGGTTCAAACTCAGCCCCGGCCAAAAACTGCAAAAAAAAAAAAAAATAATAATAATAATAAAGTACTCAGTGTGATGGGTTATGTTACCTATAATTAGTATAGTTAGTTTATAGTTGTATGTCTTTGTGTTCTATGTGCCTTTTAAAAAAGGGAAATAGAAAATTACGTTCCTCTTCCTACTTTCAGAAATATTTTAAATATAAAAATTGTTTGGACCAGGGAAATTTGACAGAATTTTTTTAATCCCATATATTTGAGAAGCTAATTCTTTAATTACTTTAAGCTCTTTCTGAGATTAATGGTTCCTCCACGTGTACAAAATTTTTCTTTGCTAATTTTAGTGACTTATGTAATTAAAATTCACAATATCTTCATGTTTTTTACATTACTGTTTCATGTTATATATAGAATTTTAGAAATCGCATTGGTATTTTTAAGTATACTCCCTTTCTTGTTCCTAATATTTTGTATTCCTCCTTCCTTTCTTTTAATTATGTTTACCAGAGATGGGTCTGCTTTTTCCGATTAATCAACTCTTCTTTCTTCGTTTCGGACCTATTCAATAATGTTTGTTCAATAGAGTTGGTAAGATTGGTCATCCTTGCTTGTTTCTGTACTTTGGGAAAATTTTCTAATATTGCAACATTGTGATATTAAATTTATGAATAGCTTTTGTTCTGAAGATTCGTCTATTGATGATTTTCTGATTCTATCACGAGCAGATGTTGAATTTTATCAAATGGTAAATGTTATCTTGAGGAGGAGACAGTGTTTCAAGCACTTACAAGACTCCCAAGTCATTCCCACAATTCCACTTGGTTTCCCAAGTTCACTGTCCCGGGAACAAAGCAAAAATTCCCGCTCCAGATATTTCAGTATAGTCAGGTGTTCTCAGGGAAAAACTGGCTGCTTAAACATGATTTCCCCACTTTTAATATGGCTTTAAATATTTACTTGTCTGTTGTGTTCATTTTTTTGCTACTCATATATTATCCTGTTTCTCTTTCGGGAATGTTGTTTTTAATCCTGAACCTAGAATTTGGTTTTTTCTTTGTTTCCCCTAATTGTTGTCCATCTCTTCATTCTTAACTTTCTTCTCTGAGGCATTCCTTGCACTTGATCTTCCAGACCATAATCTCATGTAGCAACAGTAATTTTGCTGTCTTTGAATCATCTTCTAAATATTTAATGGGGAAATCATGTTTGTATTTATCATAGATCTTTTGTCTGCATTAGGCAAGCGTCCTTTCACTGTACTCATATGGCATTTGTACCATTGTATTTTATTCACATCCATCTGCCCTGATCGTCAGCTGTGCTCCGGGTGGTTTGCTCTGTGTCCTTTGCTTGAACTCACTTACTTTGGGACACTTTGACATATGAATGGCTTGTCTGGATGGGAGACTGATAGACTGTGAGTTAAGTGTTCTGTACCTCGTGGACTGGATGGACAGAGGCAAGCAGGCTCTCAGTCCCCTAAAACACCTACAAAAAAGTTAGTTGCTCTTCTGTGGGCTTCCAATTTCAAGGAACGAGAAATGTCAGCTCACACATTTGTCTGTTTATTTGTCTGTTTGCAGTCCGGGAAGCTGCATTCCCCTGAGGACTATGCTGCCTTTCCCTTAAGGGTTCTGAGGACTTCTGGGGACCAAGCTCTTTCCTGAATCGGTGGCTTTCCAGTGTTACCCTTTTGCTATTTTTCAGATCCCAGAGAAAAGCATGACAAGCAATTAATATTTTTAGACTACAAAAGTCTACAGTTTCTGCGTTTGCACCCAACTCTTAAAAGCTCTTATTAGCCACTTGTTTCAGAAAGTAAGAGCTTGCGGGAGTAAGTAACAAAAGAGAAAGCCAAAATCTTCTGGGTTTATTTTTTCCATTTTTCTCATCACGCACTTTATGAATACACATTGAACTTGAAGGCTAGAATTTCTGTATACAACTCTGAGAATTTCTTCAATTATTTTAGTTTTTTTTAATTCCCAATTTTCAGATATTAGGCTTACTCATTCTGTTTTGTTTCAGGTTTTATTTAATCTATTCCTTTTTACTTTATACATCAGGGAATTTCATGGACTTTACCTTTAATCCCTTCCTTTGTTTAATAATTTTACTGTTTTTTGTTTGTTTTTGCCATGATACTTCTCATTAACCAGAGGTTTCGTTGCTCGGATTTTTTCTTTTTATAGTTTAGTCTTTCAATGTTCTTTCTTTCTTTCTTTCTATTTTTTTTATTAAATCATAAACACAGAGATTATGTATACATTAATGCATTTATAGGGTACAATGTACTGATTTCATACAGAATTAGGAACACTGACACCACACTGATTAGATGCAAATTCTTCTGACTCTTGGGAAGGAGTGATGCTATTTTAAAAGTCTTCTGCTCTTTGAATTATCTGTCTTAATTTGAGTCTACTTTTGTCTTTTTTTTGTTTCACTTGGTCTTCTTACTTCATGCTTTAGAGAATTCTCCTATAATTAGTGACGCTTGGTGGGCTCATATGTTTTTCTTTAAATCTAAGGACCAGAGGGCAGAGTGGCAGACCTTCACGGGTGAGCAGCTCTCCCTTCGCCATTAGTACACGGCGTCATCCCCCAGGTTGGCAACGTCCCGACTGGCAGGTGGGTCCTTACTCAGTCCTGAACACTCACCCTGGTTGCCTTTCTTCTTCCCAATCAATAAGTCAGTTTCTCTGAAGAAGATCCCTCTGAATTTTTGCCTCTGGATAAAATGCCAAATTGCCAGAGAGTTCAGTGAACTAGCTTTGTAGGTCAGTGAGAAGATCGCAGTCCTATATTGTCTTTCGATTATTTTCTATTGTTTCCATTTTCCCTTGTAGATTCCGCACTGTCCACTAACTTTGAAGCCTCTTTGGTATGGTTATGCCCAGCAGACTGCCACGACTTCTCTAGAGTAGTAACTTTCTTGGTTGTTTTTTCCTGCAACTGTCTGTGTACTCTTCATCCTTCAGCTCCTCTCCACCCACATTCTTTATTCTGCAGGTGCTCAGATAAGGTCTCTTAATGGCTGTCCTCCAGCTGTCTTCACTATTGTGGATGTATATTTTTCTTTACTCTCACTTTATAAGAAAAAGAATGCAGGTGACATATTAGTTAAGTTCATCATTTTGAAAAGAAGTATTTTTTTCCTATTCCTCTTTGCTAAATTTATTTAAATTCATTATTTTTCTCTTCTTGCCTTGTAAAGTAGAAGCTTAACTAGCATATTTTGCTTGTTTTTAAATGCTGAAACCATTCAATACTCTGCAATTTCCTTTCAGATTGATTTTGAGTATATTCATTACAGCATATGTGATGTTTTCATTATGATTACATTCATTGCTAAACCATCAGATATTAAGATTTTGATTTATCTTTTGTCTCAAGAACTATTTAATAAATGTAAAAACAAAAATAAACCCCAGATACACTTTTATGTTAATTTAAATGTGACTGCAATATTACAAGAGGATGAATGCTATGTAATTCTAATCCTATAAAATTGAATACTGTTTGATAAGGAGAATATGACTAATATTTCAAAATTCCCATGGGTATGGAAAATAAATTTTCTCAAAATGTGCCCATGTGGTATATTGATCTTAATTATATTATTTAATTCTTTATATGCCTATGAGTTTTTTGTCTATTTTGACCAAAATTATTGAATATATTAACCTCAACTGTTGTTTCTGAGAATTTTTTCTTTGTATTTCGGCATGCAAATTTATCCCTATAAGATTTTTCACGGAGAAGAGGACATGATATTGGAGATAGAGATTGATGTAATTCTGCTGAACTTGACATATTTTTATCTGATACAAGATGTATGAATAAGTCACAGAGTTGTCTATGAGTACGATATAATGGAACAATCCTATTACAAGCCTATCACGCAGTATGCACTCAATGAATGCCATATATACCTTTCTGTATTGTCAAATTTTATCCTGCCTTGTGCATTTCAATGCAATATTCAGCACATAAATTTCTGTCTGCTTTATCCTTAGTTTAAATATACACTTGTTAACAAATTTACTTAGTGTTAATGCATTTTGCCTTGAGTTTTCTTTTGCTTAATAATTTTATTAAGATGTCTGTGTTGTACTAGTAAAGATGCCTAAATTAATCTATTCTGTTTTTCTTGGGTGTATGTGGGTTACAATTTTCTTGCATTTTAAAATACATTTTGGGTACATTTGGGAGTTTGCTTATTAATTTAATTCTAAAATTCTTTCCTTTTGTGCCTTATGTACTTATTATGTCCCTATTTTCTATTCTGTGTTTTCTGGTTTTGTACTTTTTTTTTTTTTGGTTTCTTTTCTTTTTATAGAGACAAAGTCTCACTCTATCACCCTGGCATCATCATAGCACACTGCAACCTCAAACTCCTGGGCTCAAGTGATCCTCCTGCCTTGGCCTCCTGAGAGTACTCACCACCTTGCCTGGCTATCTTTTCTAATTTTGCTCAGGGTGGTTCAAACTTCTGACCTCAAGTGACCCCTTCCTCTTACAGGTGCCAGCCACTTTGCCCAGCCCTGTTTTTTTTCTTCTCTTCTTTTTTTTTAATATGCTGTTAAATGGATTCTATTTTCTTTCTTTTTATCTTTGTCAGTATTTGGGGAATGAGGTCATCTATTTTTAATATTACAACAAATTATTTAAAATATTTCAAAAGCATTTAGGTACTAGTAATTAAAGAGAGACTGAAAATTTTCTTTGCTTTTTTCCTACTTTGGATAGAGGTTAACCAACTTTTATCAATTTCTTCCCTCTCTAAGTAAGATTTAAAATATAATCTTGGATGGATTGGTAGTTTCCAATATATCTGTATCTTTTAAAATATATTTGATAGTTCATTTAAGTTTATGACATGATTTGTTATTAAGAATTTGAATACAGTTATCTTTTCCTTTCTAATCATAGAAGAAAATATTTGTAAATCTTATTTCTAGTTCCCATTAAAATAAGCAAATAAGTTCAAGGTATGAAACTCTAATGTTTAATTATAAAACTTAATTTGAAAGGAAAAAAATCTGTGTTAATTAATTGGCATGCTCCTTTGTATGGAATACTGACTGACATACTTATATAGCAAGTAATTCAAGAAAAATAAGATTATTTAGTCAAATGGAGTTGCAGAGAATTTCTGTTTCTGTAAGCCAGAGATGTCTAATTTTATAATAAATCCAGTTGTGTGTTTTCAACTCTCTGGGAGCTTTTATTTTATTTTGGAGATTTTTTTCCATACTGAGATGACATTTTTTTTAAATTAAATGATAGCTGTGTACATTAATGCATTATGGGGTACAGTGTGGTGTTTTCATATACAATTTGAAATATTTTCATCAAACTGGTTAACATAACCTTTATGTTATTTTCTTAGTTATTGTGTTAAGACATTTATATTCTACTTTTAGAAAGATTCACTTGTACCCTTGTAAGATAAACCATATAAGTAATCCCTCCAATCTCCCTCCCTCCACCATCCCCCACTTCTCCTCCCCCCTCTCCATATTCTTAGGCTGTAATTAGGTTATAACTTTCATATGAAAGCTATAAATTAGTTTCATAATAGGGCTGTGTACATTGGATACTTTTTCTTCCATTCTTGTGATACTTTGCTAAGAAGAACATTTTTTTTATTAAGTCATCTATACATAGAGCATGAATACATTTATGCCTTTGTGGGATTCAATGTGTCGATTATTTGTACAAATTGGAGTGCTTACATCCTACTAATTTACATAGCTTTCACCTCATTTACTTAATCACAGTGTTAAGACATTTGTGTTCCATACTTGATAGATTTGACTTGTACCCTTGCGATATGCTCCATAGGTGTGGTCCCACCATTAACCTCCCTCTGTCCAACTACTCCCCTCCGTTCCCCTTCCACTCCCCTTCCCTCCTTCATCCTGGGCTATAGTTGTGATTCATCTATCATATCAAAGTGTGAGTGATTATAAATTGGTTTTATAGTAGTACTGAGTACATTGGATATATATTTTTTCAATTCCTGAGATACTTTACTAAGAAAAATATTTTCTAGCTCCATCCATGTAAACGTAAAAGAGGTAAAGTCTCCATCTTTTTAATGCTGCATAGTATTCCATGGTATACATATATCATAATTTATTAATCCATTCATGGGTCAATGGACACTTGGGCCTCTTCCAAGACTTGGCAATTATGAATTGAGCTGCAATGAACAGTCTGGTGCAAATACATTTGTTGCCAAGTGTTTTTTGGTCGTTTGGATATGCACCTAGTAGAGGAATTGCAGGATCAAATGGAAGGTCTACATTTAGATCCCTGAGTGTTCTCCAAACTTCTTTCCAAAAGGAACGTACTAGTTTGCATTCCCACCAGCAGTGCAATAACCTTTGGCCAACCTAACCAGAAATAAGAGCTGACTTCCCACTAGGACTTGTTAGATAGACCCTGGCTTTGCAGATCTGTCTTGTCCATGAAGGGATTTTAATATTCTTGTTCTGTCTCTAACAGCCTCTGAAGAAACATCTTTGGTGCTAAGTTTTCCCTATAATGTTCAGCTTCTTTGTTTTTCAAAAACATAATTAATCTCTGCCACTCACAATTCATTTCTGAAACCTTCTTTCATGTGGAAATAATGTGAACAGAATATGAAAAAATATAATTTCCATGAGCCTCAGATTCTACAGGTAATGAAGGTGAATGTCAATAATTCAGAAATTGATTGATATCAGGTGATAAGACTTCCTTACAAGTTGTTCATCCCATAGATTATGTAAAACAAATAGTGGGTATCTCCTGTCTTGAATTCTTTTTCTTTCTTTTTTTTTTTTTTTTGGTACAAAGAGTTTATCCTTTCCAAGTTTTTTGGAACATTATATCTTAAATCACAGACAAAAGGTCCTCTCTCTCTCTCTCTCCACACACACTTATCCTCATTCTTTTTCACTTCAGGAAACAGGTAAACAGTTACAACAGTAGCTTAGTTATTTCGATCAAATCACCAACCTTTCTCTCTCTTTATCTCTCTTTATCTCTCTCCCAAACATACAAACAGTTTGTAACTTACTAATTGCAGTCAAAATTGTTGTTACGCTTCACTCCTAGGTCTTTCATTCTCAGGGATTTTAATATTAAATATATGAAATTCACCAACATTAGTATAATAAAGATAGCTTTTTTTTTTAACAGATAAATAGGAGGATACAAATGATTAGTTTACCTTGTTTCTGTTTCTAAGGTAAAGTTCAAGTTGTAGTTGAGCCCTTCACCAAGCAGGTGTGCTGTATACCCTCACACCGTGCACATTAGGTGAGCGCTCACACACACCACCCTCCCACACACACACTTAAATATACTTGTGTTTTTCTTTTGTGTGGTTGTTTTTCTTTTGGTTTCATGTCAGTATTGAGTACATTGAATGCTTGCTTTTCTATTCTTGTGATACTTTACTAAGAAGAATGTGCTTCAACTCTGGCCAGGCAAATTAAAAGATATAAAGTCTCCATCTGTTCTGTGAGTGAATAGCATTCCATGGTACACATATACCTCAGTTTATTAATCCATTCATGGGTTAATGGACACTTGGGTTGGTGGACACTTGGGTTGCTTCCATGTCTTGGCAGTTGTGAGTTGATCTGTGATAAACGTTTTAGTGCAAATGTCTTTGTGATAAAATAATTTTTTGTCTTTTGGATAGATATCAAGTAATGGATTGAGGGATCAAACAAAAGGACTACTTTTAGCTCTTTGAGGATTCTCCATGTTTCTTTCCACAGAGACTGTATTAGTTTACAATCCCACCAGCATTGTAAAAAGTGTTTCCCTCTCTTTATATCCACACTAGCATTTGCAGCTTTGGAATTTTGTGACATGGGTTATTCTCATTAGAGTTAGGTGGTCTCTCAGAGTGGTTTTGCTTTGCATTTTTTCTGATGATTAGGGATGATGAGCATTTTTTCATGTGTTTGTTGGCCCTTATTCTTTCTTCTTGAGAGAAGTTTCTGTTCAAGTTCCTTGTCAACTCATAAGTGGGGAAAATAACTTATGAAGAAGACTCCCTTGGTAATTGCAGCAACACCAAAAATAAATAGATGGGACCTGATCAAACTAAAATGCTTCTGCACAGCTAAGGGCACCAGAACTAAAGCAAACAAACAGCCATCAGAACGGGAGAAGATATTTGCGTATTGTGAATCTGACAAAGGACTGATAACTGGAATCTACAGAGAACTCAAATTAATCGAGAAGAAGAGAGCAAATACAGCTTTTAGTATTGTTCATTATGGACCTATGTTATGCAGCAAAAAGCCACCTTGAAACTGAGAATTACTCCGGGATTTGAAGTCACATTGTCCCATTTAGAGTCTTATTTCTGCAAACTGTAAGCTCTATGAACTGGGATAGTTTGGAAAGTCATTTTCTTTTTTGATCTTATATTTCTTTGGTGAAAGTAAAATAAGCCAATACAAATAAAATGCTCCACATAACTAACACAGTCATCAAGTTACAGACGAATGGAAGCAATAGAAACTTAAAGCACAGCATACATATGAATCACACCACCTGTAACTTCAGTTCTATCTAGGGGACAACATAAAAAAAAAAAAAGAACATTCAATGCGCCCAAAATCTGCTTTGGATCCCTTGATTGTAGACACAGATAAATATCCTAGCTATCTCCTTGTTCAGATGCGGGAAAATGTAACACATCCAGTATGAGCCCTGGATAAATAAATAAAAATAGTTATGGAATATAAATACGCAAAAGAAACTTATAGAGATTATTTAAAATATAAAAAGGAAAATTGGATTTAAAGAAGAGAAGAAGTATTGGAAGTTTACACTTGAGTATAGGAATGATGATGTTAGAATTTTTTTCCTTTCAAGCTCTCCCGAAATACACTGAGGCTGATTGACAGGTTGCCTGCCTTAATGCTTTCACAGGAGATTTTATACACAACGCCACAGTGGCCAGACAAGGCCCCAGGTCAGTCATGATTCAGAGAGGCAATTTCTTACTCAGTTATACAAACCCGGGTGATTCATCACTGTCTTCCTTCTTCCATCCTCTCAATGATTCAGACAGAGGTTATCTTGCTCATGTTTTCTGCATTTTAAATATCACTTGGAACAGGTTCTTATCACAAGACACAGAAATATCTGACATATCATAAAGCATGCAATTGAGGCAAGGCAGGGAATACAGAGTAATTGGGAAACATTTGAGGAAGCATCTGGACATTCATGAATAATTCTTCATTTATGCCACATTATAACAGATTTAAGGCAGTTAATTAGGGAAAGAACATTTTGTTTACACCTATAGTATTATGAGATACTGTATATCATATTGTGAGGGCTGAAGAATCATTATTAAAGATGGTAACATGATTGCGTACCAACCTGATAGGTCCAGTCCAAAGATAAGCATTCTGCCCAGACAGCAGATCTTAGATACATGTATTATAAAAGGTCTAACTAATTTTGCTTCACGAGATTTCAACTTAAATGACATATTTTCTTGAGATTGCTTTTGCCATCTCTATGTCTTCAGGTGAAAAATCAGTAATTTCTTTTGGAAAGACATCTGGAGAACACTTAGAGAACTAAATAGACCTACCATTTGACCCTGCAATTCCTTTATTAGGTATATTCCCAGACAACCAAAAATCACATTACAACAAAGATATTTGTATCAGAATGTTTATTGCAAACCAATTCATAATTGCCAGGTCATGGAAGAAGCCCAAGTGCCCATTGATCCATGAATGGATCAACAAACTGTGGTATATGTACACCATGGAATACTATGCAGCCATAAAGAAAGATGGAGACTTTACGTCCTTCATGTTCACATGGATGGAGCTGGAAAATGTTTCTCTTAGCAAAGTATCACAGGAATGGAAGAAAAAGTATCCAATGTACACACCCCTATTATGAAACTAATTTAAACCTTTTATATGAAAGCTATAACCTAATAACAACCTAAGAATATGGGGAGGAGGGAGGGAGAGGGGAGGAGGGAACGGGTGGAGGGAGGGGGATTGGAGGGTTCACTTCTGTGGTTTATCTTACAAGGGTATAAGTGAATCTTTCTATGAGTAGAATATGAACGTTTTAACACAATAACTAAGAAAATGACATGAAGGCTATGTTAACCAGTTTGATGGAAGTGTTTTGGTTTGTGTGTGAAAACCCCACACTGTACCCCAGAAGTTCATTAATGTACACAGTTATTATTCAATGAAAAAAAAAAAAAGAAAAAAAGAAAGCCCACAAAAAAAAGAAAAATCAGTAATTTCTTCATTCTGTGTATTAAAACAATTACTATTATTAGATAGACTTAATATTTTATAATATATTTTTTAACATACATACCCCATATAATATACTGAGCATTGCATGAGAATAATGACAGTGCTTAAGTTGCCCTTTCATATACACAGACGTGTGTTATAACCTCGCATAGTGACTTGCAGGTGATAATCATATAGTAAAAATTATGGGATAAGTCAATGTGGTAATAAATTTTATAGTAAAGAGAGTGATTAAAAAAAGAAGTATCAAACATGTCAATGAAATCCTGACAGAGACAGGAAAGTTTTAGGACAAATGATGGACTTTTCTTATTTTCATGTGAATTTGAGATTTGACAAAGTTTTGACACAAGGATTTGACTTTCTGGCAGATAGTTCGTGTGGAAAACATGGATTCTTCTAAAAGGCCATGTGACTGCTGTGAAGATTTGCCTATTTTCCTTGAGTTTTATTGATTTCATGACAAGGAATGTAAGTATAAAAGGAGGGGGAGAAAAAAGGATCTTCTGTATTTGTAATATTTATAGAACGCAGGAAATGGTTTTGTCAAAGGATGAGGAAAATCAATAGAAGGGAGTTTCTGTAGTTTCTGGGGGAAATTATTGTAAAGTGCATCAGAATCATGGTCATGACTTTGGTCGGCATAACATATAAGTCTGAAAAATGTGAGCTTGAGATTCATATCTAAGGAGAAAAACACGCTTAAATCCTGAGGTGTAAAACATGGGCCAGTAGAAAGTGCACCTTTCAAAAGGGACGTGTCTGGGAGCAAATGTGGTAGGTCCTGCTCGGCCTGTGCAGGAACGGCATCCTCACTGACAGCCAGAGGTGGAGGCTCCGCAGAGGACATTCAGTGACCGGGCGAGGGGAAGAAGAGAATGAAGAAAGGAGGAGAGAAAAAGAGGCACAGGAAGAGGGAGAGAGAGAAGAAAGGAAGGAGGGACAGCAGAGAGAAAGCGAGAGAAAAAGGAAAGAGAGATGGAGGAAGAGAAAACACCATGTCTCTGATAGGGATGGTCTTTAATTACAGATGGCCGGCTGTATTTTCAAAGGTACATTAGAATGAGTTTCTCTACTAAAGCAAGAATTATAATTGTCCTCAAGTAAATATTTGGAGTGGAGGTTTGAAAAACACGTTAGAATTTTTGTGGTCTTAGAGGATTAAATTGGGATTTTTTTTTCACAGTTTACTAAGAAACAGCCTATCATATCTCAGGAGATAGTGTTTCCCAACCATTAGAAGTTTTTGAGAAAACACTGAATTGTTCTGCCGAACGTGGAAGAAGAAATGCGTTTATTGGGAGGTGATTTTAGATACTTCTAAGATCACTTAACGACCCATAAATTTATGAACCATCTTACAAAAATCCAGACTTCACACGCATTCTCGAATCTCTTTGATGATCCTGCGTCTTCATTCACCTTCCCTCCCAGGGTTCCCCCAGCCCAGATCTCGCCTACGTAGGAAAGCTTTCTTCTCTCCCTACACCTCATTACGCTCTTCTCCCTCTGCTCTGCCTCAGCTCTGCCTGTCAGCTCCAAAATACACCGGTTTCCACTGCCTTTGAAAACGTTCTCTGTGCCTGGTCACTGCCTCCCGTCAGCATGTCACGTCTCTCCGGCTTCATCTGCTACTTCCCTTCCTCCCAAATCCACCTCGGTTCAACCCTTTGAAATTTAGTTCTGTCCTGGGGTGTTCAATGAAATCTATCTTCATCAGTCACAAATGACCTATTTATTTCAGTGTTACAATCTCTTTCTGGTTAAGATGTAACAGAGACGATGATTCAGCATAATATTGGGAAGATTTCTTTTTAATGCAACATAGAATTGGTTGCCTCGTGAGAGAGGGCTTTTCCAGTCTTCGGTATTTCTGATAATGTCCAAACATGCGTTCTTTCCCACTCTGTCTGTCTCCAGTAAGGGTTTCCCCCTCTGTCCCTCCTGGAGGATGCATCCGATGTGGGGTGCTAAAGGGAAGCATTGTGAACTCTTCCACACCAACTCCAGCGTAATATAGTTTATTGGAAACATCTAAAAGGCTGAGTTTGGGGAGTCCTGGTGATGGCTGGGAACCAAGGTGTTCAGGAGTACGAGGCACAGCAGTGCTCCCCTAAGAACATGCTCCTAAGTTAACACCTTATCTTTGGTTTTCAAGACATGTTGTTTTGCCAGGACGGGGAGATAGCTAAGCTTGTGCCATTGCCTATTCCCGCCCCTGTCCTAGTTTTCAAAGGAACTCCTCCAGCTTCTACGAGGAAGAGCAGCAATCTGATTTGCATAGGACAGGGGACAGTGAATTCCAACAGAGAAATGGCTTCTTGTAATAAAAGAGAATTGAATTGTGATCAGGAAAAACTGACAAATAGCCACTTCAGAAATAAAAAATGGTAATTTACAATCTTCTCCCAGTTAAATTTTAAGCCAAGTAAAGACTGTCACAAAGATGATTTCTAACTGATTCCTAATAACTTTAGATCTCTTTGTGAGTCTCACTGGGGGGATGGAAGATTGACTCATTAGGGGGGTGAAAGGTTGAAAACCCTTTGCCTCTCTCAGAAGTTTTCCAGCTGCCATGCCATCCCATCTGGTCTATTTGAGAGGGCCCACCGCATTCCTTCCTGCTGTGTGTCTGGACACTGCTCTCTCTGCATCCATACTCAGTTTATGCCTTTATTTTATTTTATTTTTTTGCAGTTTTTTCTTTTTTGGTGGAGGCTGGGTTTGAACCCACCTCCTCCGGCATATGGGGCTGGTGCCTTACTCCTTTGAGCCATAGGCACTGCCAATGCCTTTATTAAAGAGAGGTGCTCACTCCACTATCATGATGACAGACTTTGCCACCACCCCCAGGTGACAGCGGTATTGCTAATTCTCAGCTGGATAATAGAGTACTCTGTCCCATAAATATTTATTTAATTGACACTTTATTCAATGACAACTATAGAGATATTCAACATTTAAACATTCATTTGTGGATAAACCTTACACAGAGCATTGAATTATAGTAGAAAATAGAGCACTTTAGTGTTGCTAAATATTTAGGTGTGCGCTGAAGGTTGTTTCCAAAAGCCCGTTACTGCCCTCTTTTAGAAAGCAGTAAATTGTGAGTGCATTTAGCTTGTTGTTCTCCACTATGGAAATACGATAAACAAGAGTAAGACATTCCAACTTTTGGTTTTAGGATGAAGATCAGGTTTTATTCTTTGACTAGAGTCAGGATGGAACATAAATTCTAAATGCCACCTTGATTAATTTTTTTCCACAAAATACTTTATTATGCAACTTGGGCATAAGAGACAAATAGATGACTCATGTTAAGATAAAGAACTCAGAACAAGTGGGTGGGGATGGGGTTATGGGCATGGTGGGGTTATGGAGATGGTGGGATGATTGAGCAGAGGGTTCCAGAAAGGTCCTGACAAAAACGTTGACACTTTTAGATCTAGGAAAAATTTTAAAGTTGGTTTTTATATTCACAACAGCTTTCAAAATTATGTGTGCTCATATAGCTCCAACTGTCCCCCGTATCCATCCAGAACCTAAGGCCTCTTGCATCAAAGATCCACCATCTCTCCTCTATGGGCAATGGGACAAAATCAAGATACTCATTATGGGGAAAATATCTGTAGGAAATTCCTCATATATAGCTTTTAGATCATGAATGATAAACGTTATTTCCTGATTGTATTCATTTTTGTGTATTATAAACCCAAAGAAAAGTGTTTATTTTTAAAGGATAGGTGCATATGTTAAATAAAAGTCATAGGACTTTCCTTCAAGAGGAAAATTGAACTCAATTTGCATCTCACGTTACCATGAGACTTTGAGACATTTATCATTCAAGCAAATAATTTGTTTAGGATAAGCTATATTGAGTGTTTTCCAAAGAATAAAGGAGAAAATTTTGTGACAAACTGAAGAAAATTGGGAGGTGTTGTAAGTGGGAAGTACATGCAAAGAAATGATGATTATAAATTGATTAGGAAAGTGGCCAGTGGTAAGAGAGGGGAGCACATGACAGCATAGCCCTAGTAGAAAACACGTGTAGAGTTCTGTAAGCACCAGGCTGTTAGGACTGAAGTATGCTCACCAGTGAAAATAAGATTCAGCCGCCCTGGAGTCTGGGCTGCGCACAGAAAGAGAGCACCAGAGAGACCTATTGAAGACGTATTGGCTGCACTTGGAGCTTTGGAAAATTTATAGTTTTGAAAATTTATAATTTTAAAAAGTATTTTGAGATAAGATTTTGTGTGTTTAATACTTGAAAATTGAAAAGCCCATTTTAGAATAATTCTACCTATAGGGTAAAAAATTTCTGTATTTCTACCTGTAAGGTAAAAATTTGAATTAATTCTAAAACTTTATATTAGCATTTTTTAAAATGTAAAATTTATTTCAAATGTACCATTGTTTTCCATTGTTCGATTGTTTTCTTTGTAAATTTCTGCTGAGTTTTGCTTTGTCTGTTCTGCAGTTCTGTTAGACGATACACAGATACTATAAATTGTTACACGCATGTGAGAGTTTTTCCTTTTTGTCATTATGAAATATTCCTCTTTCTCTCCAGTGAGACACTTCATCTTGAAGTCTACCTTATATGACATGAATATAGCTCCTTCAACCACACTGGTGACTTTTTTTGGCGGAGGTTGGGAGGAGACAGAGTCTTTTTCTCTGTTGCCCAGGCTAGAATTCAGTGATAGCATCCTATCTCACAGCATCCTCAAACTCTTGGGTTCAAAAGACCCTCCTGCCTCAACCTCCAGGTTGAGGGACTACAGGTGCCTACCACCATGCCTGGCTAGTTTTTCTACTTTTTTGTAGAGATGGGTCTCACTCTTGCTCAGGCTGGTCTTGAGTTCCTGACCTCAGTGATCCTCCTACCTGGACCTCCAGGAGTGCTGGAATTATAGGTGTGAGTGACTGTGCCCAACCACACTCACCTTCCTAAGCTTATGGTTTGCACAGGACATTTTATTCTCTAGCCATTTACTTACTTTCTTTTTTTTTTTTGCACTTTTTGGCCAGGGCTGGATTTGAACCCGCCACATCAGGCATATGGGGCCAGTGCCCTACTCCTTTGAACCACAGGCGCCGCCCTGGCCATTTATTTTTATTCTGGCTTATTTAATTTAAAGTATTTTTCTTGTAGACAGTATATAATATATTTGGTCTTGACAAAATTCATTCTATCATTAACATTTTGTAAGTACCCATGTGGTTAGGTTTAGTTTTGCCATTTCATTAATCATTTTCTGTTTTTTTTAAGTTGTTTGACCTTTTCATCCTTCTTTTATATTATTTGAGTATTTTTAATATTTTATTCTAATTTATTATTTGGCATATTAGTTTGTTTTTGCTAAGAAATTTTTGTATTTTATCGGTTTGGTTGCTCTAGAGACTGCAACATGCACACTAAATTTTCACAGTTAAATTTAGGCTTCATAAATTATCAGATTACTAAAATGTAGAAAATTGGAACCACATAGTCTCTTTTAGCCCCTCACACTGACCTCTAGATACAATTATCACCTGTATCACATCTGCCTATATTGAAAAGCCCATCAGGCAATGCTAATAACAATTTTTGTTACCAAAACTCACATATATTACCAAGGACTTAACAGAAAAAAGTCATCTTTCCAAGCAGATATTTACCGATGGTGATGTTATTTCCTCCATCCCTGAAGATGCCTCTTCCCCTCTAGTTCTGTTCCCCTTCAGTCTGAAGGTCTTCTTTAGAATTTCTTGTGAGAAGGTCAGAGCATGTCAAACTCTCTGATTCTTCCTTCATCTTATGCTGTCTTAGTTTTAACTTAATTCCTGGAGGATATTTTTGTTGGATACAGACCTCTTGGTTGAAACTTCTTTCTTTCTTTTTTCTACCCTTAGGTCTCTTTCACTATCTCGAGGCCTCCTAGTTTTTTTGTAGGAAGTTTGTGGTCATCCAAATAATTGTTGCTTAGCATACAAAGCACCATTTTCCTCTGGCTACTGTGAAGGTATTTTTCTTTGTCTCTCATTTTTTTGGAAGTGTAATTATAATGCGTGCAGGTACTTTTTTTTATCTAATGTTTTTGAGATTCACTTCTTAAGTCAGGAATTGTATGTATTTCACTCTATTTTTGAAATTTTGGTCCTTTTTTTAATAAGATTTTTTTTTGGCCCCAATACTTTTCATTTTTGCCTTCTGAATCAACAGAGGCACAAATGTTAAATCTTTTAATCTTATAGAAACAGGTCCCCAGTTTCTCTTCATGCTGTGTTATACTCTTTGGGTAATTTCTCTTATGCCATCTTAAGTTCATTCATTCCCCCGCGGCCCCCCTCCCCCACCCCACCCCCGCCCCGTGAGCTCTGTATAACTAAGATCTCCCAAAGCATTCCTTTATTGTCGAGATTGTACTTTTTGTTTTTCGAATTATTTTCAGTTTTTTATAGTTTCTACTTCTTTGCTATAAATTCTTATTGTGTCATTAATTCCAAATGTGTTTTTGCTTACTTCACGGTGCGTAGTTTTATAAGCATCTTTAATCTCGGTGTTACAATGCCAACATTTTTATTTACTCACAGTTGGAATCTATTGATCATCTTTTCCATTGAGAATGGTCACATTTTTCCCAGGGTTTTGCATACTGAGTAATTTGAGATTGTGTCCCACACATTTGAATGTTATGTTTCTAAGATGGTGGATCTTGTTAGAATCCTCTAGAGAATGTTGATATTTTTGCTTTAGCATGAAATCAACTCAGTCAGACTCAGACCACAATTTCTCACTTGCATTTTGTGGGTAGTGGTTCAAGTCTCTGGCCAGTTCTCAAAATATTTGGATCCCACATTTGAGTATGTTTAATGTATTAATAAAAAGTCTGAGACTTTGCCCATGGTTCATATCTCAGGTCTACACAGCTTTGCTGTTTTGGCTTGATCTGTTTTATACATGCATAATCCAGGGGATAATTTGATAGGTCTAAACTCCCAGTGACCATCAGTTCTTAAAGCTTTTGCTGTGTTCACATGTATCTGTCTGGTAAATGTGAAGCTCCGTGGTGCAACTGAGATTTGAGCATGTTCATATTCAAATAAGAGTTTCCCTCCTCTGCTTCTCAGTGCTCTGGGATTCTCCTGCATTCTCTGGAATCAGGGTCATTCTTCTTGGTTCTCTGGTCAGAATATGGAACTTCTCCAGAAGTTCTAGCCATCACTGCTATCCTCTATTAAAGGGACCCACGCTTAGGACTAAACTGTGAAATAACAAACAGACAGGAAAATCTGCATCTTTGCATTGGGTTTCAAAGTTCTGATGCCTTCTCACAATCTGTTTTTGCTTACTTTTCATAGTGTGTAGGTAGGTAGTGGTTTTTTTTTTTTTTTTTTTTTTGGTAATCATATTTGGTTCTCATCGAAAGAGAGATAAGCTATAACAGGTTTACGCCAATGTGTCAGAACTGACCATGACATCCATTACAAAGCAATGGGACAGGAACAAGCAAGCGTCTATTTAGAAATAGGAAGAATGAGGAAGAGTTTATAATCCATGGCAGTTTTAAAATACTGTCTCTGTTTAAGCCCCACTCTTCCACCCATGGCTTCCTCTTCTTTTACTATGTGTAACTCATTGGTCCATCATCTTCCACGGACTCTGAGAGTTTCTTCCTTATCCATGATCCTTGGTGGTCTAATATGAAGGTCTCGGTAAAGAGATGCTACTTGAGGCTGGTACAGGCATAGGGCAGATGATAACTTAAAAAATTAAACAATCACAGTTGTTATAAATGTTTAAAATTTATGTGGTGAAACAACTTCCTCAAAGTTTGTCAGGCCAAGATCTATTTTCTTTCAATAAATTCTACATGAATTTAATTACACATGTAATTCTTAAACCCACGAAATTTCCTGTCTTATTCACTGGGGTTTGTGTTTGTGCCTCTCCACAGTTTGATGGCATTGACCTTGAGGCCGTATGGAAGAGTAGATGTGGGCAGGGAGACACCCTTAGTTAGACTGTTACAACTGGGATGGCAAATCCCGTCTCCTGGGCCCTGGCTTGTGCCCAGTTTGCTTTTCCTGTTCTCTGAAGCTGTAAATCGTTGGACTCTCAGTCAGCGTAAGTGGACCCTGAGAGAGGAGAGAACCTTCCTTTATAGAACTCTGCTCCCTTTCATTTTTCTCAGTAACTGGTTAGTCTTGCTTCATCTTACCTCCTGGAATCTTGTTAAAAGCATCAAGAATCCGCGGATGCACATACAGACGAACTTTTTCAGTCTGTTAACTGTAGACTTATTAGGCAATGTTTCTGTTCCCCACTTCTCTAGTTTTATTTTAACTCTGCTTATCAGAATTTCACTTCAACTCTTTCCTTATGCTCATATTTACTCATATCCATGTCCAGCATATTTTAATTTCTAATGACTTCCCAAATGGAATAATAAATAATTTCCTATCTTCCTATAACCACTTGGACAAGCTGTTTAGAAGAATGCTGACTGGAGGCAGAAGTCATTTAGAAAATAAATTATTTTTTGATGGACAAACTATATTCAAATAACAATACAAAATAACTATATACCATCGACACATTGCCAGCTTAAAATAGATCTGCATTAGCAATTTTCCAAGACTCATATGCAAGCTTATAAAATGGAAAAATGATGTATTTATTTGCCTAAAATACATTTCTAAATCAATGGATTTTGTAATTTCTTTTATGTAGATCTGATGGATGTCTACCAATGTCTTTCTCTAAGAACTATGGAAATGAAGAAAGTAGGCTTTGCTCTTTGGTCTTTTAGATATAAATATTGACTTATTAATTTAATAAACGTTTCCTGGTGTGCACTGTGTGCCCCATAGTCACATTGTGTTACCTCCTGGGTGGATACTGGGAGCAGAGAGCCCTGGAGGAAGGTCTAACAGGAATTGATGAAAACAAAATGAACACATAACTATAAAATCAGAGATGTGCCATGATTAAAAAAAAGAGAGAGAAAGAGACAGGCTGTTTGAAGAACAAAACAGAGATGCAGATATATTTCAGACAGCTTATCAGGAGCGGATTTCTCCAGGAAAGCTCTGTTAAATGCATTTCATTCTATTTGTTTGCTTATTTTAACTTAGCATTCTTATATTTTAGAGACATTTATTTTGGAATCCATTTAAACAAGCATATGGTATACATTTCATGCAGGTTAAATCAGAATTTTAGTGTAATTGTTTTAAATAAAAATTTCACAGGAACTCAGTAATATTATGAATTGTTTGGATGTTTTCATCCTCCAAACACTTTTTTCAGAATGCTCATATTATTTCTATTAGATTCTGCTTTCTGCCGCTACCTTGTGTTTTGAAAATGTTTCCCACAATCCCACCACAGTGTTTTTGTATATTTCTACATCAAGTCACTCCTCTGCCCCAAGACTGTCAGGGCTTCATATTGAACTTGAACAAGCCCACATCCTCCCGATTCTTGTTTTTTTTGTTTGTTTGTTTCTTGGTTTTGTCTCCAAAGTCTCTTGCATGATTTGGGTCTATCTCCCTCTGATCACACCAGCCACATCCCTTCACACGCTGCTGAAGGGAATATGATATCACCTCTAACACATATAGAAAACAATCCTGCTGATATGTTAAAACTGAACCCACATAATCACTTTGACCCATCGTTTCATTTATGGAAGTGTAGAAACAACAGGACTAATAATAAAGGCTATGCACAAGGATATTTAATGCAAAAATTCTTTACTGGATTATAGTAAAATCATTTAAAGAAACAAAAAGAAAGTCTGAAAACAAAGTGTTCATTAGTGTGTGAAAGATTCCGGAGGGTTATTCTCAGACCATTACCACCCATTATTAAAATGTATTTCATGTTGATTTTATAATACGTTTGGTACCCAGACGATGATCTGATGCTGAACAGTAGGCTGGAGTTGCCATACTGAAAATGAGTGTCTCTCTGGCTGATCCATTCCAACCAGAATCGTGGTTTTCCTCTCCCATTTCTGACGGATTTCCCCACCAACCAAACAGATTTCAAGCTAGTCGAGAGACTAGTATTCACTCGAGGGTCAGCACATGATAGACCCCATCATACATAAGGCAGTGCTAATTGGTCCTGACGTCCTAAGACAAGAATGAAACAGGATGCAGAATAGAGAGTGTGTGGGGAGGAAGAAGAGGAAAGGAACAGAGAAATCCTAGCAGATATCTTGAGTCAGAGGGGGACCGTTCACGGAGTAAAAAGGGCATGCAGGTATAAAGTAGTTTGAAAATACACTGCTTATTAAGAAACCAAAAAAAAGGAGGAATGTCAAATTTGGTTCTGACAATTTTTATGTGAATCATGAATAACTTAATCAAGCCAGGACTATAGTTGAGAGGAAGTAGGGACGGGGAGATTGGGCGTGTCTGTATAGTTAGCCCAGACACTGGCTCTGCTGGCAGCACGCTTGCTCTTTTCTTCATAAATTTAAATATCTGTTACCAAGTTTCATTTTGGGCATTCAGCCAGTGATTCTGGCTGAGGGCTATGCAGCCTAGAATTTGATAGTTTGTATAATGACGGGCTGCTTACTAGGATTAAAATTAGAGTTTGGAAGATTACCATAGCAACTCTGAAGATAATTAAAGGGAAAGCGTATTGGCAAAGCCTTATTTTTTGTGGGTGCAACACATTGTTTAGAAAATCAGGTCAGAATTGAGGCTCAGAGAGACTGATTTCTGCAATAGAGTTTTTTGTCAGCTTTGTTTGGAGGCTCTGAGAAGCCTCTGGCAATATTTGTTCTGACAATTTTCTAAGGCTGCAGCTGATTTTTAAACTGGAAAAGTTCGACTCACTCTAGACTTTTCAAAAGTCATCCTCATCTGTGCTTCCAAGACTCTCTATTCCACAAGCGTGTTAACACCACGGTGAAGAAACAACCGCTTTATTCATTCTGCTTTTTCAGAACTTTAAGATGACAGATGGCAAGATTCCTTTTAATTAGAAATGTTGCTATGTATACTGACAGAGGTTTTTAGCAGTAAATTCTAGACACGTAATAACATAACCCAAACATGATTGTGTAGCCACTGAAAACAAGCACTAACTTCTGTTCTGAAACTAGCTTTTTTGATTCAACAATTTGATATTACGTCTTAGGCTTCTTAAAATGGAAATGCTTGGAAGACAATTGCATTACTATGGCGCAAATGAAGTAAGAGGGTGAAGCATTTGGGAGAATTCTAATCAGGTGGGTGGGAATGGCCCAGTGTGTCTGGAAACATCGCTGGTAGACAGGGTAGTTCTGCAGACAAGGGGGCTGTTAGGCCACCTCATTGCTGGGTGACTTTGGGAGAAAAGCCATTCTCTGTGACCTTTGCCACTGGCTTTATCTGTGTGTATCTCCAAGTCTGGTTAATGGCTGGGCTGTTATTTTTCTTATTTAGTCTTGCAGTTTTTACTCTTTCAATGGAAATAATAAAACAAGAGTGTATCATTTTATAAATTGCAATGTGATGAAGTTGATTTGTGGAGGAAGATATATTAAATGCAATCCTCTTTAAGAAAAATAAAAATCAAATGAGCATTTAGGTCAACAAGTTTGGCAAAGAATAACAAAATGAAATAACATAATAGAGACAGACAAATATCGATAAAGGAAACCATGATTAATACAGAAAAAACAAAATTCAAAGACCCAAACCAAATCCTTGTAAAGCTCCTCCCAACAAAAAAGTAGCCAAACCTCTGATGGTTTTACTCGAGGCTTGAAAAGTCTAAAGAACAGTGTAGATAACGGTCTAAGAATCTATGACTTTGCTTCAAGAAAAGGCAGAATTGTTTTTGTTGCTATTTTGTTTTTATGTCAACTGTATTGAGGTATAACTGATATGACAAAAGTCTGCACGTTTAATACATATACTTGATAACTTTGGACATATGCGCACATCCTAATCACTCATGCAGCCTAACTACAACCAAGGCCAGGTAGATACATGTGACTGCCATTAAACACAGGCAGTGTGTTGTACTGAGTAGAATTTACTCATTTTACACAACTGAAAGTTTACAACCATTAATCAGCTCCCAACTCCCCTCCTCTAATCTCCTAGGGGCAACCATTAGTGTCTTCCCTACTTCTGCAGATCTAACTTTTATAGCTTCCTCAAATAAATGTGCAGAATTTGTCATTCTGTGACTGGCTCACGTCATTTAGCTTAATGTGCTCCAGGACCATTCATGTTATCACAAATGCCAAGATTTCTTTTTTTTTTTTTTTTTTAAGGCTAAAAAAGCAAAATTTTGAAGAGACTTGATCTGTTAATAAAACTAAAAAGGAATTAGAGATCTATCTGAAAGCCGCAGGAAGCCAGAGTATTTTAACCTCGAGTAATCACCTTTTTAAGAACAGATAGTTCCTATCTCCCTGAAATGCTGCAGAGCAGAGAAACAAACAGAAATAACAGATTCTACTGAATGTTCACTCTGCCAGAACCTCTCCAAAGAAATCTGTATCTTTTAGTACATTTGCTCTCTACATCTGAGGAGGAGTTCAACAGGAGCAGCCTTTTCTGGCTTCCAGAAGAAAGTTTCTCAGCGGACACGGAGACTTCTTCCTGCCCACACTCTCCTGATAGTCACCAGGGTGAGACTGACTACACGAGCATGGACCTGGGTCCCCACTGCTTGCTCCAATCTGCAACTGGGAGGGAGGGCAGCTCGATTCTCATTCTCACACAACCTTCTTTAACCTAACTAACCTCTCTGAGAAAAACATGAGAATTTTCTTGCCTCTCATTGTGAAAGAGGGAACCGTCCCTAACTCATTCTATGAAGCCTCTGGAGGTGAACGACCCGAACCAGGAAAATCAAAAAATATTGATGAACACAAACAAATGGAAAAACACTGCAGACTCATGGACTAGTAGAATCAATGTATTGAAATGTATATACTGCCCAAACGAATTTAAAATTCAATACCCATCAAAATACCAATGGTATTTTTCACAGATCTTGAAAAACATCTTCAAACTTCATTTGGAATGAAAAAGAGCCCAACTAACCAAAGTAATCTTCAGCAAAAAGAACAAATATGTACACATCACTGTACCTAAAACAGCCTGGTCCTGGTAGAAAGGTGGAGACAGAGACCAATGGAACAGAACAGATTCCAGAAATAAAATCGTGTGTCTATGACTAATACATTTTTTGATCAAGCAGACAAAACTATACACTGGGAAAGGATGCCCTAGTCCAAAAATGGTGATGGGAAAATTGCACAGCCACATGAAGAAGAATGAAATAGAATCTCTATCTTTTGCCATATATAAAAATTAACTCAAGATGGATTAAAGATCTAAATGTAAAATCTGAAACCATAAAAATTCTGAAAGAAACCACAGGAAAAATCCCCCTGACATTGTGGTAGGCAAAGAATTCATGACCAAACCCACAAAGGCAAATATAGTATCAATAAAAATAAATAAATGGGACTATTAAATTAAACAGATTCTGCACAACCAAAATAATCAACAGAGTAGCTTATGACCTACAGAAGGGGAGAAAGTGTTCATAAACTACACAGTCAACAAATGGCTAATATTCACCATCTACAAAACCTCAAATAAATCAGCAAGAAAGAAAAAAAAAAACATTAAAAAGCAGACAAAAGACATGAACAGAGATTTTCCAAAGAAGATGTACAAATGGCCAATAGGCATATGAAACAATGTTCAATATCACTAATCATTAGGAAATGCAAATTAAAACTCAGCTAGGTACCACCATGCCCCTATTAGAATGGCCATAATTCATACAGCAAAAAAACAATAGATGTTGGCATGGATGTTGTAAAAAAGGAATGTGTCTTACGCTGTTGGTGTCACTATCAATTAGTGCTACCTGTGTGGAAAACAATATGGAAACTCCCCCAGGAACTCACCACTCACTATAGCAATCCTACTACTTCGTGTCTATCCCAAGGAAAAGAAGTCATTTTATCAAACGACACCTGCATTCCAACGTTGGCCACTGCACAATTCACAACTGCAAAGGTGGGGAATTTGCCTAAGTATCCACCAGTCGATGAGTGGATTAAGAAAACGTGGTGCACACACTCCATGGAGCACTACGCAGCCACGAAGAGGGGCTGAATGATGCAATTTGCAGCAACGTGGACGGAACTGATACATTATCTTAAGTGGAGTACTTCAGAAATTGAAAACCAGCATATGAACCACTCATCAGTGGCAGCTAAACAGTGGATGCAGGTGCACACAGTCACAAAGTGGTTTGAAGGACATGGGGGAATAAGAAGGGGAAAGGGTGGGAGGAAGGTGAGGGATGAGAATTTACTGTGGGTACAAGGTGCAGTGTTCTGGTGACAGGCACACCAAAGCTAACTACAGCGTCACACCATTCATCCATGGACCAAGAACATGTGTACTCCCTTATGTTTTGAAATAAATATTATTTTAAAATAAATTTAAATTCTTTTGGACCCAGCTGAACCTCCCTGAAAAGAAAAAGATAATGGCAGAGGGACAACCCACGAGAAGCACATTCCTAATTGTAGGTTGAAAACAGCAACATACGACAACGCTCGTCAATGCTGGAAACATTGAACAAGTGGGTGGAAAGACTCTGTCTTTAAAAAAGATAGGACAGTATTGGTTTTTATTAGGTTGCTTCTGGCAAAGGTTTTTAAAGCGCCAAATAGCAATTCCAGTTCCAAAGGTGTTTTTTTTTTTAAGTTCCACCATTCCTTGTACGTATTGCTACATAATGGGGTTGCATTATAATAACAACCTATGTCTGACAGTGAGCCCACTTTTCAAATAGCTTTCGTTTCCTTCACAACCTTTAAACCATGTGGGGCGTGGCGTCATCTCCATTTTATAGATAAGAAAACTGGGTGTCCTCAAGTTTAAGCACCTACCTAACTCTAGGAATTTTTTTTCTTTTTATTTTCTTTCCTCTTAATATTTTTATTAAATCATAACTGTGTACGTTAATGCATGTATTGGGACAATGTGCTGATTTTATATACAATTTGGAATGCTTGCATCAGACCAGTTACCATAGCCTGCACCTCACTTACTTAATTATCCTGTTAAGACATTTATATTCTACTCTTCATAGGCTTGTCTTTCCTGTAGTGGTTCCTTGGTAGGTTAAATACAAATTTATCCCAAACACAGAGCAACAATATTGCAGAGATTGATATAGGCACAAATACATATGAAGCATGTATTCACATCTACACATACGTGTGTGCATACATGTGGGTTTATACACACACATATACACAAACGTATAAAATCAGAAGAACAACACAAGAAAAGTGGTATAATCTATAACTTGTTTTTTGACAAAAAGTAAAAAGTTTACCTCCACTCAATTTTCCAGGCTTTGAGGTTTTTCCTACCTCAGGCAATCCCAAAGTTGACCTGAATCCAAGACTGATGGAAGGGTAGTTTACTCAGGAGGTGATCGCAGGGGACAGGTGCCAGAGGGGAGGAGAGAGCAGGACAGGAGGGTGGGCGGGGGTCTGCATAACCAACCAAGGGTGTGTCTTGTGGGCAAGTTGGAAGTAATCCTGGGAATCTTTCTGATGAACCACATCAGGTGTCCTCAAACTACAGCCCACGGGCCACATGCAGCCCACCTAGGACATTTATCCAGCCCATCAGGGGTTTTTGCCACTGCTGCCTGTCCTGCTTAGCAGCTGACTTGTCTAGGGGCCCGCAGTCCAGCCCTCCAGCAGTCTGAGGGACAGTAAACTGGCCCCCTGTTTAAAAAGATAGATTATGCTTCAGAATTTTTCCTCCCAGGCTAAAGAATCTGAAGTGTATCTGTCACTCCCTCTCTGGTCAAGGGTTGTTTCTGAGATGACAGCAAATCCCTGGAGGTTCTGAACCTGCCTGAGCTGCCTGACAAAGCTCTCCTGGAACCAGAGGAGAGAATGAAGCTGGGGGCCGGGGGCTTGTGAGTTCACTGCAGCTGTGGGTAAAATCTCTGGGAAGTCCTCTGGGTATGCGGCTGGTCCTCAATAGTGTCTGGACAAGACTGATGGTAACAGGGAGGTGCTTGACACAAACTCAGACTTGAGATGAAGGCCATTATCTTTCTACGCTGAATGGAAACTCGTCATGAAGTCTGAGACCTGGGCACAAAATGATGATCATGACTATGACAATTATAACTGCAAAATTGTAGGAGCGACTCGAAGGACACAGGCAGGACGTGGATGGAAAGTACAGGCGTGCAAGAGGTGAGGCTCGGCAGAGGTGCAGGAGAGCCCTGAGCAACCTCTGCGGGGACTGTTTATTGAGAGACACACAGCAGGTGTGGGGAGCGCCCAGTAATGACTTACAAGGGCTAGTGCTTAAGGGCCGCCAAGGGCTCTTTCCCCACGACCGACCCCCCACAACGAAGCTCCGTAGCTCCGTAAGATGTTCAAGGTTTAACACCTGCTTACTCACGAGTTCTCGTTCCGGAACACTGAGTCACTCGGGGGCTTGCCCAAGATATCTCTAGGCTTGCCAGGAGCCTGTCCTGCTCTCAGAGTTTCCTCGGATGTGTTAAAACGGGTGACTGTCCTTGAAAGCCAGTGTCCATTCCTCTGCACACAATTCTTACACGGCACTGTTGCTGTGCAAGGCGCTCCTCTAAGCTCTTTGGGTGTACGCACTTGTGGCCCTTGCGGCAAGCCTGTGAGATAATCCTGTCCTCACTCCCCAGGTGAGCAGACTGGTAGAGCAAGAGGAGGAGTAAGTCCGTGGAACTTCCCCCAGGTCACACTGTGAGCAGTGGATCACTGAGACCACAGCCCCACATCGGCCTGTGCTGTCCTCACTGACACAACACTGTTCACGGAGGTCGGGTCTTACTAGTGTGCGAGAAAAAGTTGCTCAGTTGATCACGCTTGTTAAAGCACAGTAAGGAAGACTCTACTCAGGACCATCCCGACAGGTATCGATGGGGGAGGAAGATGGGGCTCAACTCAAAACACAGCATGATCGAGGGCGAATTTATACCCTAAAAGCAATGTGGGGGTCAGTGAATGGGAAATTATTAGGAGGAAACATCAGGGTGAGGGGAATTCTCCCTAAATAGTGGCGGGGAGGGGGGCGGGGGGAATGGAGGGTGAGGGACCTGCTCAGATGTGGAAGGTCATTATGGGTCAGAAGGGGGTTCTCGCTAACTGACTTAGCAAGTTTCTTGGCTAAAGCTGGAGTTTTTTATAAGAAAATGTGCAAATGAGCCTGGGAGGAGGTTCAGAATCCGGACTAAAGTATGGCCAGGGAAAAAACTTTGTCACTAGAATTTGCTTTGATTTGATGAATCAGCTAGATGACATTTGTGAATTTGCATAGAAATGGATTTGTTTCTAAATTTTTACTGCTCTCTAGAAATCAGAGTTAAATCACTAAATTGTCATGCTCTAATTTTTTTTAGTGTAAGCACATTTTTTTTGCTCCATAAATCATTGGCATCTTAAATACATAAAGATAACAAATAAAACACTCTTTTGTGTGATGTGTGAAATAAAATATCTTTATTTACAGAGTATTTTTCCCCAATTGCTGCAAAAATTTACGTAAAGTGAAAGATGATATGTATACTTTTCCTTTGCAAGTTTTTAAAAATCTCTTTATTATTGGAGAAAAAGAGAACTTACAGGGTAATAATCATTGAACGTCAAACAGGAATAATTTGTAATTTAACAAAATAAAAAAGGGACATGGTAATATTAAACAATTATAAAATTTCAGTATGCTCTTGGAAATTTTCTAAGTGTTTTGTATCATTTTAAATGAATCACCCCTACATTTAAATTATAATGGTGACAACGCCAACATATTAATTTACAAAGCTTGTACATGATTTACAAAGTACTCTTCCCTGTGATCAGACTACTTACAGGATAATTTCTAGTAAAAATCTGTCCTGTGGATGTGATATTACAATTATTCCTCAGGGAAATTCTCTTGAGAAACTAGTTTTGATAATGTAACTGGAACACTTAAAATCTTTTACCTAAAGTTTCCTCACTTCTGTGCTGTGTTCACTTTACACAGAATAATGCCTTTTACTGGTCTCCACCATTGTAAAAGTTGTACTGCCAGTTCTCAGTGTATACTGTTTTTAAAAATTTTTTTTTTTTCAGTTTTTGGCTGGGGCTGGGTTTGAACTCACCACCTCCAGCATATGGGGCTGGCGCCCTACTCCTTTGAGCCACAGGTGCTGCCCCATTTTAGAAAGGTTTTAATAAAGAGAATGAGTAGTGCAATAGGTTTAATATGCTTATTTACACTGATAATAGTAAAATGCCTAAAGTTATTATTTGGACCAATATTTCATACTGGCCCAAGTTTTCCTTTCTTTTTACATTTTACTGATTTTATAATTGAACACCTAAAAATCAGTTTGCTTACTGCCAAACTCTTGAAAATTATGAGGTGTCATGCTATACCAAAGTCCCTACTGGTAGCATTTTATGGATAACATTTCTTAATTACCTCATGGTAAGATTAAAGACCGTATTTTGTGTCAGCTGTGTTCTAAACTTCTGGAGATGAAATATAATTTATTTTTTGGAAACAGAGCAATAATCAAGACTCTATCACCCTAGCTAGAGTGCAATGGCATCATCACAGCTCACTGAAAACTCCAACTCCTGGGCTCAAGCAATCCTCCTGCCTCAGCCTCCAGAGTGGCTGGGAATTAAGATGCCCACTATCAAGCCCAACAAATGTTTTCCATTTTTAGTAGAAATGGGATCGTTCTATTGCTCAGGCTGGTTTCAAACTCCTGACCTCAAGTGATCTTCCTGCCTAGGCTTCCCAGAGTAGTAGGAGCACAGGTGTGAACTGTCATGCCTGACTGAAGTAGGCATCACACACTATTTCTAGTAAAAATGTCTAAACAGGTGAAAGCACATAGATCTTATTCTACGAACATGAGATAAAATTCACAAAAGTTAATAATACAACTGCCTCTCCATCTTTAGACTGGGAGTTCAACAAGATCTACTAAATATGTTGAGATTAATATTTATATTAATTTAATATTAATTTATATTATTTTAATATTTATCTCAAGATTGACTAAATATTGAAAAGATAAAACTAAGTTACATTAAAAATAAATGTAAATCAAAGCATTAAATATCCTAACCATGGAGCGTAGAGGAGAATATCATAATTGTGCATTCATTACACAGTAGAGTAACTAGGGGTGACAGTACTGTATTGAACATTTCACAATAGCTAGAAGAGTGGATTTTGAATATTCTCAACACAAAGAAATGACAACTATAGGAGAGGAGAGATATGCTAACACCCTGACTTTAATTTCATGCAATGTACACATATGGCAGAACATCACACAGTGGCCCACAAATGTGTACAATCATGTGTCAGTGAAAAACAAAATTAACAAAGAAAACGAAATGGACTGAAGATAAATAAAAACACATTTTACATCGATAAATTAGGTGTAGGCTAACAAAATAATTTTTAAAATATAATAGGGAGGAATTAATATAAAATAGTAGTTAAAAATAACAACAGAAATGACTATGCTTGAGCATGCAACCACAACATCGTTCTTTGAAAGAAACCAATTTTAGCAGATTCAATCTACAGTGAAATAAAGGTGAAAAGCTTGAACAAGTCTAGGGAATAAAAAAGAGAATAAAACTACAGATAAAAATAAGAGCAAAGATAATTATATGAGATCACTTTGAACAAATTCATTCCAGTTTCAACTGAAATAAATTGAAATTATAGATGTAAGGGATGATTAACTAGGAAAAATAAAGATTAGCCAACAGATTAAAGAGAAGACAGAAAACTTAATAAAGCAAGAGAAAGGAGGTAAAGAAAACTTGGAAAAGATAAGGGAAGTTCTATTCTCCAAAAGAACAGCAGATCAATAATTTTAGCAAGTTGAATTCTTATGCATCTTCCATAACACTGTAGCTTATTTGAGTAGTTTCAGAGCATAGCAAAAGATACAAAGCCCAAATCATTCTATTAGTACGAAGTTACTAACCTTGAAAAGCGTGAGGTAGGGTTATTCCTAGCCATATATTTCCTGGATTCTGTCTTCCTTCCTTACCGATCTTAAGAATGGATGATGCATGACTATTGATGATTCATGTCTATATTTCTGAAGAACACAGAACATATCCAAAGTGACAACTTTATATTTATTAACATCTTAAAATAAATTATCAATGTACATACATAAAATTACAAGGAAATTTTTCATGATAAAAGAAAATTTATTTTTACCATAGATTGAGACCCTACTAGTACTTCCTTGCCATAACTGTGGAATGATCATAAAGATAAATATTTTTAAAAAGAAATGAAAAAAATTCAAAAAAGGAAAAAGAAGTGAACAGAGGGAAGTTCTTTCATAAGACACTGTTCTCATTTAAGTAAAAAAAATTCCTGAGAGCAAATTTTATTTTTACAGTTCCTTACTTTTGACTGCCATTTCCAGGAATTTAAAAAGCTATCATCTGCCATCTAGTATTTTCTCTCCCCTTTGATTGATAGCTATACCTGTAATTTCCTGCCTCTATCATCTTTCATGCTCTGATAATTCATTGAACAAAGTTGGTGATGCCGTGCTCTGCATGTTGTGTTGTCCTATGGAATGTGCAGCATCTACGGTATATGAACAATGAAACGAAAAACAACTCTAGGCCAGGTACGGTGGCTCACGCCTATAATCCTAGCACTCTGGGAGGCCACAGTAGGAGAATTGCTTGAGCTCCTGAGTTCAAGACCAGCCTGAGGAAGAGCAAGACCCCCTCTCTACTAAGAATAGAAAAATTAACGAGGCATTGTAGTAGGCATTTGTAGTCCCAGCTACTCAGGAGGCTACGGCAGGAGGATCGCTTGACCTCAAGAGTTTGAGGTTGCTGTGAGCTATGATGATTCCAGTGAGAATCTGTCTCCAACAAAACAAAACTAAACTAAACTAAACAACAGCAATAACAACAAAGAACACCAATTCTAGTCTATCAAACATAAAATAAGCATAAATAAAAAGAAAGAAAATTCTTGACTCAGTGGGTGTAATGTCATCTCTGTAGATCATTGAAACTGGCTCACTCCTTTGCTTCAGGTCACTTCAGTCTGCCCTTGCACTTGGTATGTGTCACTCCCAGGAACAGACAACCCCTCACTTCTAGTTTTTCTCTCCCATTCACGAAACCGTAGCTCTGTGAAGCCTGAGACTTCGCCTGATTCACGCCCTGTGTCTGCAGCCCCTTCATCAGTAGCCTCTGATAGGGAGTAAAAACTCAGTAGATACTTTTTCTGAGAAAACAAATGATCCAGTCACAGCCAAATGAGTTGAATTTGCTAACCATGGTTAACATTTCGGTTCAATTTTCTTAACATTGATTTTCAGGTAATTACCAGATTTTCCTCTTAACATCTACTACTGGGATCACTTAAAAAAAAAAAAAAGGATAAATTTACTCATTACTTCTTTGGGCAACATAGTAACCCGATAAATTGTCCCAGTATGTGTGTAGTTTGTATAAAATGGAGGAAAAATGATACTTGATCAAGAGCCTCGCTCACTGAGTCCTTCATTTCATTGTTTTTCAACACAGAAAGAAAACTCAAAGGAAGGGAGGCAAATTTACCTCCTCGTTTTTATTTTGGCAAACCCCTCATGCTACCAGATACTGAGCTATATTTTCTAAACAGTGATCTTAAAAAATTATTCAGAGACATTTCATCAGTGTATGGATTCTCAAGCTTCTCTTAATAAAATGGAAATGTTTTTTGGGTTCGCCGAGTAGCCGAGTGTGACATTTGGTTATTTCTTCCTAGCACAGGAATGCAAATGCATATGAAATTGCCTCATGTATTTAACATTATTTAATACTCACTATCTCCCTTATTTGATTTTTTTCTGATAAAGGGGAAACATCTCCTTTCATGCAGAAAACAGATAAAAAACACAGCGCTAATGATGATAGCTGATGTTCACCAGGGGTTTGTCACATGCCACACACTGTCCTCGGCAAGGTACACGTTGCAATTCGCTGAATACAAATTTATGTATAGAGTGCCTTATTTCCATATAAAAGAAGAGAAAATAGACATACATTGAGCCTAAGTAAATTGCATAAATTTACATAGCTAGGGAGAAAAAAATAAATGTTCAAATAGTTGGCCATGGGTTCCTTTCTCTTCTGGTTACTGGGGGGATGGGGTGCTCTTGAAGAGAGAAGCCAGTTAACTCAGCTGAACCCCCTTGTGCGTCCACTCACTGGTCATGGGACTTTCTTGAAAAGCAGGAAAAGAAAGTAAAAGACTTTCTTTCCCTTACCTAAAGTAATGCTTCTATCAAGACATTCCCAGTTTAGGTTTGCTCATGGTAAATAAAACTATAAATTAGACATTTATGAGGTATGGTTCCCCAGTATCTGCATAGAACATAAAGGTATTTGGTAACCCAAATGTGTCCTGGTACAAGAGGTAACACCTCTCTTAAAGGTCTCATCTCTTAATTTGAGCTAAAGATTCTTATTCCCACATGGCAAAGAACCCTTGATATCTCCGTTCCCTCCTTGTCTCAGTCATGACACTGGTTATTTGTATTCTTGAATTTATTAGAAAAGGTTGATACTGGATAAGATCTCTGATGTGTGAGGTTCTATTGAATGATTTGGTCTTTTGTGCTAATTCAGCAAGTCAATGGTGGAATAAGATCCCATCCTCTTAAAGGTAGCCTAGTAGCACAGACCTTTCTCTGGATTTTATGACAAATTTTATATTTTCAGTCTGACTGTTCTTTTTACTATGGGTCAGTAAAACCATCAGAAAGCACCGTTCTACTAAGATTCTAAAGCAAATCCATACTTTGTTTCTCTGTCTTCTTAAAAGTTTGGTCTACATTCTACAGCATTTATTAGAACAAATCCATTTTTTTCCAGTGAAAATACTGTAGAAATTGAATTTAAATATAAAAAAAACCTTTGCCACTAACAGTTAAAATATCCTCATCTTTAATAAAGTATAGATGTTTGATAAGAGACTTGCAAAATTCTCTTTCTGGTATTATCAGGACAGAATAACAATTAACATTCAAGTGGTACTTCACAATTTACAGACGACTTACATGTAAACTTCTCAGGGAACCGAGAAATAGCAGATGAAGTTTCTGGATGAGGTTTGTATTGATTTACTGCATTTTGAATCAATTTAAAGTAACTTTTCAAATCTTATCTAAAATAGGATTTAGCTATAAATCTTCTAGAACTCATTCAATTGTGGATGTGAAAAGTTTAAATTACCTTTCTTATTTTGAACATCTGCACATTTAAATGTTGTTTCACCCAACGCCCATGAATAAAGTACAGATACCAATAAAGAAATTCGTATTATTGCCCCTAAGAATAATTTATATAAAGAAACAATAAAAAACAGTTTTGGAAGGTATAAGGCAAAAGCTGTAATCCAAATTTTCTGCTTGCTTCCGTAAAATTTATGAACTCTTTTCCTTACAGGACTTATCACATGCTTTCATTCACTAGTTCAGGAGAAATAACTGAAAATTGTAAAAGAGGAGTAGCTTTATTCCCGTAGTGAAAAGGAAACATGGGAGGGGGGAGAAGAAGGAAGATGAAAAAGCATTTTTACTGCTAAGATGCAGCTTCAATTGGATCTGTCTCTAAAAGGATGAAAATCTGTACAAAATGAGGGTAAATGTAATTGTATATTGCCTTATTTACTTGTTTACTTATTTTCTTGTAGTTTTATTTAATAAAATATCAATGAAATGAAAATTTTAGAAACACAGGCGATGCTGCTTGTTTACTTATTTACTTATAGTTTTAATTTAATAAAATATGAATGAAATAAAAATTCTAAAACATAAGCAATGCTGTATAAGCTCTGTGAAAAAGTAGTAGGCACTTCAGCCACCGTCCCCTTTGAGGTTGGAACGCAGGGAGAACCTGCCTTTGTAGCATTCACTTGGAATGTAGAATTCACCTGGAATGCCGAATTCTGCCACAGCCCCTCCAGGCTGCAGTGTCTGAGCCTGCTGGGAGACCACTCCGTAGCGAATCTCATAGCACACTACTGCCCTGGCACTTATTTTTTTAAGCTAGAAAATAACAAGATCGTAGCATCCAAGGAGACAGTAGATAAAAAATGTATTTTTTTTGAGTTTTGAGCATTATAATTATGCAATAAATAAATTATGTCAGACAGGTCCAGGAGGAATCGTGCGTGTTGACAGAGGCACAGATAGCCGATTAGCAAAGCCCACACTGAGAACGGAATGCCTGCAGCAGCTCCACGTGAAGTGGGGGGATTGAGGAGGTTCAGGGGGACATTTCTGAGTATGAACGTCCATAAAGAACGAGGTTAAACATCAAACAGTTCTCAGAACTCCCTGATGGTATCCTATCACGGCGAGTAACAGTCACATTCTTCACTGTGAGCCACAAGAAAGCCCCACGGACCTGCCCTTGGCCTGATCTAGTCACACTCTGGTTCTAATTTCACTAAATGAATCTGTGAAACAGCATACAAATAGTGAAATGGAATAGGAAAATTGGTTGGAAGCAGAGACTGTAACTTGGTGACTGGCCTAGTACACCCTTAGCTATTGAGAATCCATGCTCTGTTCTAGACACTTCAGAACCCTGTAGCTAAAGAACTCGTCTGTAAAACAAGACAAACATTTTGGTGTTTGCATCTAACAACATGAAACCACTTTTCGTGCAAAGAGGCGTTCTCCTCTTCTCCTTGAACGAAGGAGCAGTCATTTCATCCTTCTCTGAGATAGTTGCATCATGTTCCCTGGATTATGTTTATTGCCCTTAAAATTCAGTCACAGTCCCAGCTTAATATTCTGTTTCCTGCAACACAAATTGTTTTAGTTTACTTCCAACAATGATAGTTTAAACACAGTAATAGAGGAAAGAGAGAAGGAAAAAATGCATATGTAATCATCTGGGGGAGTAATCCAGGGACAGCTGCCGTTGTACTCCCTGAAGTAACTCAATCTGCCTGAGATTATGGCAGATACTTTTCACTTGTATTTTTCACTTATTTTCTTTGCCTTCATCCAGGATGTCACTGGGACAGTGACCCAATGGTCTTTCTTGAAGACTTTCTGCCTTTAGTTATTGGTGGCAGTGGTTTTCATTAACATTCAGGACAGACATAATCTTGCCTGTCCCCATCGATTTCTGCTTAGTGACTGAGATTAAGCAGCCAGCCGAGAGACTAACTTCTTTCTTTGCTTGTTTACTCATTTAGGATGAGTTGTCCAAAACTGTTACGAGAGATCTTAGCTTTCAGTTCAATGAAACTATTGTTAGGTGGGTGAAAACATTTCTTCCTCACCAACCAAGGTCTCTGAATCAGTAGAATTTAAAGTTACAGGAACTTACATTCAAGTTAGTGAAGTAGAAATAAGTGTAAAAAGGCCAATGCTTGGTATTTCAGGTACTGGAAAATGTTATGAAAAAAATGTGGATTAAGACGGATAATGATTGTAGCACAGATTGAGCCTTTTTATAAAAGTGATCAGGTAAGACATGGCTAATGCAGAGATGTCTCGGCAGATGCCCAGAGGAATCAGGGAAGGCACCTGGTGGCACTTGGAAGAGAATGGTCCAGGCATAAGAAATACCAAGTACAAAGACACAGGAACAAAGGACATTGGGAGGAGAGACCAGGGAGTCCCATCTAGGGCATCCTGTACAACGTGACATGGATCCCGTGTTTGTTAATCTGGGAAACTAACTTGCAGATTTGAACCAAAGAGGGACAAGAAGCAGCAGCTGCTCTGTGAAGACCCCTTAGCGGGGAGGGAGGCCGAGGAGAGCCATTGCAGAGCTTCAGTGTATATGGTGCCATGAGCGAGGTCTGGACTTTAAAAGTTTTGCCCAATTAGTAGATGCGTGATGGAAGGGGAACTTGAGATGGGTAAGCCTCAAAGATGTGTTCTCACATTTGATACGCTAAATTGAGATGTGTTCTCGAATTTGAAATGCTAAATTGGACAGGCCCACTAGGTAGCCAAATGGATTAGGTAATTCATTCTGGAGTTCCTTGAAGGTGTTTTTACTGAAAATACATAGGAATCAAAAGTCTACTAAATCAGACTCAGAAAATTTGTATAGATTACTTAATGGCAAACTTTGCTACTAATCAAAGATTCACAGCTTATCGCCAGACAAAACAAAAATTAAGCATTTACTCAGAGAAGTCTAAAACTCCCAGCAAAATAATTTCCTAAATTTTCTATATTAGGATGCAGTTTAATCCTAGGTTAAAGACACAGTGGGCAATGAGTATAAAGTTATTTTTCACAGGGAAATCCATTCTCATTATGGAGAGTCTCATTTTAAACATATCGTCTCAAACCTGTTAGTTATATAGTTACTTACCATTCTTTATCTAGGAATTCTCCTATAAACCCGTAAGATCCAATTTCCTTATACAATTAACTTAAGACCATTATATCCTGCTAAAAACTTATTATAGATAAAAATTTACTTTAATTTCTCTTGTAGCAAATACCATTAATATCTTTACTTATAAAGAGGTCTTTTATACTAGGTTTAAAAATGTATTTTTGATTGAGTTCTTACATTGTTTCCCAGATTTCCAGGTAGAGAAGGCATAGGTAATGGACTTGCTAATTCTTTCATTCCCATAGAGTATTCAATGTATTGAAATACTCCATTTATTTCTAAAATTTAAGGTTGTGGGTTATACTAGACTATCTAGCAAGAAAACAATGTCTCCCAATTAAGAAACTAACAGTGAGAAGAGGAGAGGGCGGTGATCTTTTTTTTATTTTCCTGTCAGTGAGAGAGAAAAACAATAATGTAACAGAACTTGTTTCCAAATCACCTTTAGTGCTACACATGATAATCTTACCTGCTGGAGGTCTACTGAGGCTTTAGGGAGGGGTTTTGAAGGATCCTGGAGCCCTGTACATACTCCCACAAACTGGGAAGTTTGCTGAAGGAAGAGCTAATGAATAGAGCAAATAACCCAATCTATAATTGCCAAAGAGGGTTTACATATAGGCAAAAGACGTAATTTTTTATGTACACTATATTCTCTTTAATTCTACTTAATATTCCAGAGTTTAAAAACCACCTTAGTGAAAATCATCCAATGATAATGGAATCCAGGGCTTGAGCTCTCCTTGGTATCAGAGACAGCCAGCAGGGTTATAAATGGAAAGACTACTATTAATCTATTATAGATTGATCATGGATGGTGTGCAGTAGAATGTCCCTTTCACTATGATACCAGAGATGGCAAAGGGAAAGGTAATTTAAATATCCACGAACAAGAAGGGGAATGCTAGGTAAATCAGGCATTTTTACAGATTGCTGGAAGTCAAAAGGAATAAAATTACTTTGGCTAAGAAAACTACAATTCTCTCTTTCTCTCTTTACATATATATATATATATATATATAATGTAGAATATATATAGAGAAAAAATATATAAATAAATATATAGAGAAAAACATATATTTATTTTATATATATATATATATTTTAGAGACAGAGTCTCACTATGTCACCCTCAATAGACTGCCATGGTGTCACAGCTCACAGTAACCTCTGACTCTTGGGCTTAAGTGATACTCTTGCCTCTGCCTCCCAAGTAGCTGGGACTACAGGCGCCTGCCACAGTGCCCGGCTATTTTTTGTTGTACTTGTCATTGTTGCTTAGCAGACCCAGGCCGGGTTTGAACCCGCCACCTTGATGTTTGTGGCTGGTGCCATGACCACTGTGCTACAGGCACGGAGTCCGATTCTATATTTTTTATAATTGTGTAACACATTGTCAAAACCTTATGAGTTGGCTTGGCACCTGTGGCTCAAGCGGCTAAGGCGCCAGCCACATACACCTAAGGTGGTGGGTTCGAATCCCCAGCCCGGCCCGCCAAACAACAATGATGACTGCAACCAAAAAATGGCCAGGCGTTGTGATGGGCGCCTGTGGTCCCAGCTACTTGGGAGGCTGAGGCAGGAGACTCGCTTCAGCCCAGGAGTTGGAGATTGCTATGAGCTGTGATGCCATGGCACTCTACCCAGGGGGATAGCTTGAGGCTCCATCTCAAAAAAAAAAAAAAAATACCTTACGAGTTTAAAACAAGACAAATCTATTATCTTAGAATTTCTTTGAGTGGAGAGTGAACACAGGTTTTCTAGGGACTTCATGTAGGGTCTCTGGAGTCAGAACCTGAAGTCAGCTGGGACTGTGAGCGAGCTCTCCTGAAGTTGAGTTCTCTCCCTACCTCAGACACAGGGCAGAGCTCAGCTCCTTGTAGCTGGAGGATGAAGGTGGTCAGCTCTAGAGACTGCTCAGTGCTTCCCACCACGTGGCCCTCTCCACACCATGGCGGCCAAGAAGGCATTTCTCCCGCTCAGAAGCTCTGCTGTGTGGAACACTCCACCCTTTCTTTTATGGGGGGGCTTGGTTTAATGTATGTTTGTGTGCTTTACTTTTTGCAAGATGAGCTCAATTGTAATTTTTTCCCTCCTTACCAACATAATCATTTGTGTAATAATAGTTAAATCACCTAATTGCAATTAACTTGAAATGGCTTATGTTTCACATATATAATTCTCCTGCATAACAGTGCTATGCTATTTCTGACTTTAATGTTTATATTACTGATGTGTAAGATGACTATTTTTGTTTTATAATGTTTTACAAAATCTGCTTGGTCTAACTCCACCACCTATACTACATACTCTTAATTTTAATATTATATATATATCTTAATGTACATATATGCATATATATACACACATACATATCTTCCTTTTTGTTTTTTTACTCTTAATTATTCTTCCAGACACATTTTAAAACTAATATATTAAGTTTCCTCCAAAAGTGACCTTATCTTTGTTACATTTTAAAAGAACCTAGAAAACTGATACATTTATAATGAAAAATTCACCCTCTATGTCTATTTTTAAGTCTTTGTTAAACCTTTTGTTCCCCCAGGTACCTGCCATGGATATTTTATTACTGATTCTCATTGCTAGTAATTTGCAAAAACCCTAGTTTCAAGGGCTTCAGAAACATTGGACTTTGGGGATCTACAACAGCAGCATTTGACTCAGACGTACTGAGAAGTGAAGATCGTTTAACTAAGTTCCCATCTAGACAGAATTGGTGAGATAATTATGATAATGAGTTTGTTACTAGCTTTTTGATAGTGAGATTGAACCTGGGGAAAGGCATTTTCCCAGACAGCAACTGTCAGCCAAGGTCAGGGCTCTGTATTCCTCCCCTTCCCTGAACACCATGGCCAATGTAGCTCGGTCCTTAGACTTAGCAGCATTAACAGGAAGAAAAAAAACCCCAAACATTCCTCTGCCTGCAGCAAAAACACATTACTATTGTTCCCACTCCACACTATTATTTATTTATTTAAACCACAATGCCAACTGGGCTAATTAGAAGTTATATATAGTACATCGGGAAGCCCTTTAAAAATATCTGCGGAAATTAACTTCACGTGTACAATTCACAGCCTAATTTTTAGATTTAATTTTCTGTAGGCTAAAGAATACTACCTTTTAAATTTAATGAAGCCTCTGATACTTTGAGGTACTTTTGATGAATGCTATTTCCTAGCTTACTTTTTTGTTTTGTTTTTTTTTGCAGTTTTTGGCCGAGGCTGGGTTTGAACCCGCCACCTCTGGCATATGGGGCTGGTGCCCTACTCCTTTGAGCCACAGGCACCGCTCCCTAGCTTACTTTTTTGTTATTATTAAATTTAGAAGCTTGAGTTAAAGATTAAGTAATAAGCATTGAAATGAAGTATTAATTTAGAATTATTTGTCTGCAAATCCTAGTCATTTGAGTAATTATACATCATAGTTTCTTGAGCCTAATAGAGGCTTGAAAACCAATGCATTTTGTTTAAAAAACTTGAGAGTTATAACATTATTAATGCAATATTTTATAACTTAAAGATATCCTATACCATTCAGAAAAGAGCACCATTATTGACCTGCTTAATTGACATTGTCCAACAGATTTATTTCAGTTGAGATTAATAATCATTAATGTTAAAATGTGTAGGTTAAATTTCAATGCTAATGTAATTAAAATTGCTTTCATCAGTGGTATGTAAATTAATACTGTCACTTTAGGATTCCAATAAAATGGCACTAAATATGATGACTAAATACTTTTAAGCTTATTGGAATAACTATTAATTAATTCTTTAACAATAACTCATTTCAGTAATCTGTAAATTGCTTATTAAAAAGTGATTTCAAGGTTATTTTGAATAGATATGCATATTCAGTAGTTTCAAGTTAGATTGCCGTATATGCTACAGTTGTAGCTTTTTATTTCCAATTTCAAGGCTTAAATCTCTACTAGAGAATTGGAGAGCATAATATTACTTACCCCGAATACATTTCATTTAATTTTTTCAAGTTCTAGAGAAATATAGTAATAGCATTTTTATGATTGCTCTAAAAATTCATTACAATTATTAGAATATAAAAAATCTTTTTACGTCTGATCATTAGTGGATTTATAAGTAATATCAAAGAAATAAAGGGGAATTTCTTACCATTATAATTCTTCTTAATGAAGGTAAATTTTTATCTAGTAAAATGAATAGTTCAGAAACATATAATTCAATGAGATCTTACAAATTCATACTGTCTTAGCAATTGGGTGTTCCTATAACAAAATCTGAGTAATTTTTTTAAAATAGAGATTTATTTCCCACAATTCTGGAGGCTGAGAAGTCAAAGGCATGGCACTGGCATTCCCTGAGGTCCTTCTGGCTACGTGTTCACCTGGCCAGAGGAAGGAAACTCCGTCCTGCAAGCCCCTTTATAGTAACAGCATTAATCCTTCCATGGAGGCAGAAAGGACCCTCTTGACTTAAGAACTGCCCAAAAGACCCCAACATTGCTGAATTGGTGCTTAAGTTTCCAAAAAAACATGAATTTGTGGCTACACATTCATAACATAGAATACACATTTACACAACAACCATTGACGTAAGATAAACAGTATTTCCACCTCCCAGAAGGTTCCCTCAGGGTCCCGTGCTGTCAATTCTCATCTTTCCACAAGTATCCACTGTTCTCATTTCTTTCTTGATAGATTAGTTTTAGCTGGTTTTCAACTAAAAAGAACAAAAGAAAAGAAAAAGGAATTATAATGTCTTTTACACGTTCTTTGTTTTTAAGAGACAAGATCTACTCTGTCACCCAGGCTGGAGTTGAGTGGCGTGATCATAACTCAGGCAGGCATCCTCAAACTATGCCCATGGGCCACATGCAGCCTGCCGAGGACATTTATCCGGCCCACCAGGTGTTTTTGCCGCTGCTGCCTGTCCTGCTTAGCCCCTGACTCGTCCCGGGGCCTGCAGTCTGGCCCTCCAACGGTCTGAGGGACAGTGAACTAGCCCCCTGTTTAAAAAGTTTGAAGACCCTTGCACTACAGTCTCAAACTCCTGGGCTCAAGTGTCCAAGTAGCTGCGACTACAGGTGTATGCACCATACCCAGCTAATTTTTAAGTGCTTTGTGGAGACTGGTCTTGCTATTTTGTCTGGGCTAATCTTGAATTCTTGGGCTCAAGTTTATGTGTTTGTTCTTTCACTCAACATAGTGTTTTGAGATTTATTAATACTGTGTGTACTAGGAGTTCATACCTTTTATTTGTATAATTGTGTGAATATGCAGCATTTGTGTAGTACAATGTTAATAACATTTTTGTTATTTACAGATTTGGGATCTCATGTACAAGTTGTGAGGTCATGGGGACATATGATGTAAATTATAAGTGATTAATATTTTATACTCCTATGAGAAATGTACAAGTCTTCCTAGATGGTTTCCACCCTAACCCATACCTCCAATATCTGGTGTTGTCAGGTTTTTTAATTATAGCCATTTTAGTGGTTGTGAAACGGTAACTTATTTTGACTTTAATTTGTGCTTTCTAAATTACGATGATGATGAGCAATATTCCATGTTCTTCTTGGTAATTCATATAGGTTATTGTCTGAATTGTATGTTTACATATTTACCCTTTGTTGTGCCTTTTTCATTTATTTGAAAAATGTTTACATAGTCTAGGTACCTGTCTTCTGTCAGATACATATATTACAGATATTTTCTCCTTTTTAATATTATGGATTGCTTCTTCATTTAAAAAAATGTTTTATGGGAAGAAAGAGGTTCTGTAAAAATTTATTTATCTATTTTTCTTTTGTGGTTAATGGATTTTTGTCCTCAAAGATAACCTTTGCCTTTCTCAATCTGATGAAAATATTTCTATTGTCTTCAAGAATCTTTATTGATTTCATTTTTATGCTTAGGTCCACACTTTATCTTCAGTTATTTTTTAATAGGGTGTAAGAAGTAGGTTCAGAGTTATTTTTCACTGTGTGTTTATCCAGTTGTTTCAGCCTCATAGACTGTCCTTTACTCCATCGAGTTGCTTTGATTACTTGATTAAAAATCAATTAACTCTACATATGGGATTGATTTTCGAACTTTCCTTTATGGTACATTGAGCATATATCTCTATGCAAACACAGCAGAACTTCTTTTATGGAGGTATATGAGAGGCCGCAAAGTCATGTCGTGTGACTCTTTCAATTTGTTGTAATTTTTTGAGATCACTTTAGTTATTTTAGGTCTTTTGCTACAATTGATTTATAGATTTCTACCCAGAAAAAAAAAGACTATCTTGTTATTAATTGTAACTGTAGTTAAATTTATAGAGCATTTTGGAGGAAATTGGACATCTTAGAAATAATATCTTCCAATCTATTCACACAATATTCATACCACTGACTTAGATTTGCTTTAATTTCGCTCATCAGTAACTTCCAGTTTTTAAGGCAGCCTCGATTTCGTAGTTTTCACTCGGACATGCCTTTTGTTAAATTTGTTTACCAATGTATGTTTTTATAGCATCTGTCCTCAGTAGCATCAATTTTAAATTGTTTTCAATTATTTGATGGTAGTGTATCAAAACATAAGTTATTTTTGTGTGTTTGTTACTGACCTCGTAATTCTAGATGCAGGAAAGAGAAAGATGGTAAAAAGCCAGAGGCGTTGTTCTGAAGGCCACACACTGACTTGCAGGAAATTCTTTTCTAGTGATTCTTAATTTCAATAACCACCTATTTCACATGATCCCATGGACTCCATGTGATAATAATTTCTGATATCTATCTGTATTTACTGTGGCATCCAGGTATTAGGTAGATGCTGATATGTAATGGAGGGATTACCTTCACTACCTTTACCCTACTTTTCAACTTTATACACATTTTTTTTTCTTTTTTTGAGACAGAGCCTCAAGCTCTCCCCCTGGGTAGCGTGCCGTGGCATCACAGCTCACAGCAACCTCCAACTCCTGGGCTCAAGCGAGTCTCCTGCCTCCGCCTCCCAAGTAGCTGGGACCACAGGTGCCCGCCACAACGCCCGGCTATTTTTTGGTTGCAGCCGTCATTGTTGTTTGGCGGGTCCGGGCTGGGGATTCGAACCCGCCACCTTAGGTGTACGTGGCTGGCGCCTTTAGCCGGTTGAGCTATAGGCGCCGAGCCCACATTTTTTTTCCAAACCAAGGATTATGTGGATCTTTTATGTGATATGTGTGTATGTAAGTGTGAGTATTGATATTTGCAAATAATACGATATGCTTCAATAGAATTATCACGCTTTGGGTCAAAGGTTTAATATAGATCTTTTGCAGAAGTTTGCTACATTTTCCTATGCTATTATTTGTCTTTTTTTTCTCCTCTTACTTATCTCTAAATTCTTTTTGAAAACATTTTGACCCCTGACTGTGATGATGTGTATGACTGTCATCACTGTTATTTGAAAGCGTGCTTGTAACTTTTTATTATTTTTCTATTTACCTGATCTTTTTCTACTATAGCTTTATACTTTACTCTCATGAATATAAACACACACACATACACATATATATATACATGTCATGTTTACATTTATATACATATAAAGTCATCCTGGACTAAAACCTCCCAAACAATGCAAACTATGGTAAGAGTGGCTGAGAGTGAGCGTCTGTTTCTTGTGCATGACTACTGGGGGAAAGCACTGAGTATTTTACCATTATAATGTGAGCTGTAGGTTTTTCATAGATTCCCTTTTTCAGATTCAATGGGTTTCATTTATGTTGAATTTAATGTGAGTTTTTGTCATTAAAAAGAATTGAATTCTCCCAAATGAGATTATCATATTGTTTTTATTTCTAGAATATTAATATGATCAATTGATGAATTTCAAATCTCAAGCAAATATTCCTTCCTAGGATCAATCCCATATAACTATGACATGTTATCTTGTGTGTGGATTTGATTCTAAATTTGCTTATAATATTTTTTATTCCAAAATTAGTTTAGAAACTATAGTGATGCTTCTTTTATTCCTGACATTGCTCATTTTTAAATTAATTTGTCTGGCTGGAGGTTTATACATTTTGTTATATTCAAAGAAGCTGCTTTTAATTCTTTGCTTCTCTCTCTCTTTTTGTTAGTGTTGGATCTCATTGGTTTCTGCTTATCTACACTGTTTCTTTTTCTTTCTTTAGGGTTTCATTTTATATTATTTTCCTTCCCTCACTGTAAAATATGAGATTAATGAAGGATATTCATTTATATTACATATAAAATTTTAAAATTATAAACTTCCATGTAAGCATGTCTTTTTTCCTACCTAGAAGACATTTGATACTTGTGTTTTAATTGCCTTCAGGACTAGAAGAACTCCCGTGTGAGTCCCCCTTCATTCACTGTTATTTGAAAGTGTGCTGTGTAATTTTTGTTATTTTTGTATTTACCTAATTTTTTTTTCTATTGCAGCCTTATACTCTACTCTGATGTATTAGCATAACATCAGTTGGATAAATTTGGTTCTTTTAAACTTACTGAGGGATGTTTCAACCCAGAGACAGTTCTATTGTGGTAAGTATTGCAAACTTGAAAAGAAGCTATACTCTGTTCTCATGCAACTGATTGGCCCTTTCTATCACTGGGCAATGGTAGATGTGACTTAAACTCTACGCGAGGCGATTGCTGAAAGCTTTTGCTCTTACTAAACAGTTATTATTCCTCTCCATATGCTGTCTTTAATAATTTTATTGGATTGGAGGCCATTTTAATGTATTATTTGACCTACTACGTTTGTATCTAACAGAACTGGGCTAAAGGAAAAGTAGACATCATCCACTTGCACAGCCTAAAATTTGAGTACAATAACCATTATAATATTTGCAGTGGCAGTAGGCACACATGGTCTGCATTTTATTCTGTTAGAAATAGGATGAGTGCATTTTTATTTTAAAGTAATCACTTGTGTAAGTATTGCTCATTATATTTTTTCCTGCCTTGGCTCAAATCTGTATTTCCAGTTGCTTATCAATTATTTCTATCCACAGTCTAATTACCTCCTCCAAGAAGCTTTATTCCCCTAATCCTATTTCACATTATTTTTTTTAACATTTTCTTTTCTGATAGCTGATAGAGGTAAGGTAGTTATTTATGAATAAAAGAGTCATTAAAATAATCTCTTGCTTAATCAATGACTCTAACATACACATATATATTTAAATTTACTTATATTTACTTACCTTACTTGTTTGACAATGAACTTTTTAAATTTACATTATTTATCACAGCAGTTTTCTTTGTTTTTACCAAAGCCATCTCACATGAAACTTTAGTATATAAAATAAATAGGTAAATCGGTCCTATCATATTCAGCTGAATTATAAAATTTGGGTAGCATGCATTGTTTATGTCTTCTTTTTATAGAATATTCCCAGTTAAATTGTAAAATTTAATTATCTAATACACAGACACACACCCACACACCCACATCACCAAAGTAATTTGAATCAAGCTTAACACTTAGCCAATTTGTTTTAAGAAAATTAGCCTAATTGTTAGTCTAATATGACTCATCCTCTCCCTGGATACGCTTTGAATCCAACATGGTTACCTCTGCTAAACGAAACTTACCATTATGGGTTATAGGAGAGTTTCCAAACTCAGTCTATATTGTCATAAAAATGCAGCTCACATTGTTGATGTTTATTTTTAGACTGAATTATTATGATAAATTATGATTACTTGAGCATTCAGATTTAAGCAAATGATTAATGTAGAATCTATTTAAAATGGATTAGGGTGCTCCATAATGATAGTCTTTTGTCAACATGATTTATCTCTTCTTTCCATTAATACAGTCAGTGTTCTAAAGACATAGAACTTTTGAACAAAAAAGTATATATTTTTATCATTTTCAAAAGAGGAAAGCATTATTTTACATTCAAGTAGATATTTTAGGCTGGTAGAAAATGATAATGTGCCTTGAAGAGCATTGTCATTTATTGATCCTTTCTTTTTCTTACCCCCTTTTTATAGAGATATACTTATCTTGTGATAATAATAAGAACAAAAGATTTTATTCACTAATTTTTAGGATACATGTAGGTATTCTTTAAAATCATTGATGTGGTCCTTTTTATTTTGCCTAAAATGCCTTTTAAAATTAGAATAGGCATTCTATATTTATTCTAATAGTGGATTATTCATAATTTAACATTTTAAAGATAATTTTAACTTGCACGAACTATACCCGGTATTCTCTCCGGGTGCCTTTGATAGGAGACAAGAAAAAAGTTAATATAAAGATAGTGTGAACTGGATTCATTTCAGTACCAACACCTCTTTTGAATGTTAATTCCATTTATTTGGAAATATTTCATATTTTCTTGGGATATTGGGTGTGTGTTATATACACATACCATATATATATAGATGTGAATCACAAAGTGCCCAACTTTCTTAAAAACATACTGAAATACTGTCTTATCTTAAAACCTTGAATATACTACACATTTATATTTATCCTTAGAAAAACTAACTTATTTATGGAAATAGACTCATGGAGGAGGGAAAAAGTATGGTTATCATAAAAAATTCCTTCATGACTTTGGATTCAGCCACAATAGAATAACTAACAAGACACTGATTCTCCATCGCTAACAATTTAAAACTTAGATACACTATATGGTAGAACCTCCATAGTTGACCACCTTCTTACATTGGCTAACACTCCATAAAATCCCTCTTAGGTCCATTAGTGAAACTTTAAAATAATTTGTACTGGTTGCATAATATTCCACCAAATTAAACTAATAACTGTCCAATAGTTTCCAGTTGCACTAAATATAATTTTATATATGAGATAAATATATCAAATATTTATATGTCAAATACTCATGTGATATTTTACATATAGTATATGTGACCTATATTCTATATATGACATATGTAATCTTTTCCATATGATAAATATACATGAAATATGTAATCTTTTTCATATTATATATATGATATTTATGTATACAGGGTCTGACAAATTCACAAACTCATTCTAGAAAAAGTGATACACACCTAATTGCTTAATATCACTGTAGTTGCCTTTCAAGTGCTCCCCTAGGAGGCTATGCACTGACATTGGCACCTTGTTCACCCTTTGAAGCAATTTTGAAACTCATTTTCTGGAATGACCATCAGAACTGTTATATAAGGTCTGACAATTAGGTTCACAAACTTGCCACCATGAGCTTATGATGGCAGCACTGTACAAACAACTCCCTCACATTACATAACCTTGGTATATCTGTGTCTCAGAGCTATGTTCTTGCTGATGTATGATGGTATCTTGCTGAGTGTGGTTCGTTATTTTTGTTACCTATATTTGTGTGCCATACAACAGCAGCTCTGCTAACCAGGCCAGAAAAAGTGTGTGCACATGTGTGTGTAACACACACACACAAGTCAGACCATCCAACATTTTCCTCTGTGGAACAAATTACAAAAAGTAAAATATCTCAATTAGTGGGTGAGGTATATGTAATTATAGGATTAATAGAAATTCTGTGAATAGCTTATTTATATACTTTGCACATGGTTCTGTTAGGATATTGGTATTTTTATATTAATTTTACCATGTAACTAAAATCACATTGTCACAGTCTTTGGTCAGGTAAATTGAAAATAAATGTTTCTGATTATTTTCTCAAGTGAGTTTTTGCAATATCCTTTGTAACACTGTAATAATCTGGGTATATTTGTGTGCATGTGTGTGTTTGTGGGTGAGAGACAGAGCAAAAGAGAAATAAAGCTGTCTTCTCACACAAATTTAAGTTTTTAGTTTTAGTAAAGATCTCTATCCTTAATTAAATCATTAAACCATCTGGGATTTGTTTTCAGAGGGTTCAATTATACCCACCCAGATGGATATCTAATTCTGCTCATACACTTTATTAACTGCACCATGCTTTTCACACTTGTAAAACTGTATTTGTCATGCAATAGATTTTCATACCTAATGAAAATTCTGGATTCTTTATTATGACTCTTTAGTTTATTTGGTACTGCATGCCAGTATAATGTTTATTTTACTATTTATTTTTTCAGGAGGTTTTGATATCTAGTTTGGTAAAAGTGGTTCCAAGGACATTCTCTGAATTCATGTTCCCCTTGAGGTTCTGGTTTTCATATCGCTTAATATAATATACAATTACTCAGTTGCTCAGTTTATGAAAACAAGGAAATACAAAATGTAAGTCATTTTTGACTTTTCCAGTTTACTTACGACCATAAATATTTTAGTTTTCAAACATTTTCCTAAATACTTCCTCAAGTTACTTTCACTGCCTCTATCCCCAACACTCTAAGCTGCTCATCTCTCCAGAATTGCCCAGGGCCTTCTCACTCTTTCTCAGCTTCATTCCTGCCCTCCACTGTTGTCCCCAACAACTACCTGCATACGACATACCTTTACACTTGTCACACTTCTGGATTCTTCCCTCACAAGTAGGATGCATGTCAAAGACATCATTATTTTACATAGGACTAAGGTGTGGCATCTGGCTGCCATTTTGGACCTCAGGCCCTGTGTCCTTCCCTTCACTTATTCTTCTTTGCTGTAATTCAAACACACTGAATTTTTACCTCGTATGCTGTCACACACTGCTTGTAATTCTTTTCCTCCATGTATTTACAGAACTTAATATCTCAGCACACTGCACTCACATCTTAATTTAAGTGTACTTCCTCAGAGAGTTGGTTCCGAACGCCATGTCTGGAATCTAATTTATTTAGCAACTCTTCCCGATTTTTCCCCACAACACTTATCCCAACCTGATATTAGTTTCAAAATGAATTCCCCCCTAGTAGAATATAAACGACATGAAGGCAGAGTCTGTGTCTGCTTTGCTGGCATTTGCCATCCATAATGACAAGAATATTGTCAGGCATGGCGTTGATGTCCAGCACATACGTGTGGAATAAATGAGATTTTTTTTTTTTATTAAGAAAGGAAAACCGGTCAGGATTTTAACTGAAATTACATCAAACTTAATTATAGAGTTTAATGATAATTTACATTAATATGATTTAGGTTTTTGCATCCATAGAATGCTTTTTTCCATTTGGGCATGTATTTTTTAACAGAGGTTTTTTTACTTTTATATAGGTCCTGGTTTGCCATAATTTATTGTTTCACTGTGATGAAATATGTAATATATATTTTTTCTATTTTAGATCTAGTCATTTAAAAAATATTTAAATTCAATAAATTTGACACATTTCTTAAATTTTAAGTGTGCAATTATAACATTAGAACATTACCACCTACACTTGGTATTTTATTTTCTCATCTTATTATTTTTGCTTAAATCTCCCAGATAATTTTTTATAATAATGGTAATCAGGCCATGTCTATCCATTTTTTGTGTGTTTTTCCTTTTCTGTTTTATCTTTTTATGTTTCCAATGGTTTGAGGCATTTTCCCACTTACTATTCTAAGCTTTCTTTTAGGGAGGGAGGTTTATAGTTATCATCCTGTACTCCAAATTACTTAATGAACTTACAAATTTTGGTAATCTTTAATCTTTATTCCCATTGCTGTTTTCTTCCTCTTTTATAACCACCTATTTTAAGGCTTCGTTTTGCATTCTTTTGTAAGGAGCCGTAGATGGGTTATTCCTTTGTATGTTCCTTGGGGGTGTGACCAGCTGCAAAGACATCTTTTTGTGGAGTTGATGCATGGACTAGGATATGTACTTCCCTTAGCATCTGGCAGATTGGAACAGCATGAAGATGTTTCTCTGCCACTCAGTAATGCAGGAAGAGCAGGTCTTGACCAGACAATGGCAGACACCTCCTCCAGCTGGTGGTGGTCACAGCATCCATGGATGCCTGGGGGCTTATCTCATCAGGCTTCACAGTACACTTCTTTAACAAAGGCTGCTCCCAGATCCTCATCTGACCTAAGGATGTGCCCTTGCAGAGGTGGCCAGAGTTGCATTCACCTCTCCCTGTTGACTTAATAGTGCCACCAACAGCCTAATGTGAGCAGGACATGGATCCCACATTCTCTTGAAAGGCAGACTTTTCTCTATTGTTATTTTAAGATATGTAAGATTGTGTAAAAAATATTAAGCTTGCTTAAAATTAAAAATAAGAAAGATTTAAGTTTATATACAATTACATGATTTGACAGAAATAATATTCCAAATGCCCTTGTTTGAACCTTATATGTATAATTTCCTTTTAACTCACTAGTGATTTAATAAATGTTAAATGCAGTACTTATAGCAGTACTTGATATTAGGGGAAACAGCTAAATTATCACTTTTTTATATAGGAACAACTACTTTATAGTTTTAAAGATAAAAATAATGTATCTTTATTCCTAAAAATGTTAATAATCAGAATCCAAAAAAAAAAAAAACTTCAAAAATCAGCCAAACCCCAATAAGTCTGTAACCGAGCTACCAGATGGCATGATTACAAGAAGTAATCAAAATTTTATGGGTATGTAGTTGGAACTTTAGGAGTTCTTGTATAGCTATAATAGTTCCTGGGATTTTAGTGAACTATTAATTATAGTTTTGACAATAAATTAATTTTAGAGAATCATGGAATCCATCCCTGAGGGTTAGAGCCTAATCTTATAGCAGAGTTCAACTTTACAATATCATTCTGTATGATATCAATAATGTCTTTATTTAATAAAAGGGAATAATATAAAGAATTTAATGTCTCAATAAGAACTAAGGAATAGTCTCTCTTTAAAATGGTGTTCTGATCCCTAGACGCTTGTTGTATCATGAAATATGATGGTCTCACCGTTAATTAGCAAGGCATTTAGAGGATATGGGACTAGAGAAATGACTCATGCCTTATGTGAGGACTTCTTGTCCCCAGGCTGTCCTTTCCTCCTCAGGAGCCCTGTTACTCTGCGAGGTTATATGCACAGCCTCAGGCATTTCAGCAGAATGCAAAGCTTATGGCCAAGGTTAAACATCTTCACTTGTGCCCTACAGCTGCATCAGCTGATATGATCAACCAATTAGTCAATTTTATGTTTGTTTAGTATCTCATGTTGAAATAAAATCTTCGTACGTGATTTAATTATAGCAGAAGCCTTTTTATCTTTAATAATTTAGCAAATCAGAGTAAAGGCCTCGCATCAGCATAATAGCTCTTTGGACTGGTCCAGTTTTTGTATGAGTATATTCACTAGAAGTTTTCTATTTCCCAACTTCAGTAATTATGTTATTGCTAAATACCTTTGTTAAGCTTAACTAAGAAAATTGTTGAAAAGAAAATCTACAAACCAGTCTGAGTAGGGTAGATATTAACACAAGAATCCTTAAGAGTGGAAGAGGAAGGCATCAGAATCTGGGTCAGACGGCAGTGTGACTGAGGAGCATGCTCTGTCATGTGCTGTGCTGCTCATTTAGAAAAGGGAGCAGGATGGCACAGCCAGGTGCCATTGTGGGTGACCCCAGAACACCAGTAAAGACAAAGAAACCAATTCCCCTGAGAGCCTGTAGAAAGGAAAGTAGCTCAGCTATCACCTTGATTTTGACCCAGAGGGGCTGATGTAAACCTTCTGGCCAACAGAACTGTAAGATGAATTTGTGTTGGCTTAAGTCACTAAATTGGTGGCAATCTGTTATAGCAGCAATAAAAAATTAATGACTACCAGAGGCTGGCAGAGGTGGGGGAGTGGTGAGGGACGGGGAGAGACAGTGATCAAAGGCTGCCAGGAGGAATAAGACTTAGTGATCTGTTACAGAATGGTGACTGTAAGAACGAACCATGTATTGCATAATTCTAAATAGTCAAAAGAGTAGATTTTAAATGTTTTCACAACCAAAATAATAACAATGTGAGGTGCTGAATTGGCTCATTAGCCTTAAGTAATCATGCCATGTAAATGTATATCAAAACATCACATTGTATCCTATGAATGTACCCAATTATTTAAAAAGTAAACATTAAAAAAAGAAAATTAATAAAATAAAACTTTTCTTATTCCTATATAAGGCCAAAACCACCATTATATTTTCTCCCTTCTTGCTTAATTGATAGATTAACTCTTAAGATTTTTATCATTTTCTGAGCAGTCTCAGCTTCCCTGTCATGTGAGTGTATAATTTTTTCTATGTTTCTATAATTTTTTCCTAATTTTTTTTATTTTTCTATGTGAGTATATAATTGTTGACAGATATGTATAGATTTAGGTATAGATATGGGTAATAAGTCCTAGCATATGTCATACTATAATATAACTGTATATATATTTTAAAAGGAATAGCAAAAATAAAATGTCTTGAGACCTCTTGCCCCCACTAACCACTACCTCTTCTCTCTTTTCTTCTTTGTTAGAAAACTCAAAATAATTGTGAATTCTTGGCATATTAAACCCACATCTCTTGTTTTCTTTTTGAACCACTTTCCCAGTTTTTTAACAAAAAAAGGTACTTTCAAAAGTAATTAAAACCTTCATATGGTCAAAATCACAGTATTTTATCCATCTTCACCTTTCCTGATTTTTTATCAGCATTTAGTATGGTTGAAATCTTTTCATTCTTCTGCTGGGAACAACATATTCTTACCTCACTAAATGTTATTGACTCATCTTTTTCTTCACTTCTTCCTGCCTTTAAAAAAATGGGTTGAATCAGGGACCAATCCATACAACTCACCTATTTCCATGTATTTTCTTTCTAAATAATGTCATCAAACTCTGAGGCTCTAAATAAAGTCTCTATGCTGAAGATTCCCATGTAGATATCCAAAGCCCTACATTTTCCCTGAGTTTTAGAAAAATGAATCTACTCCTATCTGGGATCACGATTAGGATGTTTTTAGTACTTTCTCTGTTAAGTTACTAATGTCTGAGTATTTGTGCAGCCTTAAAATTCGTGTCTCAATTTACGAGGGAAGTCCTGCCCTTCCCCCTGCCCCAGGTGAAGTCATTAAGAGTTAGGGCACTAGGGGGGGGTGACTGATTAGGTCCTGAGGGACAGGCCTTCACATGAGATTTGTGCCTTGATAAAGCAGCCCCCCCGGGGTGTCTCTTCTATCAGTGAGGACAAAGCGGCAGACGCCAGCCAGGAGCCCAGAGGAAGCCCCTCCACAGGATCCAAATTTCCTGGCATCTTGATGCTGGATTTTCCAGCCCCCAGAAGTGTGAGGAATAAATTTTTGTTGTTTATACCCAGTTTATGGAATTTATTTGCTTTTATTTTGTATATCAGCCTGAATGGACTCCAAGTTGAGTCCTCCTCGTAATCCTGCTCCACATCGGCTCCCATTTCAGGAAGCAGCACGTTCATCACGGTGTGGAGATAAAAACCTTGGCATCCTCCACTGCTTCATTTCATTTAGTCTGCACTTCCCACCACCGAGGATGCTGTGTCTGTCAGTTTTGCTATATAATAGATCCCAATCCCGCCTTCCAAATACACTTCTGCTACCACCCAATCCAAACCACTGCGTCCACCACTCACCCAGATGGTGGTATGCAGGCTGTCCTCCTGCACTCCCCAGGGTAATGGTCTACACACTGGCCAGTTACTGGGTTTGCATAAGCAATACATGTAAATACAGAAGACACACAAGGCATGAAGTGTGGTGCTTTGGTGGTGCTACTAAGCTAGGGGAATTTTCCTGAAATTAAGATTTTCTTCCCATTTCTGTCACAACAGGGGAGGGTTAACATGAACATTTTCAAGGATTTCTACTTGGCCCTTCCCATCATAAACCTTTCATTAGAGGCTGGGAAAGCAGCTGGAGCTTCTTCTGGCCCCTCCATATATTCATAGGGAGTATGCATTGGAGGATGCGTAAATAAACACAGCGGATTCTCTGCACTCACGGGACTCACTTGAGGGCAGTTTCCACTTATCTTCTGGATTCCAGAAGCCTCAGCTCTCATCATATGATGAAACTTCAGGTCCCCTGCAGCTGAGGGTCTGTGTTCCAGTTTCCCGGACTCACCTGGGCTGGGATCTCTGATACCCAGGGCCCCTAGAGGCATAAGTAAGAGTCAGGAATCCCAGTGTCTATCCCTACACTGTGACTGACACCTGCACAGCTCCACAATTTCATTTTCTTTCTCAACATTCTCCTCCCTCCAGAAAAGAAGCTCTCAAAGAAGTGAAAGAAGCCAGGAAAAGGATTTTATTCCAGTAAGTTTAGTTTTTTGGCCATGTAACTGAAATGGCCTTGTTTCAAGATGCTGCCTCAGGGTGGAAGGGGAATATTGAACTAGAACAAAAGGCACATTGGATCTCAAGCAACTGTTCTAAAATGATAATATGACAGGGATTATAGGGTTAAAAAATTAATATCATGTATTTTTCAATGTGATCCAATTAATTTTTAAATAATAAAAAATAATTTAAATATTTTAGTTTTAATTAAGAAAGTTTACTTATTACTTTGACTGATATAGTAATATGCATCTTTTATTTTTTTTTTACAAAATAAGGATTTGAATATATTTTTGAGTGATGAAAAATGCAAATTGAAAGGACAATTAAAAATAAGAAGCTCAACTCTTCCCTGTGAAATGAAGAGACTAATCACTCGCCTGTGTCCTAAAAACATTTATTTTGGAGGGCGGCACCAGTAGCTCAAAAGAGTAGGACGTGGCCCCATATGTAGGAGATGGTGGGTTCAAACCCAGCCCCAAGTCCCAGCCAAAAAAAAAACAACATTTACTTTGGAAAAATATGTAATTCTAAGTACTTTCTCCTTTCTTTAAAATTCAAATTCTTTTTGAATACTAAATGGGGCCTTTTTTCAGCTTTATGGCCCAGGAATGTCCTTCCCAAGGGCCTTTAATACCCTTATACCCAGTTTCTGTGATAGAGTAAGACCCTAACTTCAGGGTATCTCTTGTCCAAGCTGCAAAACTACCTGCTATAGTAAACATATGGCATATGTTTCTTCATTGTTTTTCTTCAAATAAAGCCAATTAGCTAATATAGATGAATGTAGGTAAATTTGGGATGAGTTATGTTTGACAAATGGTGCTATAAAGTCCTCTTACTAGAGGGCTAGGTATTGTTTACCCTGAAAATATTTATGCAGTGGTTATATCTGCTCAGCTATACAAAAGGGCAACTTTCTTTCTGTCTTTGCAATCTCTCAGTATATTGCCTATTATACATATCAGATTCTAGTTTAATGCTTATTCAATAAATAAGTATATTTTCTTTGTGTATTATTGTATTTATTTATTTATTATTGTTTGGGATTCATGAGGGTACAAAGAATTAGGTTACACTGATTGCATTTGTTAGATAAAGTCCCTCTTATAATTGTGTCCTGCCCCCAAGAGGTGTGTCCCATACACCGTGAGTCCCCTCCCCCTCCTCCCTGCTCCCCCCTTGCTCATTCCCCTCCTCCTGTATTAGCTCATCTGCTGCCTTCCTGTTAGAATAGGGCACATTGGATAATTGTTTCTCCATCTTTGTGATACTTTACTAAGAAGAATGTGTTCCACCTCCATCCAGGTTAATACAAGGATGTAAGTGTTCATCATTTTTAGTGGCTGAATAGTATTCCATTGTATACATACAGCATAGCTTGTTAATCCATTCCTGGGTTGGAGGATTTAGGCTGTTTCCAGGTTTTGGCAAGTGTAAATTGAACTGCAATAAACAGTCTAGTGCAAATGGCTTTACAATCAAAGGATTTTTTTTCTTGTGTGTATTACTATTGTAGAGAAATTTCTGTGTTGGAGAAGGATTTTGTTTTTAATTATATTACCCCAACAATTGATAACAAATTTATGTACATAATATGAGAGTACATTGCAGGTGGGATTAAGAACATAAAGAGGGAGTTAGGTTTCAAAAAATAGAGCATAAAGTCATAAAAAGTGTTGACTATGTAACTATGGAGGCTATTTAACTTTTTCTGTGGTCTGTACTTAGTATTTTAAACACAGCTTTTATTAACAGAAATCCAGTCTTAGAGTATGGACCCTCACCTCAAGGTGGGGGAAGCTCAGAGTAAATATGTATCCTACTGCCTGTGTATCTTCATCTTTATTTATGTACCTTAACTTAGTGAGCAGTGATGTATTAAATTTTTGATACTTAATATTTATTTCTATTATAATTATATCTGTACCATATTAGCCTATTTCCAATAAGGTCATGTTTACAGTTACTGGGCATTTCAACATGTCTTTTTGAGGAGATACATTCATTCTATAACATGTTCTAATCGTACAGTCTTCCAGCCTGTAACACAGACTCCAAGAAATAAGAAATTTTTCCACCAAATTAAAAGTATCGTTGACCCTTGAACAACATGGGTTTGAATTTTGTAGGTGGACTTTTAAATTACACAAACACAGACCGTAGGTGGCACTATTCACAGTTGAGAGAAATGGAAACAATATAAAGGTGGGTGTTAAATCATAACTGTATAAAATTAACTATGCTACATCCGTACTTACTACACTACAGTTATAATTTTCGTTGCCACCTGCTGTTGCTCCTGGGGTGAGCTCAGATGTTGCCAGTGTTCTCTTAAGACAGTGTGACAATAATCACTTCCTCCTGAGCAGCTTGTTTCTCTAGCAAATTGCCTATCACAGCAAAAAGTGATCTCTGGAGTTCTCATGGATTTTCCATTGCATTTAGTGCAATATTGTAAACTTTGAATAACAAAGTTCGAAGGTGCCACCAGTGATGCTGGGAGTGCGCCCAGGGAGCAAAGAAAAGGTATGACATTACAAGAAAAAGGTGAATTGCTTGATACGTACTGTAGATTATGATCTGCGGCTGCCGTTTCAGACAGATGACTCATAAATAGATGATGTAAATTCCTGCTATGGATAAATACAGTACAGGACTGTAAGTATATTTTTTCTTTTTTAGGATTTTATTAACAAATTTTTTAGCTTACTTTATTATTTGAATACAATACATGATATATATTATACATAGAGTATACAACATGTTAATTAATGTTTATATTATTGGTGAGACTTCTGGTCAATAGTAGGAGATTAGTAATTACATTTGGGGGGAGTCAGAAGTTATACATGGAAATTTTACTGTATGGGGGATAGTGATCCTATGCCCCATGTTGTCCGAGGGCCAGCTGCATAATATACTTTATAATATTAAATATTAACTCCAGTCCACAACTGGTACTGAATATAACTCTCTACTTAATATTGTATTAATTGCTCAGAAAGTAGCAATAAACATTCTCTTCCCCAATACTGTGAGTCCAGTAGGATAAAAGATGATGAACTAGGAATGTGAATCACAAAGATATGAACAGTCCTCATGATCCATCCTGGGCCTTAAGAGCTGAGAGAGGCAGGTGGAACCCCTAACAGATTCATTCTTAGCAGCTGGATGAAACGTGAACAAAGATGCCGATATATGCAGCATTGGTACTATAATCAGATTTTATTTCTATTAATTAGGAATTGGGGGTAACCTGTGAGGAAATTTGATGGATAAACAAAGGCTCGATCACTGAATGACTTAAAGGATGCTGATTGGCCCCTGCTGGCGAACCAGTGCAGCACTTTTATGAGATGATCAGCTTGATAGTAATTCATATGGTTGAATCGGTCTAGGTAGCAATTTAGAGTCTGTTTTTCTTAGGTCAATCAGGAGACAGTCAATGATGCAGGTAAGAGATTATGAGGCCAGAAGGATTATAGAGTTACTAAGGATGAAGAAAAAGAAACAGAACTGAATAGCTACTCTTCATATCTCATAAAATTATTACATACTATTCGGCTTCATAGAAGCCTTGGGGAATATACTGGACATAGTATGACCATCAAGTTTTAGAGAGAAAGCGAAAGACCCAGAGATCAGAGTTACAGGGATATGTCCCAAAGTTAGTTCATGAAGGAAACAGACCCAAGGCCAGTCTATACTGCTGGTGGATTATATTACACTGTCTCTTTTATTCACTTGGCAGTGCTGTTTCATTATAAACTGTTAAAATTTTATAACTGCCACCAAATCTTACATACTAAATTAGTTTCTGTGAAATTGATCAATGTAACTGACCCTTTTCTTTTTCTTATATTTAGCAAAATTCAAATAATGAAGATGCTAAAAGTCAACAGAAATGTTTAAGGTAGTTTAAGAAATCAGGACATCCCTTTTCAAAATGTCACCATGTTCTTGTGTCGTGCTCTTTACTGACACACTTTTAAAATTTACAGCCATGGTGCTAGACTCAGTTACAGATCCTGCTGGGTGGGGTGTTAAGATCAGCTTCCCTGAAGTGCCGCAGACAAGGGGACCACTGTGGACGTTCTCCGATGTCTCTCTGTTGATTCGGTCATCCTGGCAGGCTGCATTTGCTGCCTTCTGGTTTGATGTACGTGTCCTCACTCAGAGTCGGTCTCACCACTGGCCGGGAAACATGAGGCAATGGCCCAAAGGCTGTCAGGCAGGAGGTGCAGGAGGAATGCGGTTTCCAGGACTCGAGCAGATGCGATTCTGAGAATGCACCTGTAGATAAGACCAGTAGAAAAATGAAGAAATAATAGGTAAGGTTACGCTCACTCGCTCTTCACAAATCATGAAATCCAAGCAATCCTGAACGGTTAAAAAAAATGTCAGTGAAGGAGAGATTTCGGGTCATTATTTCCTTCATAAATGTCAATATTCTCTCAAGAGAAAACTTGGCTACCCCAATAAAAAGTGCTAAATGCTTTTAAACATAGTTAAATTTTTATTGTAGAGCAGCTATAGATTTAAAGAAAAGTTGTAAAAATAGTACAGAGAGTTCCAGCAAACCCCTCACCCATGGTTCTTCATGTGGACTATTACTGTATTATAGTCCTGAGATGCAGATTTGTAAATGAAATAAACTTCCTTACAAATTACTCAGTCCCCGGCATGCTGCCCTTGCCCCACACAATGGATTCAGAGAAGCAAATTATAGAACAGAGCTACATTCCATCTCTAATCTCCCTTTTGCTACTATTATAAAATAATGTACTTGATACACTTTAAGTCCCACTAATCATTTGTTATTGTTATTATTATCTTAAATAGATATTACTCTTGCATATTTATCCTTAGTTTTAATACACTCAATAATCTGGTGATCTTCAATTCTGTCTTCAACTTTGCTCCTAAGCCTATAATAATATCACTTCCCTACAGGCTAAATAAATACCATATGTTTAATGTTACCTATTTATTTTTAGCCCTAGGTTTCAGATGAAGAATTCTCAGGCTTTTTTTTTTTTTTTTTGGCTTTAAGTCACTTTTATCTTTCTTTTATACTTAAATATGTTTAGCACATTTAAAAATATAAGATAATTATTTTTCTTTAGCAACTTTAAAAACATAATTTCAAGTACTTTGGTCTTCCATGATTTCTGTTCAAGAATCACCTATCACCCTGATTTCTGCTTCTCTTTCCCCCCAAATGGAAACCCCGTGCAAAATCAGTTTATCCATTCTTCCTCTCATTCTTTCTTCTTATTCATAGTGGCGATGTGATAAGCCCTCAACATACTTCCAAAAAAACTGACATATGTACATGGTGTTATTAATGAGTGAGCTTGTTTTGTATCTAAAGAAGTCCTCCGGGGCAAATAAAGCAAAAAATTATTGGTTATTTAATGATTCAAACACTGAGAAATTTGAAATGTGGAAAACATAACTTCTTCAGAGAGCATGAATAAAAAAATAGCTACAACACTTTTTGAAAAATTATTCCCCACTACCCAGTCCTTACAGACTAATTCAGTGAACGTGGCTACACTAGTCCTGATTGAAATGAAGGATTGAAGAACAGGAATCACACACATTGCCAAGCCTAGCTGAAGAGAAGTCGCATAAATATTTTCATTAAAGTAAGAAAAGTGACATATGAGACTGCAATTTTTATATGAAAATACATTGAAATGTTATAAATTACTATTTTTCTTAATTTATGAAATGACTAGCAAAATGAAAAACATAGAATATAATTTCTGGCAAATAATTTTAAATACTTTATCTTTCTGAAGTTAATTTTACCTTGTTGTATTTTGGAGAATAAATTATTCTCTGTGTATATCACAATAAATGAACAATTAGATGTTTTTATATTTTTAAAAATTAGTAAAAACATAAATACATACTTTTTCTCTGATAGCTGTACATAAATGTTAAAATACTAAGATCTGTCTATGGAACATAATTTTATTATTTTACTGGTTTATATACTATACTATTTTATATTAAACAAGAATAAATTGAAGATCTGTTTTATGGGTATTTCTTAGCTCCACATAAGCATTTTAAATAATTTTGGATAAATTCTTTTCTGTACACTTTCAAAGGAGAACTACACAAATGGAAAATGTTACTGCTTTTTCTGGATAAGAAAAAGTGTAAATCAGTAAAATATATTGTACAAAACTGTTTCTTTCTAAGATCTATTAATGAAATCAATAAATCAATAAAATTTTAGTTTTTAAAAAACTAAATAATGCTATCTAAATATCTAGCACATTTATTCTAACTAAAATGATGACTGAAACCTGTATTTCATATAAAATTCTGCCAAAATGCAAACAGCTATTTAATTGTCCATTATTGCAAAGAACTAATAGCTTCTTTCTTTGTTTTATAATTTTGTGTCCCGTAGGTTCCTGAGAACTTCAACTTGGAAATGCCATATACATGTTCTGTGGTAATTTCCCTGGATTAACTTTTAAGGAATTTTTGCCAAAATGTCCTTTCCTGATTTTTTATATCCTTGGCAGTGATATATGATGTAGGAATCTGATAGATGGACAGAGCTGTGTTTCAGACACTGCAATTCCACTGAAAGAAACTAGAGTTTAATCAAGAAAGAATTATAAACACACCCAAAATCAATATTGCTACTGGTTCTTGGGCTAGGTTAATTTTTTTTGAATGTATAAATGCAATAAAATTCTGTTTTTCTTTTCTCTCCAGCATCTCTGAGCCAAAGTAAATATTCACAGTATTCATGGCCTGGTGGGTTACAGACGTGCCGTGTCTGTTTGTGCTCCGGTGACCATGGCTTTAATTCAGGCTCCACACGTTCTCATTACTTCATTTGGAATAAATGTTTATTAATTCATTTCGTTCATCTGAGTGGTTCAGGTCAGAAGTTACAGTTTACAGCATTTCAAATTCATAAAGTTTAAGATAATTGATTATGAAGACTGACATTAAATTTTCTTCTTGTTCTCTGTCTTTTCCAATGAAACCTATGATTTTGAATGCATTTCTGGGATAAGATGTTCAATTATCTTGACTTTAGCTGTTGCTGAAAACTCAGTTCTATAAATATAACAAAGGTTGTTGCCATTATATTAACTGGCAAAGCAGCTTTGGGGGAAGGAGAGGATAAAGAAATTGTTTCAGAGTATATAGCCTCAGGGATAGTCAAGGTTATTTTATTTCAGGGGGAGCTGATAAGGAAGAAATTCAAGTCATTTCTCAAGATTAAGGCCGTGTTGACACTCCGAGAGGGAAATGAGGACAGGACATAACTGTTGAAATATGCATTCATTAGTAGACACCTCATAAAGCAAATTCGGTAGAAACCAACTCCCTCAAGGGCTGCTAAGGATCCTCATGTTCTATACTCCAAACTTACTGGGCTTCCAGTACCAACACCAAAATAGCTGCCCATACAGTTACAGTTAATATTTTGCAAACTTATGATTGCTGGACATTGCTCTAGTATTCTCTACTTTTTCTTTGTCAATGATCATTTCAATAACAAATTATCGATGTTTATCAATGTATATCCCCCCTTTACAAATAATAAAAACTGAGTTTCAGAAGGTCTAAATAATGAGAATCAAGTAACACTCAACATCTTTGCAAAGTCAGCTGAGGCTCCCTCTTCTCTTTGCCGCTAGATCACGATAAACCTTCCTGCCTTTGTGCATGACTTTCAAAGCCCATAACATCTTGTCTTTTATTTTTTTTTTTCTTTATCTACTGGATTTGTATAATTTCCTTAAGATTTCTTTAAGAATTTCTATAAATTCTTTCTATAATTACAAACATGCCACCTAGCACAAATACTTTCTCCTTCGTAAAGCCCTACTCAGTTAAATGATGTACTTCTCTTCTTCCATTAGGAAACATTTTATTTCATAGTAATTTCAATATAATTGAATCACATGTACAAATGTACAGCCCTTCAGAGCCCGTGTTTTGAGTTGTTTTGATTCCCATAACCTCTAGCCTGGGTAGTTGCACAGTGTAAACCTTTTAGTGGCCAAAAATTATGATGATAATCCATGATGTCTGAGTATTTTGTTCAGGTGAAAATATGAATAAAACTTATACATGTTCATTAAAAATAAGCCCAATGCTATGTGAGTGGGATGGTGCACCCAAACAAAAGTTAAGCTACGGTAAAAGATTATTGCAGTCAAAGCCTAAACCGTATGAAGTATACACTGAGTGCCTTAAAAATTAAAGACGAGTGAATAAGAGTTCTCACTTCTTATTGGAGTGATAAGAAGAACTCTCATCCCAGGGCTCTTTTCTTAAATAAATAAATCTTAGAAGTATTTAATGACTGGCATCACTACACATGGATGTCAACTTTACAAGAGCCAAGATCATGAATTACTAATGTAATTTGCAGCCCCTGGTCCCAAGGGAGCAGAAATCTGCACCAAACATATTACTTTCCACTGGGAGTCCTTACAGCAGAATGACATGTCATGCCATTGTCCATCTCACCTCATGAGAAGGGTGGATAAGGTCTCTGGTCTCAATACTAACAGTATCACTGTGGTTGGGTTTGGAGCCGCCTGGATTGAGGGAGGAGTTCGCCCACTAACATCAAGGCAGAGGCCCTCAGAGGGTTTGCCTGGCCCAGTGGGAATGAGCAACCTGTTAGCAATGGCTCCGTGATTCCTGATGTGCCCAAGCCCTGTTGATCTGAGAGCACAGATATAATGTGCCATAATATATTCTCACTCTTCAATTGTCATATCTGAATCAAGAGTTTTATTAACTCAAAATTATTTTTTCTAGATGGGTTTTGAAGCTGACTTTTATTACTCTACAATAATCTCTGATAAGCATGAAAACTCATGTACTCAAAGCCCCTTGGAGTAAGGCAAATATTTTATTTCACATCTCTTCACAATAATGAAGATTGTGTGAGACCAAATGATTTACATTTCCCTTAATGCCATTGCCACATTTTAAATCAGGGCATTATATAAACTTTCAGTTCTCCCCTCTCCCCACACACACAGTTTGGTTCTTGAACAAGAATGATGCTCCTTGTAATAGATTCTTTTAAAAATGTCTTAAATGACAGGATAGGTGCTAGTCTGAATTGCATTTTATCAAAATGATTACTATTCTTATTCTATTTTGAAAATGCATTTACTAAGCTGTTTTTCAAATTTTGTGCTATATGCAAACACATATCTCATCATAATTTCTTCTTTATAAAGCTCAAAATTTATGAATTTATATCCGTAAACATAGAAATTACTCTCTGTATTCTAAAGAGATATGCAGGAAGACATCATAATGTTTTTAACATCACTGACAATATTTTAATGAGGAAAAAATAAAAAAAATTATTGAAAGTGTGAAAATGGTCTCCTCCTGCTTTTTAAAATTGACAAATTCCGCCAATAAGTACAATGCTTTGCTCACATGTATTGATGACATGAAGTCAGTATTGTCATGGATTATTCATGGTTTTGATGAATTCTATTTTTTCAATGGGGAAAAATAATGATTCCCAGTGAGGAAAGAGAAAAAGATAAAGTTTAATTGACAACCTTGGAGAAGAAAGAGTAACAGAAGTTTAAGCAACGGAAGAGAATTTCTATTCAAAACACTCTGATGACATCTTCTTCCCTGTGAGGTCAAAGTGCAAAGAAACCAAGTTAAGTTGTAAAAGGAATAGTGAAAAAAGTACCAACATGATAAAGAGAGAAGAAAACAAAATATGTAAAATTAATACAGAAATTTTCCTGCTATCCGATGCACTTGAATTTCTTAGACCCTAATGTCCCCATGTAGCTGAACCACATTGATTGCAAAGTTGATGCTTGGAGTAGGTAAGAAAATAATACAGATAATAAATTTCCAATTATTTTTATCATTCACCTAACATATTTGTGAGCAATATCGTACGGCAGTTGTTAGAGAAGCTATGGTCTCCAAGTATGAAAAACCAGGTTAAAAAATAGTTGATGACCATTTGATAATTGCTGCAGTGTATTAAGGAGAAGGGGGGATACTGAGACAGGACAGAAAGGGTGTACACAGTGCGAAGGGCCAGGAAACAGGGATAGGTGAGAGCTTAGACGAATTTAGAATGACTCGTAGAGGTCACACAAGGGCAAGAGGAGAGTGGTAAGACAGGCAAGGGTGGAGAACGATTTGTAGAAAATCTTGTCACACTGTGGAAACAGCAAATTGTTCCGGTGTCTGGAAAAGCAGGGGAGGTGAGTGTTGTATCTAGAGGGCCTTTATGTCATGCTAAGAAGCTTCAAGTTAGTCACTAGCATGAGCAAGTAGCTGAAAAGAATTTTATTAAAACACTCTGACCCTAAGTGCAGAGATTAAAAGAAAAGAGATATGTAGGCAGCTAAGTAATAATTTAGTCAAAGAACAAAAGTCTCAATTAAATGCACCTGGAAATAGAGAACAGGAACACAGGGGAAGCACAGTCGTATTTACATGAGCATTTGCAAACGCGTGAGCCACACACATCTGCTAGAATCCCACCAGATAAATCTGAAAGCAAGATACCATCCTTACTCAACTAGAACTCACATTCACCTGAAAATAGTAACCAAAATAAAGCTTGAGATAACTATGTTTTTCACAAAATCATATGCTGTGATTTCCATATTGGCTGCAGAAGTAAGTTCATGAATGCATTCGATTATTTCAGTATTGATCTAGCTTCATTAGTCTTTCTAAAGAGCATAGACATTTGTATCTCTTATTTTTTAAATGCAATTTATGGTAAAATCTTGCATTATCCTCTGTAGCTCCCAGCTAGACACAAATCACCTGGATATGAAACATGTCTAATAGAACAATGGAACTGAGGAGCCTTGAGCAAAAGTAGCCGATGTTGGAGTCACTCTGGGACCATCTCCAGGTACTGAGGTGAAGCTGCAGTGTGATTGTGCAGGGTCCAAACAGTTGAGGTTGAGGTAGGTGTCGGTACCTGTTGTGGCTGACAGGTGACTAGCAGCCGGCTGTGAGAGACAGCAATGACAGGTGACACGCTTTCTGGACCAACAGACGCAAAGTATGAGATGTGGTGACTCTGGGACAGCACCCATTCACAGTGAATGAATGGTGAATGGGTACATGTGCCAGGAGGGGTGAGGGAAGGGGACTGACGGAGGGATTGGAAGATCACAGCGGCTATAGTTTTGAGTAAATGAGACTTTTTGCAACAGAAACTGGTTATATTGAAGAAATTGGTTCATTCCCATACTGAAAAAAAAAAAAAAAAACACAAAAAACAAAAAACATTTTGTCTGTTCTTTTTATCTTTAAAATTGTTTTCAGAGATTATATTGCAACTACTCTTTGCTTTCCAAGTCAGGAAATATACTCTTTGTCCAAAACCAATCAGATTCTTACATGCCTAAGAATTGTTAAACCCTGGAATAGGTCCTTGGAAAACAATGAGCTATCTCTGTGAAGGGACCTTTTTAATATTCTCTGGGCCTTTTGCAAAAGTTAAGTGGGGTTGTGGGCAGTCCAAATTGAAAGCAAGGGAATGGACTCAATGTCCTCTTTGATTTGCTCTTTAACTTATTTAATGCAAAGTTTCATAATGCTGAACCAGCCTTAAATTTCATGCAAATAAATAATCCCTTTTAATTAGTCTTTTTGGTTGTTGGATTTTGGCTTTGGTTCAGGCTGTTAAAAATGTCAAGATTTTGGCCCAGTGGACGCACACTGTTGTGTTGCCAGTGACTTTTCCATTTGATCGGTTGCTGTTGTTCTGGCTGATCATCTGCAGAGATTGCAGAGAGTGGGTACATGGTGCCTTTTCATCAAACTGGTGATAGATTTTTAACTGTGGGTTTTGTCAGATGTCAATTTTCTTATGGTTTTATAATCCTAAAAGTTCCATTTGAGTTGAACAAAGACATGACTCAGAAAACGTTTTTCAGCATTATACGAAGGAGTACAGAAATCAAGCCAGTTTCATATACTTGGAGGTCATGTAAGGCCAGGGTTTTACTTGGTCTGTTTTCTATTGCTGTAACTGAGTGGCACAAACTGGATAATTTATAAAGAACAGAGATTTATTTAGCTGACAGTTATGGAGGCCACATGGTTGAAGGTCACAGTGCTGGCACCTGGTGAGGGCCTGTGTCCTGCATGATAACACGGCAGCAGTGGGCATCACGTGGTGAGACGGAGCATGCATGCTGCTGTGGGTCCCTTTCTTTTCTTATAAAGCCACTAACACCAGCATTGGGGTCCCACCCACATGACCTCATTTAAATCTAATTATCTCTCAAGGCCCCACCTCCGCATACCACTGGCATGTAAACTTGGGGATTATATTTCTAACACATAAGCTTTTAGGAGACACATACAAATCATAGCAGCCAGGATGTTGGTTCTATGAATCTGGAGGTAAATGTTAAGCTATTGAACTGTTAGCATGAAATATCCATCATGCAAAACACCCACTTAGAGAATTTTTATGAAGTTTAAAATTGAAGAAAAGGCCTGAAATCAACAGTTGAAAACTCGTCAAACGATAATTGAAAATTTCATTCCTCTGTAATAGCTTCAAAGAATGTTATTTCATAAATTTGACCAATCAGATGTCACAAAGAGCGACATGCATTTCTGCTGGCAATAATCTATATATTTAATATATTCAAACTACTCTTGAACAAAGATGAGGACCCCAGATATCACTTTCATAAGAGTAATTTTATTTTGTATCATTTGTATTCTGAAAAATATGCTGCAGAGAATTTTGAGGCCTAAAAATAATTATTCTGTTATTACTTGTTCAGTATTTTGTATTTTAATTCAAATATAGAGACTATCTCACCAGTTAAATTAATTTAGACAATTTAGCTGTCAAATTATAAATGATATGGAAGGAAATATATTTGTTATTATTCAAAAAGTTGGCTCTGAATAAATATTCTATGTCATTGTTTGAGAAGTATATTTTTCTGACTCTAAAATAGTAAGTTTGCAATTATAAATACTATAATTATGACTAAGGATAGATTTACACGTCCAGAATACTTAATATGATTTATCTAATTAAAACTAATTTGGGGTGTATTAAGAAGGCCCAAATGGCAAGTGTAGGAACAGTTCTTAAGTTACTGATAAGTTTGGCTAAAACATAGATAAACATAGTCCTGACTGCCAAGTACAATCATTAGCCTTTTATTTGTTCATGCAAAGGTCAATGCTGACCATAGGCCATTTGTTCACTGGCCAATAAATATATCATGATACTTGCTTAAAATTTTCAGAAACCAGTGAAAAATAGAATATAGAAAATAAAAATCACATGAACTAGATTAAGCCAGGATGGAAGACAAGGAGCAGGACACACACCACTCTCAAGGAGAGGATCAAAAGTTTTGAGTGGATGACCATCTACTGATGATCGTCTTTGAGAGACCATCGTGAATCATCACAGCAGTGACAGGAGATACTTGAGTAAGGGAGAAGTTGATCCACTTGCCAAGAAATTATTCCATGACATCGAGAAGGAGGGAATCCTCCCTAACACATTCTAGGAAGTCAGCATCACCTTGATACCAAAGCCAAGAAAGAACCCAGAAACAGCAAAACTGCAGACAAGTATGTCTTATAAAGATTTGTGCAAAAATCCTGCAATGATACCAGCAAAATGAATTCAGCAGCTCATCAAAATGATAACCCACCATGATCAAGTGAGTTTCATTCTAGGGATGCAAAGATGGCTCAACGTATACAAATCAATAAATGTGGTTCACCACACATGTAAACAGAAGCAAAAACAAAGACCATGTATGATCATTTCAATAGATGCAGAAAGAGCATTTGATAAAACCCAGCACCTTTTCATGTTGAAAACCTCAACAAACTAGGCTTAGCGGAAATATATCTTCAGATTGTAAAAGCCATATATGACAAACTCATAACCAACATGGTACTGAATGGAGAACAGTTGAAGGCAAGACAGTCACCACTCTGTTCAACAGAGTATAGGCCATTCTAGTCACAGCACTCAGGCAAGAGAAAGAAGTAAAAGGCGTCCTAATCAGGAAAGAGGGGGTCAAACCAGCCCTGTTTACCAATGTAATCCTGTATTGAGATAATCCTTATAAACCCCCCAAAAGATTCCTAGAATTGATAAATACATTCAGCAAAATCTCCGTCTACAAAATCAATGTACACGAATGAGTCACATTTCTATATGCTAAATAACAGTCAATCTGAGGGTCAAATCAAGGGCTCAATACCATTTACAATTGCTACAAGGAAAATAAAATACTTAGGAATCCATTTTAGCCAAGAAGATGACAGATCTTTGCAAGAAAAGCTACAAAACACTGATGACAGAAACCATAGATGATATAATCAAATGGAAAAACATTCTATTCTCATGGATTGGTAGAATCAACATCATTAAAATGTCTATTCTGGTCAACGTGATTTACAGAGTCAAGGCAATTCCCATCAAAATACTACCGTCTTACTTCACAGATAAGAAAAGGCAATCCTATGCATTAAAGAGCCGGAATAACCAAAGCCATATGTACCAAAAAGAACAAGTCTAGAGACATTACATTACCACACTAAAATTTATATAACAAGACCATAGCAATCAAAACGGCATGGTACTGGTATAAAAGTAGAGATAAAGACCAATGAAACAGAATAGAGAAGCTGGAAATAAAATCATATAGCTATGACCACCTGATCTTTGAACTTGATGATGGACTTCAAGCAGACTTAGACTGACAGCCACTCCTTCCAACCTCCCTCAGTGTTCCCATAAGCCTAAAAGTGTTTTAACGTTGACTCAAAACAACATATGTGCACTCTTTGTTTTGCATTTAAAACCTTACCTGTAGAGCCTGGCCTAGTGGTGAGTGCCTGTTAGTCTTAACTACTTAAAGCTGAGACACAAGGACCATTTGAGCATAGAAGTTTGAGTCCAGCTTAGGCACTATGGTGAGACTTCATCCTGAAAAATACAAATATTAAAAAGACTTTCTCTTGCTGCAACCTCTTTGGATATGACCATGGTCCCAATAGGCTGAGTATCCCATATTTCCAGATCCCAATTCCCTGTGATTCCCAAATAAATTCATTATCTTTGGATAATCGCCTTCTGTTTGTTAGGTTAACACCAGTAAGATATCTAGAGAAAAAATAACATAATCATACACAAACTCAAAATTTTACTGTCATATACATATATTTTCTTTTTCTTCAATTAACAGAAATTTTTATATTCTTGATTTTTAGGGAAAAAAACCAGTTCAAGCAATGCTGAGAAGCATCCCTCAAATTTTAGTGGTAGCCATTTCTCCTACAATTTAGATATAAATTGTGCCTAAATATATCTTTTAAGGCACAGGAATTTTTCTGAAAATTAATTTCTGTCTTTCTCATTGGTATATTATGAACCTGTTTGCTTTGCACAGAGAGAGTTGAAAGAGTTGTTACTGTGTAGATTTACTTTCAGAGAGAACTTGTAAGTAGTAGTGTACGAGCCATCTCATCACATCATGTGTTAATATGCTGTTGATCTCCCTGTCTTCAGAACTCCCATACCACATTGTTTATGACCATATTTCAGGAATAATCACTGGGAAGCTTTTCATAAGCTGGTATCCTCTCTACTTCCCTCTTTACACCTGTTCTTAGCAGAACAATGGTCCCTTAAAGGTATTCGTGCCCTAATCCCCTGAAGCTGGTAATACATTAGGGAATAGGGCAAAAAGGAATGAGGATATAGACAGAATTACATTTCTAACTCCAGCCCTAAGCTAGGGATATTATCTTACTTGTCTCAGGGGGCCTAACAAAATCACCAAAGACCTTAAAAGTCAGAGAGGGAGAAGAGGAGACTCAGAGGCAGCCGACTAAGGAAGCAGGGCCAGGGAGATGTAACACTGCTGGGTTTGAAGATGAACGAGGAGGTGCTGAGCCGAGGATGCTTCCAGAAGATGGGAGAGGGAAGGGAGCAGAAACTGTCCAGGAGCCTCCCGGGAGGGATGCATCCTGCCGACACTGGGATTTTAGCCTAATAGGACCCATTTTGTACTCAGGTGCTATAGAACTGACAGAAGATACATTTTTGTTGTTTTAAGCTATTATATTTTGGTAATTTGTTTTGGCAGCCACAGAAAAATAATTCAGTGCTTTAAATGTATCTTGGTTTGCACACACTGAACATAGCACTCCTTGGTACTATAGTGCCTTATTTGTTTTTTACCTGTTTTTTTTTACAAGGATCATGAATTTTAAGCCAGGAAGTATGTATTATTTATAAGTTAACAATGGCATATTTTGCCCCAGTTTTTTATGGCACAAATGAATAATGTTCTCTAGGTTACATAAAACAATTATTCTGAACTTTAAGACATTAAGACACTAAAGTCTTGGAGAAAACTTTTAGCCTCTATGATTTTCAGTTTCCTAATTTATATACATAAAAATTGTACTCTTGGTGGTTATGAATTTGAATGTTACAGTGCAATTAAAAATTAAACTGAAAGCATTATGTAGATGGAACATTTTTGATTATTCAACTTTATATGGCCGTTAGTCCCAATCACTTGCCCAATATTCACTTATTCAATATCACCTGCCCAGTATATGTCACATAAATATTTATTTCTTTACTGTTCAACAATAGCTACCTTGAAATTAGTTTACTAAAATATACTAATGAATTAGAAGAGAACAAAAGTTTCATTGTTATTCTAAAAGTTGCTTTTTAAATTCCCCTTTCTGAAGACTACTCTGTTATTTCTGTCTCATCCTTAGCTTCCCTTATACCATTCATAGCACCTTTTAAAAGATGGATAAATGCCGGATGGTAACAATGATGGTGAGGATAGAATTAGATGATTTATCTAACTCCTACAAATGAGAAAACATGTCTGTGTTTGAATTATCCACAATCACAACCACCACTGATAAGCTCTCTGGTCTAATGGCCCGTTTCTATATCATGCTTTTAGCCAGCCATCCTTCGCCCCAATTTGTGGCAACAGAAGGCAAAGTTCCAAAACACCTCTGGACAATTTGCAATCTGGGGACCTCGGAGCCTTTTTCTAAATTCCCTCCACCCCCTAATTTTTAAATCGCAAAACTCCATTTTCCATCAAGGCCTTCAGGATCCTCATAACGTCCTCCAGTGTTAAAATCTGAACCAAGGAAAAACTACAATATCACTCCTTTAAAGTACTAGGATTACCTGCAGTTTAAGATTTTCAATTAACTCTGGGATGAAAGGATTTGGCCATGTCGGAAAGAATTTCAGCCATCATTGAGCAAGCCAAGAAGGCGTATTTTAGAATCAAGGATCCAATTGTCTAAAATCTCACCTAGCAGCAACAGAGCTGTGCCCTTCTCAGTCTGACTCTGCTGCTCCTGTTACTTGGCACATCCTTGTCAGGCCTCGAAACGTCCTTGACCCTGAAAAAGTAAGCAAAGTTTCAAAGTATATCTTTGCAAAAATGAAATTTCTAATACAGTTCCTGCTTATAAAATTTCAATGCCAGTGTTACTGTAAGATTTAGTCAGTACATTTTAAGAGCATGTTGTGATCTTTTCAAAAACCAGCAAGTAAATAAAAAATGTATTTTGTTACTTGCCTTGTTTTGTCACATTAGAAACGAAGAAAAAATACTTTATGATATTGGAAGAGAAGAAGTATATGCTAAGTGTTTTATAACAGAATAATTCAAATATGTAAAATTAATTCCTGAGAGCAAGGAGTTTTACAATGCAAGTTATAAAAACCACACTTGATGAACAGTACTTGTTCAGAATTCATGATCACATTTTTGCAAAGTTGTGTCTGTCATGTAGATTGAGGTGGTTTCACTTTAGATTTGCCAGTTCACTTGACCTCATGATTCTCTTCTATAATGTTTTGTCATTTTTCAAATGTTCAATTTCTATACTGCTGTTTGGCAGCAGTGATTCATTCCCTGGGAAAGTGCCGGAATATGTGATATAGCATAAGAAAAATCCTCACATTACTTGATATTTTCCTTTGTCACATTCTTTTGCCTAAAAACCTTCATACATTATTCTTTTGGGTCATTTCTATATTTAACTGTCAAATTTACCATTAATTTTATTTCCAATATGTTTAAAAAAATCTATGGACTCTTTGAACTAAACTTGTGGAACCTGATCTTAAAAGCCAGAATAGTTATTTGTATCCTGGAGATTAGAAAGGAAGTGGGCAGAGTTATCTCTAAGTTAGTTGTATCCAAACATCCCACTAATTTTAGTTGATTGGTGTGAGTAATAATGAATAAACAAACCATCATCATTTTAGGAAGCATAGAAAAATAGAAATTTATGGTGGTTTTAGCTACATTTTCTTAGTAATTTTTTACAAGAGAGTCAATTTCTGCATGTGTAGTTTCCTTTGTAAGTTCTCCCAAACTTCGAGTGTATCTTTCTTTCAATTGCTTACCTTCAGGGTATTCAACAAACACATAACCAGAAGAGAAAACTCCATAAGATGTACCTCAAACACACATTTGTTTTATCAAAGGAGCATTTTAGAAGGAAGCTACGTCAGTCTTTGGTTTCAAGGGAAACCCAGAAACATAGATTCTACATTCCAAAGGGGAACTCAGGACCACTTGTAAGTCTTTGTAAGACTTGCAAAGGTTGTTTCTGCCAATACTGTTTGCCTGCCAAAGAGGGTTCAGAAACCAGAGCCAGCTGGAAATCACCAGGTGGGGGGAAAAGAAAAGGTAAGAGGCTCAGTCCCTTTTCATGACTGCGTCTCAACTGAACACAGCTGGAGTCTGGTTAACTCGGAATACGGAAATCAGAAATACTATTCTCCTGACCATGTTTTTGTGACTAGAAATAACTGAAGTCCTTTATCTCTGAAATGGCCTGAGGAATCATTGCACCTGTTTTATTTGTTGTCCAGGGCATTGGGAAAGAACTGACCCTCTAAAATTAGCTGCCACGGACCGCAGATTGGGGAGAGAAAACACAATGGTTTTCGAATTGTATTCTATGAGATCCTCTTTTGAAACTCAACAGAGGACATTCAGAGGTAAAAATGAACAGACAAATGAATTATCCAAAAGAAGAAGAAAAGAATAAGTAAATAAAACAAAAACGCCTATCAACCACTTTTCCAGAATCCAGGGCATCAATAGCTGTGTTAGCTAGACTCTCCCATCTCTGAAGTCACCTCTCAATTATAACGCACGTTTCTAAAATTTTTACATTACATTTCTTTCTACTGAAAATTTCTTGAGGCTAGGGGCTGTTCATTTTATTTATGAATTTATTTGCATTATACAGTGACAAATTATGTATTTAGAACACACTTGTGAAGATTAGACTTTGCGTGGTTGCTGGCTTCTCATATATATATTCAGATGCCCAAATATTTATAAACTCGTTATGGCATTGTCACTTATGCTTCTAAGGTTTCCTTTTTATTAGACATATAAACTATTTAAAATCATACATGAAACTTAAGTGACGTTCAATGCTGAAAGAAATAGTATTAGCAAAATTACTACCTTAGAAATCACTTGAATTTTATCTGATTATATTACTTAAATTTACACTTACTTTATATGACAATACATTTATAAAATGCATTCCCATAGATGTATTAATATTTAGCTAAATTAAAAATGCCACCGGAATGCAAATAAATAAAATATATGTCAAATAAATCAAACTGTTGCTACCTGTTGCCATCTGCAGAGAGATAATTCCTGGAAGTCAGTCACATGCTATAAATATTTTCCACTGTCTTTAAATGTTTCCATCCATTTCCTGCCTGGGATAGTTTTCTATTTATTTATGTTTTAATTAGCAAATAAACCTTGCACACATTTATTGTATATAATATGATATTTTGAACTATGTGCACATTGTGGAATGGCTATTTTAAGCTAAAAATATGTGCATTATCTCATGTAGGTATGATTTTATGTGGTGAGAACAATTATCTACTCCCTCAGGTGCTTTTTTTCTTTTTTTGAGACAAAGTCTCACTATGTCACCCTCAGTAGAGTGCCTTGGCATTGCAGCTCACAGCAACCTCAAGCTCTTGGGCTTAACTGATTCTCTTGCCTCAGCCTCCCTAGTAACTGGGATTACAGGTGCCCTCCACAACGCCCAGCTATTTTTTTTGGTTGCAGTTGTCATTGTTGTATATCTGACCCAGGCTGGATAAGAACCTGCTGGCCTCAGTGTATGCAGCCGGTGCCCTAACCACTGTGCTACGGGTGCTGAGCCTCCCTCAGGTTATTTCCAAGAATACAATACATTGTCATTAACTATAGTCACCATACTCTACAATAAATCTATTGAATTTATTGCTGCTAGACAGTAAAATTTTATCGCCTTTTACCTACGTCTCCTTCCCCATCAGCTCCTGGAGCCATTCTGTTCTCTACTCCCATGAGCTCTGCTTTTCAGCTTCCACAAATAGATGAGATCACTTAGTATTTGCCTTTCGTACCATACCTGGCTTATTTCACTTAACACAAGATCCCCAGGTTCATTCATACCGACTCAAAGCACAGGATTTTCTTCTTTTTAAAGGTCCAGTTTGTATTTTGTTATATATATGGAGAGAGATATAGATAGATGGATCATATTTTGTTTATCCATTTATTGATGAACACTTAAGTTGATTTCATATCTTAGCTATTGCAAATAATTCTGGGATGAATACAGGGGTGCGGGTTTCTCTTTGAGATGCCAAGTTCATTTTCTTTAGCTACATACCCAGTTGGAATTGCTGGATCATATGATAGATTTATTTTTAATTTACTGAGTAACTTCTGAGTAATTTTCCCTAGTGGCTGTACTAATTTCTTTCCTACCAACAGTGTGTAGGGGCTCACTTTTGTCAACACCCTCAGCTATACATATTATTTTTCATTTTCGTGATTAACAGTCATTCTGACAGCATGGAGGGCGTATCTCATTGTGGTTTTAATTCACTTGTTTTCTGATAATTACCGATTTTTACATTTTTACAGCACTTTTACAAAAAAACTTACTGGCCATTTCTACATCTTCTCTGGAAAAATCTAATCAGGTCCTTTGTCCTTTGTTAAAGTGGGTTATTTGAATTCTTGCTATTGAGTTGTGTTCTTCCATATTTTGGGTATTAACCTCTTATCAAATCCATGGTTCCCCTGTGTTTTCTCCTATTCTATAGGTTGTCCCCTCACTCTGTTGATTGTTTGTTGGCATGTGCGGATTTTGGGGTTAATATGATCATATTTATTTTTGATTGTGTTACGTTTGCTTTCATTATTACATCCAAGAAATTATTGCCACGAACAACGTGGTGAAACTTCCCCCTTCTGTTCTCTTCTTAGTAGTTTTACATTTCAGGTCTTACATGTGCCATTAATCGACTCTTTGAGTTGATCTTTGTGTATGGATAAGATTGGATGTAGTTTTATTTTCTTATATGTGGATATTCAGTTGTCCCGATGCCACTTATTGGAGATGCTGTCAATTCTCTACTATGTGTTCCTGTCATCTTTATAAAAAATCAATTGACTAAATGCGTGCATTTATTTCTGGGCTCTCTCTCCATTCCCATCGGCTTCCAAATCCCTTTTGAATGCCAGTATCAGGCTGTCTTGACTGCTGTAGCTTTGCAGGGTAGCTTTATGTCAGGTAGTATGATGCCTCTAGCTTTGTTCTTTTTGCTAAAGATCGTTGGGTCAATTCAGGATATTCTGTGGTTCCATACCATTTTAGTATGGATTTTTCTATTTCTGTGAAAAATGTCATTGGCATCTTCATAGGAATTGCATTGATTCTGAAGAATGTTTTAGGCTCTATGACATTTTAACATTATTAATTTTTATCCATTTTCCATTCATTTGTGTTTCAGGTTTATATTACCTCACACATAATGTGTATATTGTCGTCCACATGAAAAGATGGCAATTTGTTTCTTTTATGGGGCTGGCCATCTAAGCACAGTTTAATAGTCTATCTGATGTTGCAAATGATCAAATGAACTGTACAGCTGCCTGGTTTACCTGTTACCTAGATACTGAATAAACATGATGCCTGAAAATGACAGTTCAGAATAAAAGTGACTTATATACCTATTACATACCCATAATAATTAAAAATAAAATACTTTACTTTAAAGAATAAAATAAAAGGTACCGATAGTACTGATCTCCAATTATTAAAAGGTAACAAAGAAAAACTTGCTGAACAAATGTACCAATATTTAATCTTTGTTTATAAATCTTTTTTTAAATTATTGTTTGGGATTCGTTGAGAGCACCACGAGTTAGGCTACGCTGATTGCATTTGTTAGGTAAATTCCCTCTTATAATTATGTTCTACACCTGAGAGGTGTGCCGTTATATTTGGTTTTTATACAATATCCTTTATTTTCAGATGATGCTGCTTCCTTTAAGTTTCTCACCACAGATTATCATGGGAAATACAATCCTGCAGCTGGGCCGTGAAGGAGGGCCAGAGATGAAAACCCACAAAACCAAGGACTTATCTGCTTTTGAAAACTTACGTGGTAGTTGGGAATTATATTGACAGAGAATTATGGAGTGCAAAGACACTGGCATGAAATAGAGAGATCCAGGCTGTCAGTCAGCAGTGAAATAGTGAAGAAGAGACTGAGAAATAAATAAAAACTTAAAGCACATTTAGATAAACACCAACAACAGAAACTTTAGGTTGTCTAGAGGTGAAAAGCTTCACCAGCCTTATGGGAGTCTCTAAAGATACCACTGTCACGATAAATAAGAAAAATTCAGGGGATGGAGCTATACTTCGATTTTCCAAAATGAATTTGACTGTGTTCCACATCAGAGACTTTAATTGCTAAGGTGAAGTGTGACAGGATGGGCACAGACATGAGGTAAGGAGAAACAGGGGCTCCTAACCTGGAGATGGGAAGTTCAAAACGGCACAGGAGAAACAGGGGCTCCTAACCTGGAGACGAGAAGTTCAAAATGGCACAGTAAGTTCTTTACTCTCAGAGATGATTTGGAGAATTTCACTGGTAAATAGTGGCTTTACATATTTGTTGTATTTTTATTTTCATAATCTTTTTGGGAAAGGCTGTCCAGGTATAATAAGTTTAGAGAGGGCTTTAGCGATGATGTGTTTCAGTTTCCATGTGAGTTGAAAGCATTCGGTCAGACAGAGGAGTTCATTCCAGGTATGTTCAAGTTGACAGCCTCTCGTTAATTTTAATGTCCAGAAAAAAATATTAAAAGAAAGAGATCATAATTTATTTTTAAGTGAAATTTTACCTAACTCTAGGAAAATGTAAGCCAAATATCAGATTATATATGGCAAACTGAACTCAAAGTTGAAAATGAAAAACAAATTATGTACTTTTAAAATTCAAAAGAGAAAAAAAAAACTATACATAAATTTTAAAAGCAAATGTTTGCTCTTCTCACAGTGAAATAGAGAATGAAGGCTTTGTTAACCTGTAGATCCTCTGTAAGTTGACCACCCACGGTATTGTAACAAACTGGTCAACATACAGAGGGGGTCAACGTAAGGTGTAGGACTCCTGTACTGATAGGTACATGTGGTGCATGCCTCATTTATGAAAATTACTTCAACATAAGGAGGTGGCCAATGTGGGGAATGGTCAGCTATGGAGGTTCTACTGTACTTAGTCAACCAAACATTATAGTCTCCATCCCTGGAGGGGAAACAGGGACTTCTGGGATAGAAAACGAGAGCAGGAGAAAAACAACAGTGAACAGTACAGCCGCCATGTCTTTGGTAGAGTCAGTGTTTTGAGGTTAGTATGAATCCACCAAGATCCACCTAAGCCATCCCCTGTCCTCATCCTGCAGTGTTTCAGTTACTTGCCTCCAATTTATGATACGTGACTCATCTCTTTGCTTCAGAGAACTCAATGAGGATGAGAATCAGGATTTGCTTAATTTCAGGGTTACCTATTGTGCTTTTGAAATCTAAGTATTTGGGAATTAAATAATGCATTAACGTCCTTTCAAAAATGATAGGGTTTGGTTGTGTATTCTGTGCACTTAAAAAAAGAAAATCTTAAATGGATCAAGGTTGATCAGATTATGACTACTTATATATACACTTAACTAATCTGAAGGTAAGGTTATCTTTCTATGCAGGTAACAAATTCTGTAATTAAAGCTGGGAGTGGGCAAGGTATGGAATGGCTCAAGAATCGCATGGTTTAGGTCGTAAAGAAAATATTACTGTCTTTTAAAATGTTAGTACCACAAGGTAGTTTAGAAGGTACCATAGGAGTGACCAAATTTTTAATGTTTAAATTATTACATTTAATTCTTCATTTGGAATTTGGAATTATTCCAAATAATTCATTTGGAATTTATTTCGGTCTATTAGGAAGGTAAAAGGAATTTGACCATTTTTTACAGAAGAATAAGCAATTTTATCTTGAACATTTTTGACTGATCTCTTTTTAGTTGGTTTCCAGGCTTCATTTTACATATGTCATGCCGTGTTTAACGTGAGAAAAAGAAGTGTACCCCTAGTTATATGGGGGAGCTCTGCATTATGTGAGTCACTGTGCTGCTCTTCACTTCTCACTGCCACTGTGACCATCCCCACGAACACCCACTTCCAGGGGAAGAGCGTCGGCCTTTCCTGTAGATACGTGTGTGTGTGTGTTCGTGTGTCTGTTGTGGGGGGTGTGTTCTCATGGGTGATTCTTTTATTTTTCTTTGCAATATCTTTGAACATGCATGTTTTTAGAAATCTCAAATCAGATAAATTTAAAAAACCCTCTGACACTCAGATTAACTTACTGAACTTTCTTAAGTTCACCCCCGTAAACACCATGGTTAGAGACGTGCGCAGGAGGTGATATCTCTGGATCCTGTTTCATTTCCCCAGCTTGGCCTTTGAAGGATCTCTACAAAAACTAGCCAAGGGCAACGCGGCTTATAGATGCTACTCTGGATGTGATGTTGTTGGAACATATCTCCCTTGTTATTTGGTACAGGGCGTGGGACATACTGAGACAATCTCTTATCTGTCTTTGTCTTTTTCACATAACTGACCAAAAATTTTTTATTTTTACCAAAAAATAGCAATAATGCATTTTAGGATTCTGTCCTTAGCTTATGTGAAGTTCCTAGTTTTGTACTTCAAAGGTGCCCACTGACAACTTGATAGATTTATTGTCTCCTAGGACATTGCCCCTGCCTGTTAAATTTATAGTGTCAAGTAGAGAATGACAAGTTCTTTAGGCATGAAGAGGATGGAAACTAAACCCTGTGAAGGCCCATTGCATTTCTAAAGTTTGGTGCATCCAGTGACCTCAGGCCTACAGGGATATATTCTCATCAAAGTGAAGAGCCAGGTGCCGTGGCCTGACATCATTCCACTCAGAAGGCAGTAGAAAGAGCAGTGTAATTTTTTTTTAATTTTAAAGACTTATAAATCCCAAATGGGTGACCTTATCCAACTCGTTTATTATTTAACCAGAAAATCTGCTTGCTCCAATAAAGGGAAATCTTTATAGGTTCAACAGCACTTGAAGCATCTGAAGCAGATGGAGTGCAATTTGAAGCCTGTGACAAAATTAATGGGAGAATCTCAAAGAAGGTCTCTTGGGGATTTGGAGCAAAATCATGTTTCTTTAGGATATAAATAATTCTGATTTTTTAAAAAGAAAATTTGACTTGCTATCGGATTCCAGTAGAGTCTAAATACTTGACTGTAGATTACCCAGTAATTTTGCAACCCAAGCCATACATTATCCAACAAAGTTGTCTCCACCCACCAAAAAAATGTAATACATGCCCTCTAAAACATATTTTTATAAAAGGGAAACAGTATAATAACATTGAATGTCCAATGTCGTCAAAAACACATGTCTTTAAAATAGCATATAATTCATGTGATTCTTTGGACATCCCATGTAATATTCTTATGGTTCTAAAAATCTGAGTCCATCAAATAAGTACATTCTATAGTCTGAAAGAAAGATTCCTATGATTATCTCACATAAAATATGAAAATTTAACTCTTGTTCATAAGGTTTACAAAAGAAGATTTTATTACATTGGACATTTACAGGGTGAAATCAGGAAAGATATCCCAGACATAAATTCAAACAGAATATTGATTGTCTGTTCTTCTTAGAAGGTGAGTGAGTGTGTAATTAAAAATTAAACTAACCATTGGGAGGATCAGAAAGGGGGTTGGTAGGAATTAGAAAGAATGGACTGCACAGGGCTGGGTATACAGTAGATGCCTGCCCTCCAAGGCGCAGGTCTCTTGGTTATTGATGAGTTAATGTCTAATCCAGTCCTGAGATATTTATAAACAATTGGTTGGTGATGAAAATACTTTTGTTCTAAATGATTGGGGGAAAGATATCTTCCCAATGAAAATGCATAGTCATTCCAGTCAGAACTTTTTGGTTGGCCTACTAATTTTATAGGTCATGATATGGTGTCTTATCCTATAATTTTGCACTTTTTAGAATAAGAAAAAATGAGTATGTCATTTCCTTTTTAAGGAAAATAATCTTACTTGTGTAGTAGAGATGCAATAAAGACTTAGATCTTACCATGTATGTTACTTTCTTAGACCTGGCAAACACAGCTGTTACATCTGCCAAAGAGGGGGTTGGGGGAGTTGTCAGGCATTTCAAAAATGACAGTGACACATTCTTAGTTTTTTTTTGTTGTTGTTGTTGTTGTTGTTCTATTTTTAGACTAAGCAGAAAGAAAAGAGTTTTATGCTGGCACAGGGATGTTTCACCTTGTGCCCAACCCTTTGAGCTGAGCCTTGAATGAAAAGATAAGTTGGAAAGGCTGAGGGTGGCAGAAATGGTGTGGGGTACACACAGCACATACACATATGGATAAAGGGAGATAGGTCTCACAGAAATTCTTACTCCATCCTGATGAAGCCGCATCAAGTATAAATGTCAGTGTAGTGTCTTCAGCACATTATTTCAGGTAGAGGTAAATCTGATGGCTGTAGAATCAACAGACATGTTAGGGACTAAAGAATGTCCCAAGGGGTTGGCCCTCCCTACCTGAGAGCTCTCTGCAGCGTGGGGCCCCAGGAGAGGCTGGTGCATTCACGTCAAGGGGAAGTAGACTATGCAATATGGTGTTTAACAAAAAAGCTGAGGAGCGGAGTTGGAAGTAGATTCTTGGAGCAATGATGCTTCCCATCAGACGTGAAGCAGATGTCAACTTTCCCTACAGTTTCTATTAAAGATTTCCCCTTGTAAACTTGAATCCATTGTAATATCACTCAAATTAAGTGGAAAGAACCAAAATTAGTAATTATGTGTTAGCCAGTTGAATCAGGTTTTATATTTTTGTTGGAAAACTGTACAAGGCAAAATTATTCAGGTCTTTCTTTCTTTTTTTTTTTTTTTAAGACAGAGTCTCACTTTGTCACCCTCAGTAGAGTGCTGTGGCACCACAGCTCACAGCAACCTCCAGCTCTTGGGCTTAGGTGATGCTCTTGCCTCAGTCTCCCAAGTAGCTGGGACCACAGGCGCCCACCACAGCACCCAGTTATTTTTTTGTGGCAGTGTGGCCAGGGCTGGGTTCAAATCCACCACCCTTGGTATATGGGGCTCGTGTCCTACTCACTGAGCCACAGGCGCCACCCCAATTCAGGTATTTCTTTCTCTGGGCAATTGTTTTACTCTCTTTATTTATAACATAATCAATAAAAATATGCAACTTTTGTAAGTTACATTAAAAATTAAATAATGGTTTAATTACTGCACTCAGGAGGGCCAGGGCTAACAGAAGCAGGGAAAGTGAGGCTGACATTGGAGAAATAAAAGAAAAACTAGATATTTCTTGCAGTCCTGGTCCACTGTTTGTTAAACCAGCCCTCAACAGGATTTACCAGCTGGGAATTAGAAATCACATGGACACTCTCCCTAGTGATGCCGTACCCTGTGATGTCAACTGGGGAGAAGGCTGGAAAGTAGGCAAGGTATGCTTTGTGATTATCACATCGTGAATCTTACACCTGTTGCATGGCGGGCTCTTTCAATATTATTTTTTCAGTGTAAATTTTTACTGAAATGTGCTAATGTAGTCCTAACGAATCTTAGCAATGTACCATTCCATAATATTTTCCCTTGTCAATGACTTATTACCAGAAATTCATCAGAAGGAAGTTAACAATTTATCTAATTATTGTATAAATTTCAAAATAATGTACCAAAAGGCAAAGGCTTAATATTAGTAAGTTAATATATAGTAGAACCTCCTCCAGAGTTGACCATCTCCTTATATGGATGTAATTTTCATAGACTGGACATGCACCACATGCACATATCAGCTCAGTAGACCAGTTCCTTAGTTTGGCCACTTCTGTATGTTGGCTGGTCCCTTGGTGGGCAACTTACAGAGGTTCTACTGCATTAAGAAAACATCAGGTAGGAAAACATTTCAGTGTTATGGATATTTTTGGTTCTGTTGGCTACTATTGCCATCAAAGATCCAAGCTATTTTTCACTCTCGTATTCTTCACTACAGAAAATTTTACTCATGTATTTCTTGCTCTTTGTCATATGATAGCCAGTCACAGCCTAGAGCTGTCACATTCACCTACTGAAAAAAGAGAAACATGAAGGGACTTAACGCATAATGGCATGAATTTAGGTCCTTTTGATCAGGACCTAAAAAGCTACCCTGGAATCTGTTAAAAACAAACAACAAACAAACAGAAAATCGCCACTGGTTCTGTTTTTCATTGTCCAGAATGTTACCACATAACCTGACAACCTCTGGCCACACAGGACAGTGGGAATGTGGGAAAGCAGGTGTCTTGGTTTCTAGACTATGGAGGGAAGGATAGTGAAGAAAAGGACATTGAGCAAAGCTACGGCTTCCAATGCACAGAGTCATCCATCAAAGGGTCAGTGACAAGGTCTACTTGTTTTTTGCTGGAATAATCCCATGGATGCCATTGAGAGAAGAAGGAGGAGAGAATAGGCAGGAAACATGTTAAGATAAAAGTTTGTTTGAGACGTCTCTTAAATGTCCTCATGGAAATAAGATCTGATTCTGAAAATCAAAGGGTAGATTAGAACCAGAGACTTTGCAGCTTTAGCACCATAGGCATCACACCCATGGGTTTCAAAAGTCCAGTTTCCACATTTAGACCAGGCCTTTTTATTTTTTCTAGTGGAAGGAAGGAAGGGAGGGAAGGAGGGAGGGAGGAAGGGAGTGAGGGAGGGAGGATGGAAGGAAAGAAGGAAGGAAGGAAGGAAGGAAGGAAGGAAGGAAGGAAGGAGGGAAGGAAGGA
>NW_003852422.1:8265607-8308953 GCF_000181295.1 Otolemur garnettii
GGAGGGAGGGAGGGAGGGAGGGAGGGAAGGAAGGAAGGAAGGAAGGAAGGAAGGAAGGAAGGAAGGAGGGAGTTGTTAAAGAGCTAAAAAACAGAAAGAAAATAATTGGAAGAATATATCTGAACAAACACTCAGATTACAGTTTTTGCAGGAAAATTATTTCTAGATTTTCATTTTCCTTTTTAATAATAAAATGACTAGAAGAGTTTTAATTAAAGTTGGGTCTAAGTTAGATATATATAATTTATAGATGAGTTTTAGAAATGATTAGCGATAGCATGTGTATTTTCCATTATATAGGTTTATATATATATTCTTTTTAAAATTTTAATGATTCGATTACTTTGTACATATTTATGAGGCATATGTGATATTTGATACATGTGTACAATGTGTAATGATCAAATCAGGGTATTTGGGTAGTCATCACTCAAGCTTATATCATTTCTTTGTGTTAGTAACATTAGAATTCCACTCTTTTAGTTGTTTTGAAATATAAAAAAAGTTATAAACTATAGTCACCTGTCAAACACGAGGTCTTATTCTTTCTAATTTTATTTTGTACTCATTACCCATTTTACATGAAGTATTTTCTAATAGCAGATAAAATAAGCAAAACTTAATACAGTTAAAAACAAACAAAATTTAAAAGGGGCTATTTTGTGAATTATACATTTGTTCAACTAGTATATAAAGGTAGTCTTCCTGGTGAATTAGTAACTGGTGAATTACTAACTTTTTAATTAGTTCAGGGAATATTATATTGAGCCTTAGAAATGGGAAAGTTACGCTTGTTCTACTTTTCCTAAATCTACCTGAAAACAACATAGGAAACGTCACAAACTCGCATTTTCTCTTACAAAGCATTTTAATTTTAAGTATTATTGTTTTTTGTTTTATAGAATATGTGCATTTTGAAACGCCTCATTCTTTTATGTTTTTCCACATTGAAAATACATCCTACCATAAATCATTTTGACATTAAATTTTTCCATTTTCTCATTTTTTTCTCATCCCAGTTCATTGCTATTTGAAAAGAACAGGTTAAACGGCAATGAAAGAAAAATAATTACTAAATTTATGTTCGAAACTTATTTTGTCCTTAAGCGCAGAGTCAATGCTATGCATATTCAATTAAAATTGTAAGACAATACTTATCAAACATTAGCGCACTTCAGATTATCTATAGTGTGTTTGCAAATTCTATATGGAAACGTGTAAGAAGAACACATCTCTAATTGGGAGCTAGTTGATACATTTTCTGATGTTTCTTTTCAGTGGTCTGATTACTGCATGCTGCTTTGTACTGGTCTTCTTTTAGGGTCACGAACAATTCAACTCACTCAAACATCAATGGTGCATATAATACTATACTTGATCATTAGATAAATTCATTCATTTATTTATTCATTAATCAATAGTAATTGAGCACTAATTCATTTGTTCATTTATTAATATGCTCAAAGCATCAGTACTAGGGTCCTGGAGTCTAAGCCTCTAGTTGACATCAAGAAATTTTAAGAATAGTAGGGTAGGCAACTATAATTGACTATATTAAATTAAAATAAATTAAACTGGACAGAGGCAGCAAAAAGTCTTAGTGGAGGTGCAGAAAAAATAATTATTTCTAATATGGAATATGGAAATTATAGAAGAGGTAATTTCATTTGAATATTGTAAGTTTTGGATAATTGAAGATAAGGCAATATGTATTCCAGACATTTTAACACAAAAGAATAATTTTAGCCAAGTTATTAAAAAAGGGAAAAGCATATGGTCCATTCAGAGTGCAATGTCATTTGGCAAGACTAGAATATAAAATATGGGATGAAAATGGGGTGAAAGGTCAGTAGCCATGGTTTGCAAACTTTGTAAAGAATAGGGATTTTGTTGTATTTGTGCAATGGTGAATAAATATTTCTTTAACAATGAACTGGCCCTCTGTCTCCCAGTTGGCACCGTGCTCAGTGAGAGGAGCACGACTATCGTGCAGGCATTTGTAGAAGGGGGTTCAGATGACGTTTTTCTAAATTATGGTAGTGCTTAAACACTTCTCTGGCAAACTCATGGAAGATAGTAGCTTTACTATTCTGCAGGCATGAGGTCAAAAGGACCCTATATATTATATGATTACATGTAATACAGGGGTCCAGAATTTTCCCAAGAGAAAACTCACTGGTTTTAAAGAAGCCATGGAGACTAGATAAGAGTTGTGAGAACAGTTAGTGGAGTGTCTCTAAATCCAATTTAGACTGTAAATTGTTAAATATGTGCATTTTCTATAATGATACATTAGAGATATTTAACTATGCAATAAATATGTGTGCAAGAAAATGAAGCCAGTTTCACAGTGGGCCTTATCTAGACCAGCAAGAAAGAATGTTCATGATGGTAGTGGGAAACGTTCTGCGGTCACTGTGTGTCTAAAACTTTAAATAGAGGGAATAGTTTGTGGGTGGAGGAGGATTCATGGAGCTGGGCAGACTGTCTCCTTCCACACCCCCCAAACCGTTCCGTGCAGCTTTGTCCCATTCGTGTTTCTCAGGACTATGATTTTTAGGGAAGAACAAGAGCAATTGTATCATAGAGACATCTTCAGGCCCAATATGACACTGCATAGCCACAAGCCCGTTCCATCATAAAATCTAAAACGAGTCGTACTCTGTAGGGAACTACAGAATGAAGGAACATGGCCAGGCGTGTGGGTCCTGCTTCTCTGCATTCCTGTCTCTGCAATCTCTCTTCAGGAACAACAAAATTAAACTTCACTATATTAGCTAAAATATTTTTGGGGTTTATACTTATTTCTCATTTTCATTCAGCTTTTATTTTTTGTTGCAATTCTACCACGGCAGCTATTATTTATGGCAAAGCCTGAGGAACAGGTACCGTAATTCCTTCTCTGTGCTTTTTGTTCACAAAACATATAAAACAAAATGATATGGCTAGGATAAGTTTCTAGAACATTCTCCTTCTAGGAAGCCACGTGCCCAGCAAGAAATCTGAGAATTTTAAGGAAGCTCAAGGCAGTCATGAAGAAAGGCCTTGTGGGGAGGGAGCAAGGCTGTCTGTTGCAGACATCCGGCCAAGGACATAGTCTCTGCACAAGGACAGGAAGGAAGGGGGACAGTGGGAGGCAGTGTCCCCACGGACACTGGGGGAGGAGGAGCTGTGTCAGGTGCGTGCTCCTGTGCGGGCAGTCTGGCCTTTCCACCTTTGTGTGCCCCCTCAAACCAGCCACCACGCGGCAGAAATGAGAGACTCCTGTGGTTCCCTGTCCAAACTTCTGACCCATAGCATCATGAGGATAATGGACAAGGCTGCTTTTTAAGCCACCAAAGTTTTAAGTCATTGATTATGCAGCAATGATTGACTGGAAAAGTTCCTAATGCAGTTATTTAGATTAACTTTGGAAGTATTCGGGGAAGAGTATAATAGGAATTATAATTAACAAAGGAAATTGAGAAAATAGATATTCTAATGTGAACTTTTGTGAATACGTTGAGGTCATACTTTATTAGTATAAAGAAAGTTTTCTTAAACTGTGAATCATGGAGAGTAAATTTCCGGAAAAGCAAGGTTTCTTCCAGTAATCTGAATGAGCTTAGAGACAGATTTTTCCTAGAGTCTCCACATAGAGCCAAGGCTAGTTATCACCTTGATTCTTGCTCTGTACAGCCTATAGCAGAGAGACCAGTTGACTCTTTCATAATTTATGAATTATAGATGGGTAAGATAAATTTATATTGCTTCAAGTTTCTACAAGTGAAGAAATTTGTTATGGCAATAATAGAAAATCTAACATCCTGACTAACAAAACACAGTTTCTGATGAAACAAATGTTGAACTTAAGACATGAAATATACTTAGTCTACATCTTGGATGTGGGCAGCCCAAATATATAAATAAACCCATAGAGTAGTGGCTGCTTAGGACTGGGGCCGGGGAGAGGGTTAGGGTGGAGGTGGGGAGTGCCCATGGACAGGTGGAGAGTGCCTGCTAACACGGCCTGCAGGGCATGACACAGACCAAGTTTTCCTCTTGCTCCTACTCTGGAACATAAATACAGAATGTGGTGGGAACACAACATTCTGAGATGACGAGGTGCTACTTGGAGCACCACAGGTTTTGTTCTGGTTCCTCCCAGAAATAGGAATTTCGTTATTGCTTTAGTCCAGCATGTCTTGTGCCTCCCAAGGTGCAGCACCCAGGGTGGGCTGCATTCTGGGGCCCCTCAGTGCAAGGCACGACTAGCAGCACTCCCTGTGCCCGGGCAGCTTTGCCGAGCCTGGGAGGGCCGACTCTTCCTGAATCCAGACATCTGCTGTGCCTGGCTGCCTATCTGCTCTGTGCAACTTGCTGTGTGTGGGGTGGGGTGTTCTGTCTCTGCAGCCTGACATGCTGGGAACCAGGGCACTTGCGAACCTGCTGCTCGGTTTCTTTCAGGGATGAAAAAATTGTCCTAAAGTTAGATTCTGATGATAGTTTTAAAAACTCTGTGAACATACTAAAAACCACAGAATAATATACTTGAAGAGGGTAAATTTTCTGCTATGCAAATTAAATCTTAATAGAATTGTGTAAAAGACAAATAAAAACCTTAATGGTCCCCTTGTACTTCTCAGGTTGGTTTGTAAACCAGTGCTTTTTAAGCTCATATGCAATCTCATACACAAACTTACCCAGTTGGCGTTCAGCCTTCAAATAACTAAAGCTCTCCGAATGAAGAACAGGTTAAATCACTCAATTGATAGAAATGACTGAATGGGTGAAAAACACTTATCTCTGCATCCAAACATATTTGCAATCACCACTTTCACGAGCGGGAAAGGCATTCTTTTATTCGTTTCCTTCGGGGAACAAATAAGTGAGAGAAATTATTAATTACTCCTTATAAGTGCCATCACGGACCAAATTCTAAATAAAGAGCTCCAGAAAACAACTTTATTGGGCAGTGTGAATGTAACAAACTTTGTATGTTTTCACTGATTTCTTTATTTCTGAACTGGACAAAATTGAGTAGTGTAATTCTCCTTGTGTTACAAATCACTTCATATTAATCAAAAACACTTTACATGCTTTGAAAGATTGTGTACACTAGGCTAAGAAAACTCCTAAATGATACTAATAAAGTTTTACTATGAAGAAATCTCACTGCATATGAATACGATGAATTGGCCCCCAGGGCTGGGGCTGCTGAATATTAAAGATGGGAATTTTTCTGGAAACTGATTATGAAAAAAGAAGGAAAACAAGAATGACTATTTTCTGATAGCTTTCTAAAGTTAACCACAATATGTGCTGAAACATCATTTTAAAAAACTACGTATACACCAAAAAATATGGTAGACTCTTGAGGGTTTAGTGCTAAATGAAGGATTTAAATCTTTATTTAACCTAGTGTTTTTATGCCAAGAAAGAATTAAAAAGGTTTGAGGATGAGGAAGGGCAATGTGATTTGAACTCCTTGTTCCTCGTTCAGTAGCAGTATTTCCAAGATACACTCCTAAAAAGAAGTGCAGAGTTTGTGTATATTTTGTTTTCCTCTGGCATTTAAAATCTCTTATGTGGTCATTTGTGTTGCCTTATCCAGGTTTTCTTCTCTCCATATCATCTGTAATGCAGAACCTGTCACAGTGGGCATGGAATGTGTTCCTTTACACATAAACCATTTTAGAAATATCTTTGTAACCAAAGATAAAATAAAGCATAAAAAGGTATAAATTGATTTAACAGCTCATCCCACTTCATGTTAGAATCATGAATCTACTCTGGGGCCTGCTTTATTTAGTTTAGAAGATTCAAGGAATAAAAAAGACAATTGTGCTGCTCGAGTTTATTCTTCACATTTTGAGCAAATTTTTGAAAGATGTAGTTGCTCCCATTGTGAATTAGAGAACCCAACAGGAAGATGTTTTTAGAAGCAAAAATATTTTGGACAAATTTCATCTTTATTTTAAGAACAAAAGAATGAATCAGGGAAAAATATCCTGCCAACATTTTATACTTTTGTATCACACTGGGATGAAATAAAAATAATAACGAATATATGAAATAATGTAAAGGTCTGGGAGCATGTCTGAAATTCTGAGATAGTTTATGATCAATGTGGAACTGGGAGACATTTGAAAATAGAAATTCCTATAATTTTAAATTGAATTTTACCTTTAGGAGATCTATGATGTGACAAGGTGCTCTGAAATCCACACATCAACCAAATTTTGTTCAAAGGTTAACCCCAATCAGATAGAGTTTAACACATCATCTATAGATTACAAATGTGCTAGATTATCCTAGTTTAATCTCGACTCCATACTTGAGCTACATTTGTAGGCTGGAAGAGAGGCTGGTATTTATTAATAAATTGAGACTAAGTTAGCAGTGAGATGAACCAAGTGCTTACTGAAGACTGAAGTATCAAAAACCGAGAAAAGTCAACTGGAAGGTATTTATTAGAGGAAAAACAAGTCGAAGGGAACTACTCTTAATACATTCTCAAATCAAAATAAATCAAAATGCAGAAACACGGATGGGTGAAATAACAATTATAAGTGACGCAATCAAGACAGCAGTGGGAAAAACTTGGAGCAAATACTGGGTGAGTTTTAACTCAATCAATTCATGGACATCCACGTAGTGCCCACTAGTGATCCTCCAGGTAACTGGAGGAACAGGACTCATCTAGACAAATATGGTCCTTTCTCCCATGAAGTCAACTTGTTCAGGGGAGAGACGTTCATTCCACCAGGTGGAACATGGAATGCCAGAAGTGCCCTTGACTTCTAACAGGCTTGCAGATCAAGTCAGCAGCGTATCTGCTGAGGAAGAGAGAGTAGGCCAAAATTCTGACCACCAGCCGATGGTTGGACAAAGTGAGTCTACGAATGTCAAAGCAAAATATAATCAATACATGAGAAGTTATTGACCTACATCTCTTTTTTTTTTCATCCCACTAACAAAGAAAGATTGTTTATAGAATCTAGAGTGGGGTTGAAACTTCAGGTATGAATTAAGTGTGTTAGATACAAAGTGTGACATCTAGGTAGGACAATTAAGGTGAAAGAATAAGCATATAGTGGTCTATGTACAAATAATAATAAATGAATTCATGAATTAAAGAACTTAGTAAGTGTTAAGTATCTACCACGTGATAAATCATGGGTTAGATATAGTGGGGACATTATTCGATGTAATGTCAAAGACATACAAAATACCCCCAAATTATACAAAATGAAATGAGATATTAAATGTTTAAATGTGTGGTACAGACCAAAATATAGGTATTCAAAAGGCAAATCCAGGGTTTTTCTTAGTATGAGCACAGGGTTTATTCGACACCTAGAGAAGGGGACATGAGAATTGTGCTTGTACTTGAAGAATCTGAAGACACTTTATATAAAAGAGGAATGAGGGAAAGCATGGACCAGCCAAATACCCAATGTACATTCAAAGCCACTAAAAATGGTGTACGTCAATTAGAAAGGACTTCAGGGTCATACACAGTGAAATAAGATGGTGACTGAAGAATTTCAGGTCATGGTGGTCCTCAAATGGTAGGATGAAGATTTGATTTATATAAAGTTAGAAAGAAGTAAATTAAAGACCTGGCACAATCGACTTGTAAAAATGATTTGTCTGAAATGTAGACTTAAGTTTGAGAGAAGAGTTAGCCATGGAAAGAGTTGCTGGTCTTTACTGAAAATAAATAAGCCAGATGAAAGGAATTAACTTAGAAATAAAACTTGAATCAGTGTTTGTTACTATAACAATAGAAAGCCTGACATGGAAGAGAATGACACAAGTTATTCCAAAAGGTAGTTTTTAGTATCAATGTCGAGATTGAACCTAGACGACTAAGAAACATTGAATGAGAGAATAATTTGGGGATTGTTTTATGGACTGGGTCAGTCCATAGATATCATGCTTTTCCTGTGCAGAGCTGTGTTTGACCCGCGTAATGACACTGCTCTGTTTATTAATGGCAAAGTGAATTTCAGTTGTTAAATATCATAATTTAACCATTCTTGCACACTATATGAGATTTGAACATCATTGAAACTTTTGAAAAATTGGTTATATAATTGAGTTTACTGGGAGTTGAGCAATCATGAGCCACGAGATTATCTGTGATAGCTTTAGTCATCATCACCAAAACTTGAAAGGAACCAGGACGTCCTTTAGTAGATGAATGGAGGAACTGTGGTATTTCCACACAATGGGTTATCATTTAGTACTAAAAAGAAAGGACATCTTTCACTTAGTAATATGATACAAAGTATAGATCCAGGTAGGACAATTAAGCCACAGAACAGATTGAGAAACTGTTTGTTTGTGATCCAGAAACTGTTGTGGATAGCAAGCTACGGAATGGATTGAGAAACTGTAAGTACCTATTACTAAGTGAACGATGCCAGTGAGAGAAGGTCTGGGACTGAATGGTACCGAGTCTCTGACATTCTGGAACAGGAAAAGCTACGGAGGGAGGGACGAACAGGTGGAGTAGGAGGGATTTTTAGGTCAGTGAATCGGTTCCGTATGATCCTACAGTAGGAGCACACTTTGGTCAAAGTCCATAGCATGTGTAGAGCAAAGAGTCAACCCTAATGGGGACGGGAAGCATTGCTGGGTGATGATGTCTCCATAGGAGGGGCCGGCGGTTGACAAGTGTACTGAGTGCTGGGTGCTGATGCTGAGGGAAGCTGTGTGTGTGTGTGTGGAGGGGAGATGGTAATATTTGGGAACTCTGTGTACTGGGAATCTAAAGGCTCTTTTAACAATAAAAAAACTATTAATAAAAAAAATAGGCACCTTTAGCAGAGTTGGTTTCTAAGCAAAAGATACGTTTTATTTGCTACTTTGGTAAAGGACTTAGGAAAACATAACAAGGGCAAAGGAAAAAAAAATAAAGAGTTGAAGAGATTGCAAAATATCAACCCAATATCCGCTTTTCCTTGGCTGGCCATCCCACAGTTATGCTGCAAATGGAAACGGATCCAGCTTAGGACCTGCGCTTCCCGCTGGTCTGTGCTGCTGGAGTTGGCTCCAGGGCTCAGGAAAGGGCTATCTGTGGCGCGGGAAGATTCCTCAGAGGAACGCCCCTCAAAAGTGAGGCCTTGGGAGACATGCTTTTTCGTGGTTTATATATTTTTTTCTGTCTTCAGTTGTCCACTTTGTGATTGAAATGAGTACGTGATGCTGGAGGAAAAGAGGGACTCTTGTGACCACAGGCGACCAGGAAAAGATGAGACTGATCAAATGCCCGGGCTCGGAGGTCCCTCGGCAATGCCGCGAAGTCCAGCCTAGTCCAGAGGAAACGCATTCACTTTAAGCCCTGCTTTGCAGGTTTCTGTTCTAGCCCAGGGCAGTTTCCAGCTGACGGACACACTCTGACGTGAGACGCTGCTCTCAGGGTCAGAGCGTCTCCCCGGCAGAACGTCCACCCCCTGCATCATTGCTCTCTTATCTCGGATCTCTGCTTCACTTAGCCATTCTGCGTGGTCTGTGTTTGTATCTCTGTTTAGGATCTATACCTCTCTCTCTCTCTCCCTCTCTCTCTCTTTCCCTCTCTACACCTGCATGTGATAAGGGACTGTAACAAACTGGTCAGCATATGGAGGGGCCAGCATAAGAAACTAGGTCTACAGTACTGGTGTCTGCATGTGATTCCTGTCCCAGTCTATGGAATTTAGGTCAACGGGAGGTGGTCAATGTAGGGAGGTGGCTGGCCAGGAAGGTTCTACTTTATACATATATGTATATATATATATTCTTTTAAATTTAATTATATTTTAATGACACTTTCTATTTCTTTTAAAAATAATAGAAAGCATTGGCTATTTATATTTATATAATTATATTTTATATATTATAATCTTCGTATTTATTACTGGAGCACAGTGTTTGCTAGGTAGATACGAAGGTAGGTAAACTGGCAGGTGGATACAGATGATGTCCTACATCTTATACCAGTTTGATCTCACTTAACCATGAAAAATTATCTTCCCTTATTTAACATAACTGATTCATTCTACATGCAGAATTTGCTTGTCCTGAATATGTTCTCTAGAAAAAGCCTGAAAACTACCAGTCACAGGTGGCCCCTGTGGCTCAAGGAGGAGGGTGCCCGCCCCATATACTGAGGGTCGTGAGTTTGAGCCCAACCCTGGTCAAAACAAAACAAACAAACAAACAAAAAAACCTACCAGCCACTTGGGATTTAAAGGTTTCTAAGCTCTTTGATTTCCAAAACTTCTATTTATCCAAGTTAAAGTCTTTGTCTTACCATTCAGCCACATAATTCCATCGCTACAAGGTATTTGAAAGATAATTTTAATTAATTAATTTGCTAATTCATTCACTTATCAATGGTCTTGAGTACTTCAATATTAACTGCTAAGCATTCACAAATAAAATCATAGACTATTCCAGCCCTTAGTGATCTTACTGGTTAAAAGTCATCACAATACAGTGGGAGGGTTCTACTGAAATTATTGCTGATAGTTACAGATTCATCAGCTTAACATACTCAGGCAGTATTCGGAGAGCTTCCCAGGCATTTTCTCAGTTGACTTTGTGAAATTGTAAGTACTATTAGGACCATTTATAAGATCAAGAGAAAAAAATTTTTAAAGAAAGAAACAAATTTTCTAGTTGACACAGAGCTTCGAGGTGACTAGTGAAGGTGGGATTTGCAGTTCACGGTTCTGTCTGATTATGGGGTAGAGAAACATAGAGTGCCCGCCCCTTGTCAGGGGAGGTTGAGAATTCAGGTGAGAAGGCTGTTTACTGGGACCTACACACTGGGAAGGAAAGGCAGGGAATGTTCTCTGGGCAGTACCGAGGCAAATGTCATTCTTCAGTTCCTTAATGTCATTTAGTATTTATACCCAAAACCACCCCCCCAACTTGCCCAGTTTGAGAAGACAGGGATCTCTGACACATGTGTGAAAGGAAAGCTTGTGGTACAGACTTGGGAGATGAGATCTGGAGACAAAGACAGTCAGACAATTAAGTCTGTGAACTCATCCTAGAAAAAGTGCTCCATACCTGGTTGCTGAATATCACTATGGTCACCAGATGGCCGAGGAGAGGACTTTGAAGGTGACCATAGCGATCCTGCCCTGTGAGCTATGTGGCGCGGTTCCTAGGATCAGTTCGCAAACTCACTGTCTGACCTGTAAGTGAGCAAACTGCAGCGGGAATGCCGATAATGTACACTTCGCAGATGCCTCAGTTTTGCTAAAAAGATTGCGTAGTGACTTTGATTTTCGTTTTTCTTGAGTTCTGGCTCGACACAACATAAAAACCTCTGTTACTAGAAGGGGACTTTTTTTTTCATTCTCTCCACTTTGTACTGTTACAAAACACGCATTTATACCTATGCAATCATTAGTCTGCTAATCATTGTCACCAAACAGCTCAGCAGAAGGGAGTTGAGGGAGAGAGGTGTGAAGAGGGAAGGGGTGGAGATCCTTCACGGTTCCATTTCTCCCCCGGGACCCCCACATTGCTGTGGAGTTTTAGAGCTGACTTCTGTGTTCTGAGTCTCCCTTTATGGGGCTTGGCCAGTCCTTACTCAGATGAGTAAAAGTGAGTGGTGAAAATCTAGATGGTCTTGTCAATGGTTTTCATGTCACTTGCAAATGTTATCACCCATTTTCTGTCCATCAAACACCTAGCAATCACATTTAAGTTATCTTTGATACCATTTGAAACTTAACTAGATACCATTATATATTAATCTGTATTTTGAAAAGTTCATTTTCTTTTAAAGTACTTCAATTCTCTGATTCTTAAACAAGTATTTTCTGGACAGTAAATATTTTTTAGAATTTAGTAAATTATTTGTAAGAACACAGTGAACCTAAATTGTCTTAGATGTTTCAAGACTGTTAATAAACTAAAAAAGTTCACTGTATGTTCTGAAGTCTAAATCAACTTCTTGACTCAACTTTTAGATTTGAGTAACAATGCTATGACCTTAAAATGTCAAATTCTTTTTACTTCATATAATACGGGCGTTTAAACACATACGTGTTACCAATTAAAAGTTCTTTACAGGTTTTTTCTGCTGTCTCTGCTGTCTCACAAAGTTTTGTTATTATAATGAGTGGCTGGGGCATGTGAAGGGTAAAAGACTCAATAACTATAATTCTATTATTTAGAATATTTTATTATTTTATATATTTTTTGCATATTTTTATATATTTTTATACATTATATTACCTTATATATTTTTCGTGATGTATCATTGTCAAGTCATGCCTTCACAGATTAGGTATTTTTTAGCTATCTAAAGTCTTTCTTCGCCTTTGAATAGTTGAATTGTCAACACGTCATTCGATGGGCATCTCTTTATGTACCTTTTGATATGATTCCATCAACCTCGGAAACCAATCAGACTTTGTGGCACATGTTATGTTCCAGATGCACATTGGACAGATGGAGGCATCATAAGCTTGTTTTTATATTATGACATAAAATATATCTTTACACATATAATACACATGTATTATGCTGTTTACATTACAGTATTTATATTGTTGCAACGCTTACTATGTATCATTCCAAATGATTCTGTTAGGCCCCAACAGCAGCCAAACCTTTTAGATTTTCTATAGGGACATTCATAAAGTGATGTCTCTCTTGGAATTTCTCATAGCTAGTAGAGAACAGTACAGGCAGATACAGGCTGTAAAGTTTGATGGAAAAATCTACTTTTGAATAATGTGAAAAATCCAACTTTATCTCACATGTCTTCGCTTTTATACTTATTTTAACAGTAAGAATTCTTAGTATGAAAACCAAAATGTCAGAGGGTATTGGGAAATACAGATACCCATTTCCAGGGTCAATTTTAAGTTCCAAAACTTAATTAACAGTGCTAGGAAAGATGAATATAGTGCATATAAATATAAAATAAAATAGTGTTGTATAGATTCTGTTTATGGATTCCAATTTTTAGAGTGTTGTCAGTCTGTGAAATTGTAACTCATTTAAACCTTAAAATATTTCAAGGGCAATCCTAATTTCCTGTTACATTTACAAAAGATTTTAACCACTTTGTTTCAGTGAAGAAATGCAAATATTCACACAAAACTAGACTATACTATGCCCCAAATTCTCAATTTTGTATCACTAGCAAGTACTTATTTCCACACACACAAAACAAAACCTCAAAATGTACTTCTAAAACAATTAAGATAATAGAATAACCTTTTTATATTTATTTATACAATGTATAGTTTTTAATCACATTTAAAAATTTAAACAGAATTCAACATTCACCTTGAAAACTAGGAAACACGTTTTAGGAAAACATTTTTTTAGAACAACAAAGAGATTCATAAATAATTCTTTCACTAACAGCTGGGGTGTGAGGAGACGTTGATCCCTCCCACCTTTCTGAAATCTACACTTTTGCTATTAGAAGATTTAAAACTGACTCTTGAAAAAATAAAGACCTTTTGGCCTTGGATTAGTTAATCCTTTTATCGCTGTCTTGGCTTGTAGCCTGCCTTTATCACGCCATTAGATAAATTTCTTTCTAAATATAAGGCTATGCTTTTAAAAGAAAAAGAGAGTTTTTAGATTCACAAGTTGAATTCTCAATTGTCAACATTTTTAGCTTCATAAAAATGATTCAAATCTATTTTGTCTTTCTAGCTAGGAAGGCATACATAGAGCCATAAAACATAAACAGAAGTCTTCATATTTTTACCAACAGAATGTCTTGTTTTCTATTTTCTGAAAGCTGTGCTTTGGGAAGCAGCCGTGCTGGGTGTCCCCAGCCTGGCATCCCCATCCGATGTCCTTCTTCACCTTGTCCCTCTCCAGGTTGTTGACTTACTGCCACATCAACGGGCATTTTCCTCTCTCTCTGGCTAGTGGAAATCCCACCAGACGGTCAGACAAGGGGGGCGGTGAGATGAGAGTATTTATTCCCTCACCCCCTGCGAAGCCTCCTCAGCGAGAGGTGTTCCTCCAGAACCGTTCTCTGTGCCCTCTCTCTCCTGGTTCTGTAGCTGACGCGGTGACCTTTGAGTGGAAAGTCACAATGTCAAACTTCTACTTGGAAAGCAACAACTGCAAATTCACTTCAGAGGAAAATAAACTCTTGCAGACGTAAAAGATCAGAGGAAATTATTTTTACTATGGTGCATGAGTATGCAAAAATATAAAAAACTTGAATCTAGGTATAAATTCATTAGGGATATGACTTACATAAAACAAAAAAATATATAAATGTAGGTATAAATTAAATAGACCTAAAATTATAAGGCAACTGAAATGAAATTCAAGGTATTAAACTGGATGAATAATGTTGTGCTAAAATTATAACACCCCCTCAGATAGGTGTTTCACTGCTGTTCCCTGTTGTTCTAGCACTGACTGTGTTCATTCTGCCATGTGGGTGGGGGTGGGGGTCACGTAACTCTCCCAATTATTCAGTGTGAAATTTCTCTGAAACTTACATTTATGCCTTGCCCTATGACCTTCACCTACTGTAAATATATTACTCTGCCCATTTTGGGGGCCTCTTTGCTTTTCTCTAGAGCTTGCAGCCATCAAAGTCGTGGTCTTGTGGAGTTTCTGTCATTAAATCACAGTCCCAATCGCATCTGCTGAAATTCCATGTCGGTGGTTGGATATAAGGTGGTCATCAGAACAATGCCCAATGTCTAATCAAAATTAAAAGTACAAATAACGTATCTGAAATGCCCAAAGAGCCCTGATGATAAATATTCAAAGATCTTGTCCTTGTGTTTGAATAGATGATTACAACTGCCTCCTACTAACCACACACACCATGTTCCTTGGAAATTCACATTCTGTACCGAGCCTGCCCACTTCATCAGACTAATTTCTTAACCACAACTTTGAATTTTATGTCTTAAGTAAATACTTATTTACTTAAAATACCTCATTCGCAGTAGACTTAGCGATATCTCTGAGGCTCTATTGCCGGTTACCATCTGTTTTGAACACTTTCCTCACATTTGTGAGCCTAATAATTCTTATTTCCCTTCATGTATCAAACGGGGTTTTATTTATTTCTCAAACTTTCCTTGACTAGGTCAAATTTCCCTTTGTTTAATAAGAAAATCAAAAACTGTCAAATATTCAATAACCCATAAAATCAAGTTCATGGTTAACGTTTTGCCTTATATCATCTCTAAGAATGTATAGCAAGAGGAGATGTCTTCTGGCGAAATGTCTGTAAAATGGTGCTGGAAAAAATCCTCATTTTTCTTCACTATCTATAGGTACCTAAAATCACATGGTGCTCAGGCAGGCAGGATGGTCTGGGACTTTCCCTAACTGTGACAGAGAATGATCGGAATCCTCTTTGAGGACGTGCTCTTTGGCAGTGGCTTGGCCACCCTTGGGGTTTAGCAGTCCGGTAAAATTTTTAGTTCTAGCACCGGGTTAGGCATTCTCCGGTCCTGCTCTTGAAGCACGGAGGAAAAGCTTAGTGCAGCCTCAGTACTCACGCCGCTGTCTTCTTCTGCACATCGTACCAATCATTCCTGATGTAGCATTTATCCCAGATGCCATGTTTTACTACAGGGGAGTTCCTTCTCTCTCTAAATGACACCTTAAATTAATATTAAAAGTAAAAATATCGTCATTCTAACTCTGGTATCAGCAAGCTAATTTTTGTATGTATTTTCAGATTTGAGGGCATATAATCTCTGGCAACTACTTAACTCTGCCATGGTAGTGAAAATGCAAACTTATAGGCTACAAAAACCAAGGACCACAGCTGTGTTTTAATACAACTTTACTCATAAGACAGAGCGATTGTTTGCCAAACTCCATTCTGTGCATATCATCATACTATATTCCATAATAAGAATTCATTATGGACTTGCAGTTAATTATTTTTGGCTAGTCTCCTTCCAAAACAAATACATACATACATACATATATATATATATATATATATATTTAATTTTCTTTTCTTTCTTTTTTTTTTTTTTTGTAGAGGTAGAGTATCATTTTATCACCCTTGGTAGAGTGCCCTGGCGTCATGGCTCACAGCAACCTCCAACTCCTGGGCTTAGGTGATTCTCTTGCCTCAGCTTCCCGAGTAGCTAGGATGACAGGCGTCCACCACAACACCCAGCTATTTTTTGTTGCAGTTTGGCTGGGGCTGGGTCCAAACCCGCCACCTCAGTATATGGGGTCAGCACCCTACTCACTGAGCTGCAGGTACTGCCCCAAAACAAATATTAAAAAAGCTATATATTGACCAATAAATGAGATAATTGATTTCTGTTACTTAACTGATTATCAGTTAGAACAACAGAGAAAACGTCTGTTTTCAGAGCCAGTTTAATTCCAGAACGTGAACGTTAGCCCAGAAGGAGTGAGTGGACGAGGTACACTATACCAGCTAAAGGGGCACCTGTCATTTCCTGAAATTTCGCTTTTGGTAGTTGATCACCTGGTATCTTAAAGGCTTTCCTGTTTCGTAGCTCCTGTTACAAATGCCTCGCTCTGAAGGAAGCAATAATTTAAGGCAGTTAAAGAAAGGTCACCCGCAGCTCTGTGAGTCTAAGATAGAGTCTCTGAAAGGAGCGGGGAAGATGGATAGGTGAGTGGGAACGTGGGAACGAAAGTGATCCTTCTTGCCAAATTCAAATTGTACTTGAGTTTTTATCCTTTTGTCTGAAAAGGGAATGTTTGGCCGAATTGCAGAATCATAATGATTATGGCATTTTAATTCTGGAAGGGAATTTAAATTCAAGCTAATCCAACTTTTGCATTTTAAAAATAAGAAAGCAGATCTAGCAATCCAAATGCATTGCAATCCTATCTACAGGAAAGACTCTTCCTGTGTTTATTACCACTAATATGTAGCCAAAAATGCTCCTTAGAAAGTACGATTGTGACTTAAGTAGTGACCCAAATTGCTTTTTTACAGAGTGGCAACTGGGAATTGGGATAAAACTGAAAATCCATCTTTCCAGTAAAATGGTATTTCCATGATTAGGAGAGGATTTTTTGACCGGACGGTGAGACTGGCTTTGGTTGGTTCACAGGGCAGAAATATTAGCTAGAAAACGAATGTTTTAGGATGCAATTATTGCATCAATTCTCCTAAAAAAGAATAATGCAACGCTTTCACTTTAGATAAAAGAAAGCAAAGAACTTTAGTTCTTGTAATTTAGTGGTACTTTATGCTACTAAATATTTTATGTTTTAGTTTCTGGATTTCTTCTTTGTTAGCTCTATACCCAGAAATCACATAAATGTAAATTACCTAGAAGATGACTGGGCCTTTTGCATACAGGCAGATTTATTATATGTTTTAAAATGTCTTATCTAGATTTTTCTTTATTTTCTTTTCCTTCAGACATCCATAAGAAGTCTAAGGAAAGAGTTAGGTCTTATGGAGGCAATCATTATAGACTTCTTTTTCCTAACATAGAAGCCTAATTATTTTTGTCATTGCTCAGACCCCTATCCCATACAGCCTGCTGGTATTGCGTTTGGGCTAAGACAAAGTGGGAAAGTCACACGAGTTACTAGTGCTATAAATATAAGGTGGGCACTTCAACCAAGCTAGACCAGAAGCCTGGCTGGGGAGTCATCACTCAAGGTAACATAAAATGAAGGGGTTTGGAGGAGGGGGCATTTTTTTCCCTAACAAGCTTCCTGTTGGGGCCTTGGAGTGGTACCAAGGTAAACCAGAATCAGACATTACTGGGTTCCCTACCCAAACACCTCTAACAGAGTCCCTGGTCTCACCATAACCCCTAACACTTGCTCATTCTATATTAGGTCATTTAAGAACTTTTTGGTGACTACAGTAAGGTCACACCTGACCTTAATTAGATCCTGCAGATGATTGTTGGAACTACACTTGTGTAAAGTAAACATTCCTTTTGAAAATCCCTCAAGATTGGGTGGCGCCTATGGCTCAGTAGATAGGGCACTGGCCCCATATACTGAGGGTGCCTGGTTTCAACCTGGCCCTGGCTGGCTAAAACAGCAGTGGCAACTGCAGTAAAAAATAGCTGAGCGTTGTGGCGGGCACATATGGTCCCAGCTACTCGGGAGGCTGAGGCAAGAGAATCAATTAAGCCCAAGAGTTGGAGGTTACTGTGAGCTGCAACATCACAGCTCTAACCAGGGCAACACAGTGAGACTCTGTGTCAAAAAAAAAGAAAGAAAGAAAAGAAAAGAAAAATCTGCCTGTTGACGATTGACATAAGATTTAATCAATAATTTTAACCTTCAGTTTTCTCTCCAGCATTGAAACATGTCACTGTGTTTTTTTAGTTGAGTGCCTTGCACTTAGGGGACAGGCTGTAAGAAAACTATACCCACACATATGCCTTTAATTGCATGGAGTCGCACCCCAAGGTTGAGATGCTCACATTATGAACCATCTGAGGAAGCTGAGCACTCTTGTAAACATTGATTCAGGTGCCCTCCCTCCCGTCCTCGCCTGGGGTGGGGGGGCGCTCATGGATTAGAAAGTGGGAAGCAGCATCCTTCAAATTTCTACCTTCCTCTCTTCCACTTTTAACTCCATCTACCTAAGTTAAACACACACGTAATATAATTTCACTGTACGAATAACGTGGACAGCATTATTCTAAAGTCTGTGAAGAAAAATAAACACATAGAAGATGCCAGTCTTTGCTCTCTGGAGGGAAAATACATATAAACATGAAATAAGTAACCAAGATTACAAAGGGATTTCTAGCTTTGGAAATAGATGCTGCCAGGCGTCAAAGGCAGCCAGGGGATGGGTTTGCCCTTTGTTTGAAGAGACCACAGGAAGGATGGAGGCCCTTCCTGGTCATTTATGGTCATAGCTTTTCTCTACTTACCTGTTCAGTTCTACTCTCTGCTAATACCTAAGCCAACATGCATGGCTGTGTTTGGAATTTTGATTAATTTTCTTTGGCACATGGACTGGCTACTTTTATAGTGTCTGATCCTTCCAGCCTGTGAGAGTCATATCCAATCTCGGGAACTGATGTGTAGCAATAGGTGTTTTGCTTTTGTTTTGTTTTATTGTTTGAGATTCGTTGAGGGTACCAAGACTTCAGTTACACTGATTGTGTTTGTTAGGGAAAGTCCCACTTGTAATTGTGTCCTGCCCCCAAGAGGTGTGCCATTCACTGTGATCCCTCATCCCCCTCTGTGCTCCCCTCTCCCTGGTCCCTCATTCCTCTATCCCCACCTTGTATTAGATCCTCCCCTGTCTTCATATTAGAATTGAGTGCACTGGATTCTTGTTTACTAAGCATGCTGTGTTCTACCTCCATCCAGGTTAACACAAAAGATATAAAATCTCCATCTCTTTTCATGGCTGAGTAGTATTCCATGATGTACATATACCACAGTTTGTTAATCCCTCCTGGGTTGGTGGGCATTTAGATTGTGTCCATGTTTTGGCAATTATGAATTGAGCTGTGATAAACAGTCTAGTGCAGGGTCTCTCCTCACCTCTTCATCTATCCAGTCCCTCATGGGATAGCTTCTCACTGGGATCCTGAGTGACAGGATGGCATATTTTGGTAAGAGAGTCTAGAGACAGAATAGATTTGAATCAGTCCCTAACACAGCTTAGATAAGTAACTTTCTTGCCAAATTATTTAAGACTCTTGACCCCTTAGTTAACTTAGCTGTAAAATAAACATAATATCTACCTTAATATGAGATTTGCTGAGGCAATATCTGTAAAGTACTATTCAATAAATATCTTGCTGTTGACTTTTAACTGGTAAGTCTGATTTATGCTGTTTTCTAAGTAGCTAAAATATTGAACACTGCTGAAAATGATAATTACCTGCTAATGGTAGGTGAAACACACACAGAGGCACTTCACATAGGGAAATAGCTTAATTTAGGGTTTGATATGCCCTTTATTCATCTAATTAAGCAGTCTATGCTAAGAGTCATGCTTATCTATTTATGGATTATTTTCCCTTCATCTTTGTTGTTGTTACTGGTAACAAGACACAATTATTTTCTTCAACTGACATGATCTTCATTATGCAGAACGCATATTAAGGCTCCTTTCTTTTCAACAAGCCTTCCCTAACCGCTCTCTGGCCTGGTGAAGTGTTCTATTCTCTGCCTGCACTTTCCTGGATACACGTAGCCATGACGTTTTCCACATTATACAGAAATGATCAGTCTGGGAAGTCGTAAGCAGATTGAGAGACTCTCCAGGGAAAGGTGATCTTGTTTTTTCACTTGTGTCCTCACCTTATTTTGTAGTGCCTGGAATGTAATGACTATTAATTAATGCTTGCCAAACTGAACTTGACCTTTGCGATAATCATAGAAATTACAGAGAGCATTAAGGGAGCTGGCAAGATCAATGCTGCACACACAAAGGCATGCTTGTTAGCACAGGGAAGGCTCTTAACAGAAATCCGTGAAGAGATCCTGCAGGAGAGGAGAGCCCGGAGCACAGTGACACTGTTGTATTTGTTATAGGTCTTTCAAAAAATCACATTCTGCCTCAAGTGAGTGGGAGAGGGGTGTAGAGTTTCTCTAGAATTGCTTAGTTACGGACTGTTCTGCTCTCCTTTTCAAATTATCCTCCAAGAGCTTCTGTCTTTTCAGGAGTTTTTGTTTCTAGATTTTTTTTCAGTGTTAATTATAGTGTAAAATAACTCTTTTTCACAACCACACCATAGAATGCTCAATCTTCTTTTTCAAGTGATAACTTATGCTAATCATAGTCGCTGGAATTGAAACTGCTGAGCACAACTAAGCAAAGGGTAACACCTGAACATTTGAATAGTGTGTGTTAAATGTTGCATAAAAGTAAGGGGAGCATAAACAGGGGTGCTTCCCAATCTCATCAGATGACAAAGATACTTCACTTATCTTAAAGAAAGCACAGACTTTTTAAAAATAGCTTGCAGCACATGTCAAAAGGCAGGAAGGATTATGACATTCCTATAAAAGCTATGAATTTGTTTCAAAATAGGGCTGTGTACATTGGATACTTTTTCTTCCATTCTTGAGATACTTTATTGAGAAGAACATTGGGCAAGGGGGGTGGGTGGGGGGAGGGAGGGTGATTGGTGGGGTCACCTCTATGGTTTATCTTACAAGGGTACAAGTGAATCTTTCTAAAAGCAGAGTACAAATGTCTTAACTTAATGACTAAGAGAATGACATGAAGGTTATGTTAACCAGTTTGATGAGAGTATTTCAAAATGTATATGAAAACAGCACACTGTACCCCATGATTGCATGATTGTACATAGTTATGCTATAAGAAATTTAAAAAAAGAAAAGAAAAAGAAAAAGAAAAGGCAGACGGGAATGACTTAGAATGGGCACATGTTAAATAATCGATTCAAATGCTTTCCTCAAGCTTCTAGGGTCCACAAAGGTTCAGGTCAGATAAGAAAGCAGGGCTAACATTTCCTATCTAAATACTTTAGGCACATGAATAACTCACAATCCAAAAATCATGCATAGTCATTCAGAAATGCCTTTGTCTAGGTTATAATTTACAAACCTGACATGAAGTCTCATGTCAACTTTTATGATTTCTCAAAGATCTTATTTTTTAGACCAACCAAATGTTTTACGCCATATGACATAAAATTCCACAAAAATCCATGAAATTGTTAAATTTTATAATCATGTTTAAAAACGAATATGGTTATAATTATATTTATTTCTTAAAAACATTTGTGTCACTTTGATTTTATTAAAATCAGTCCATTCCTTCTCAGGTTTTATAAAAACTTTTAATAACTGGAATTTCCCAGTATTCATAAAGTGAAAATAAAAAAAGAGGAAATACAAATGAGTACAGCTTACATTTTTATTTCTTCATATTATAGGTCTGCTCTTCAAGTCAGACTAAAGTGCTCTTTGTAAAATTTGGGGGAGGTCTTCCTAAAACTTACATGAGAATTACATTTATTTGATTTGCAATTTGCTTAGTTTTATTTATTGTTAGTCTATTCAATTACCTCAAGTTAGTTTGCCTCAGATCAAGCTGAATGAATGATCATAACCTTACACTTCAGAGGGGCTGAGATATTTCTAGAGTTTTCAATCATTGGTCCAAGGAGTCTAGACTGATACTAGACCCAGTAATCCAGAGAGGTGCTCAATTCTGGGGATTAAATGTCAGTGGCTAATGGGAGCCCTACTTTATCCACAGTTCCCCAGTACTTTGAATAATTAATCAACACAATAGCCATCTCCTGGGCTTACCTGTATAGGCGTACACAGTCCCCCAGGTGAGAATGACTTCCTTATGAATCACTGCTATGCTCTGTTGTTGAAATAAGCCCCAGTAATTCAGGGAAAAATGGGCCTAAAATATACCTTAGTTTGCCTCATCCAGCTCCACTGTCTTGGGAATGTGCCTTGGTCCACCCACTGTGCTGAGAGAGAGCATCCGTGTGATGGGCCGTGTGGTCCGTCCACTGTGCTCAGAGAGAGCATGCGGGTGATGGGCCGTGTGGTCCGTCCACTGTGCTGAGAGAGAGCATGCGGGTGATGGGCCGTGTGGTCCATTCACTGTGCTGAGAGAGAACATCCGTCTTTCCTCTTTGGCCAATTTAAGACTAGTTGTCACACTGTTTTATGACTTGCTGACTCTGTAAGCATTCTAGAAAACCTAAATGTATCTAACGCTTTCTGAAATATTGATTTTTTACATATAAAGGTCTAATCTAACTTTTTTTGGAGCCTGGCCATGTTAAGAGTTCAACCACAGCATCACTGACACAGAAGCGTTGGCCTTACTCTCTGGACGTGGCCGCGTGGGAGGCCCTCTGGGGGGCACATTCAGGGAGGGAGCAGACTTGCCCGTCCCCACACAGCTGTCCCAGGGGGTGCTCTCATCTGCCTGCAGATACTGAGAATGAATAAACCTGCCTCCAAAAGCCAAAGGACACACAGCCCCAATTTCTGAGTGGTGCCTACAATCCTCCTAAAGTTTTGCATATGGCCCCCAGCAGACATGCTCTCTTGAAGGGAACTGGTGTGTGTGTGTGGGGGTTCCTTCTGCTGCTTTGCTTTCCTCCTGGCCTGGAACACTGAGATTCAACCAAATCTTTCTTCAAGCAGTTTTTGATAGAACACACCCCAAATAAGATGCTAACTTGCACGGCCTAATCTCAGATTAATTCCCATATTAAAGTATCCATGGAGACTCTTACTATTTTCTTATGTTAAATGGAGTTGATAAAACCAGTTCTGTGGGTTCCTGAAAGTAAGACTCGCAATGAAATGTCAGCAAGCATAGATCCTAAAGGTGGAAGATTAAACACAAAACAGAAAGAAAAAGAGGGAATGAGAGAAGGGAGGGAAATGGGAGCCCTAAGGAGAATATCCAAGGTGAAGACCAGGGAGAGAAAAAGACTGTAAGACAAAGGGAAGATGGAACTGGCGGGGACAGACGAAGCCCAAACAAGCTGGCTATTTATATCACGGGCCAGAAAGAACATTTATTATTAAAGCGAGAAAATTAAATCATATCAGTCCAAGTACTAGAATGAGGCTTAAAAATAGTGCAATTCGGAGAGAAGCCGTGGAAGTGTGGTGGACGGCTCGGGAGGAATGCTAAGTTAGGGATTTTTCTAACTGCTGTACAGCAGGGCGGTTCAGTCCTATAAATTACCTGCTTCTGTGGCACACGGCACAGTGTGAGCACAGTGATTAATTTGAATTGAAAAACCCAGAGCTACTGCAAATACGGGGCAGACAGTGCGTTAAAGCTGTGATATAGGAAGCTTTGAGCTGGTCATGTTTCTGGGTAATGAGGGAACCCGTCTTTAGATTGTACTGTAAATAAGAAGGCAGCCCTCCCCCAATGTAATTGCACCCAGTCTGCAGAGGGAGCAGAATTTAAATCTCCCGACATCTGCAGCCAAGAGTGCCAGCTAAGTATGTATAAATACAAATCTACAGATTCAGTGCATGAGGATTAGAGCCATGTCTCAGTAATGAATACAAACAGAAGCCAGCAGTTAGCACAGCTTATGCACAGGTAAGCACCCTCAGCTGTACTGGGATCAAATTTATGCTGTGGAGCAAGGACAGAAGCAGAAGGCAGGAATAAGAGCACCAAAAGAATCAGGCATCAGCCTGTCCTGAGGCTCGAAGGCAAGAAAATCAGGAAAACATAGAAGAAAGTCAATCTTGACTCTATCGGAAGAGAGACCAGCTACGAGCGTCAACACCTTCCTCACTGGGGAAGGGCTGGGTGTTCATTTTAGAACCCCGTCTGGGTTGTACTACAGATCGTCCCTGGTTTTGTGTGCATTTGACACCCCCCATCCCCACGCCACCAAGCCTGGCCAACAAACAACTGACCAGTCGTTGTGTCTCAGCAAACTCCAGGGTTTATTTGCATGGCACAGAAGGCCACACATTTGTGCAACTGTTTGCTAAGGTTTTTCTCAGATACGTATGTCTTGGAAGACCTGTTCTCACCTGTACTCATTAAAACCAACATAGAATTACAGGGTATTTTTGAGATAGAAAAGTATATTTGGGACAATAAAATCTAGCTGTGCGTCCCCATGGAAGTAATCCCTTTGTTAATATTTATGACAATTAGTCACTAGGCTGCTCTGTAAAAAATGTCTAAAATATCTCACTATGCTGAACATGCGTGTGTGTGTGAATTCATTCATCATGGTGAGTACATTCACCTTAGTATCTGAGTTTCTTCCTTACAGTGAATTGAAGAATATCTTTCAGTAATTTAAACTCAAACAATAGAGATCTTAGTCCAGCCTCTGTCCCAAATCATCTGTCCCAAATCATCACCAGGCTTTATCATCCTAGTCTGTAACCTTTCTTTAAATTTTTTTTTTAATTAACCCTACAACTGCCAAGATGTAGAAACAACCCAAGTGCCCATGAATCCATGAATGGATTAAAAACTGGGGTATATTTATATCACGGAACACGCTCAGCCATACTAAAGATGGGGACTTTGTATTAACCTGGGTAGAGTTGGAGAACATTCTCTTTAGTAAAGTTTCAGAGGAATGCAAAAGCAAGTATCCAATGTACTCAATACCAACATGAAGCAGGTAGATGAACTAATCCAGGCCGCACAAGAGAAAAACTCAATTTAACTCAGGTAGGGGGGTGTGAAGGGGCAGAGGGGAGAAGGGAGGGGATTGGTGTGTTGTCGCTTAACAGACACAGGGTCAGGGTGTGCAGCACACCTGCTACATATGGGCACAGCTACACCAGGGACCTGATCTAACACACACAGACATTGGGCCCTAATCGTTTGTACCCTCATATTAATCTGAAATTTAAAAAAAAATAAATTAACTCCAGTAGATGCTGAAAACAAGCTGGAGCAGCAAAATACCTAAAGCAGAGTTTTTGCCCTTAAGGAACTAATGACCTAGTAAGAACCAGATAGACACACGAGCAAATGCCCGGACTACAGTGTGAGGGGGACAGTCCCTATAATGACTCCATAGAATGGAGCATCACTCAGCCCCGAGTGAGCACGGAAGGATTGATGAAGAAATGAGGTTGGTGTGGCCTTGATGGAGTAAAATGATGTGGATGGGGAGGGGCGGGCTACAGAGAATGAGAACTTCAGTGGGTGCAGCACCAGGAGGACACTGCCAGGGCTTCGGGCAAGAGCCAGTGCTGGAGAGTTGCTGAAACAAAAAGTCCAGAGTAGACCCTGTGCCCGTGGACTGCCATCTCCTATATTCAACTCTCTCTGCCATGTGGGAGGCCTGCAGCACTGGGAACTCTTTAACCCAGGCTAAACAGAAGTCACAGCCTCCCCAAGGCTGCTCTTCCTTCTGCATTTTCGTCTTGGTTGATGGGACCAGCATCATGATTAAAGAACAGGTTGAGGTGTCCTCCCAGCAGGCTCAGTCGGTTCTGGTTGACTAGTTACAGATGGGTTACTTCTCTGAGCTTGAAAACCTTGTTTGCAGAGTGGACATACGTGAAGTTACCCCATTCCATTGAGTTACAAGAAGCATGAGGTGAGTTTTCCATGAGTAGGAAACACTCATGTAGGAACACTTACCATGTGTTCCATGTAACACAGCACCTGTCTCATAATTCAATAAATTCAATGATTAGCATTATTTATGTTAATGATGCTTACATTAATATTGATGCAAAAATGTTAATATTAATTAAACTGCTATTCAACCATTTATTCTAGTTAAAAACCAGGGAATTAGCAGAAATTCTTGTCACTGCATTGACCTCCTGTTCTCAATATGAATGTTAGTTTATAGATACTTCTACCTCTGAAACTTTTTCTTTGTTATATTTTTTTTATTACCATGATGACATCTTTTCTATTATACATACAAATAAGACTTTTGCTTTATATGGAACCAGTATGGAATCCTTAGATATATTTTCCTTGGAGGACACACCATGCCAGGGTTCATTAATCAGCTGGTTTCAGAAGCACCTTAGAGTTTACACTTCCATCTTAGACAATGTATGATTCAAATTATTAAAAAAGCACCAAAATGTGAACATCCTTTTAGGTAAAGCTTTCCCTGGATAGAAGCTTTTAACAGTGTTTGTTTCTAAAATCAACCTATAGAACCCTCTTTCCTCTGAGGGATTTTCATATTATCTCCCATTTCAAAGTGCACTTTATTTGGAGTGATCCCCCTTGGGTGTAGCTCAGCTCCATGGCGTGGAAGTTCTGGGTATCAGCATCCAAGGCAGTTCACAACCCCTCGCCCCTGCTGTGCTTCTGGCCTCCTTCTGGATGTTCTGGCCTTTGCATTACACTTGCAAATTCCTAAAGTGAGTGTAGCACTCAACACATGCTTGCTCCACTCCTTCCCCTCTCAGGCCTGGTACCCTGAGTATGGTGTGGTGGCCTCACTCATTTCCCAGCTTAACCCCTGCCCATCCAACAAGACTTGGGTTGGAAAATCATGTAGAGTCTGATTTCACCAAACCTTTATGGTGCCTATGAATTTTGTGGTGCATCCGTGTCCATCAGCTGTCAGGTCTCTCCCTTCAACTGTGCTGCAAAGATCATTGTTGCAGTGATTTCTCACACAATTACAGTCTTCATTTTACCAAGAACTATCTCTTTCTAATTTGGTCATAGGCCTACTGTTAAGTAAATAGTAACACTTTCAAGTCTCTGTCTGTATTTTGACTATGTTTAAAAAGCTTCTCTCATCCAAGCCCAGAAAATAGGCTTCACTTGCCTTTTTTATTATTTTTCATAGACAAAATTAGCCTTTTTGTTTTCTTTGCAAATCTATCATTTTCTCAGATTAGCTTAAAGTTATAGATTTACATGTTCACCTTTCCTTCTAGAATGTGAGGTTATTCCAGGCCAGAAACCTTTCTGTTTGATTTTATCCCTCCAACTCCTAGTGCAATGCCCAGATGAAAAAACGTTAGTTGAAATGAAAAGTAACATAATAATAACAAAAGAGAGACAAGAAGTTGCATGGACAGCCACATATCTATCAAGTGCCTCAGTCAGAAAGGCCAACTTAAACCATACTCCTTAGGTCAATGTAACATAGTCCATCCAAGATCAAATCTCCTTCAAATCAAGACGAACTACAAAGGGCCACGTTTTCTACCAGAAACTGCCTTACATTGGAATCCACCCTAAAGCCTACACGTGTAAATCTAAGCTTTCCCCAAACGCCACTACTGAGATAAGATTCTGTTATCTTTAAGTTGTGTTTAAAAATCTGGATGAAAGAGTGCTAACTATTGACTAAAAGTACATGATTAAAGTTTTGCTCAGCAAATAGAAAATTTAATTTGAGGAAACCACTATTCTTTTCCCCCAAAAATAATTCCCTTGGTTTAATGAGTCATTTTCTTCAGTTCTCAATAAAGTGAACACGGTATCGAGCTCCCTTCCATGATTTAACACTAAATAAACAATCGCCGCAAGCAGAATGAAGAGCAGGATGCCAGTTTTCCTGAAGGGAACTTGCCCTGAGATCCTGTGGGCCCACTCCAGTGAGATCCTTCTATGTGTTTTGGGGGAGTTCGTGGCTTGTGGTACCTGCTGGGCACCTCCTCTCCCTCCCCACCTGCTCTCCCATCATCCGGTATCTGCCCCTTCAGCGAAGCCCACTCGCGGCGGGGAATACAGGCCATCGCCAAATACAGGTGGTATTACTGTGGGCATGGGGGGGGGTCGGGGCAGAAATGATTTAAGAATTGTTTTATCTTTCCATACTCTAAACACATGTAAAACTTCTTCTACGAGAAAAAGCAGAGGCTGTGGTAGTACTCACCCACCTCTTTCTAAAAAGGGTGCAAAACTCTGAATTATCAGGAGGTAAATGAACCCCCGACTCACTCTACAAAACACAGTACTCCTTTCCTAAGAGAAAACTGGTCTCTAACCTTCGCCTCACACCTCAACTTTCTCCTGATTAGAAATTAGAACATTCACTTCATCGGACAAACTTCAGTTCTCTTGGAAACTGCTTATCTTATTCTATCACCTCTAATGTTACTGATCTTCTTTCTCCAGTGTTCTTTTGCCAATGGTGGTCAGTAGATAATTGGATAAACCCATCTTGGTTAATTTGATAGAAAACTCATTCTCCTTGTAAACTTAAATAACCTCCTAAGTTACCTACAAGGTGCTTAAAGGGCACTAAAAGGGCTAATGAGGTTGGAATTTGTGAAGACAAAAAAGGACTTGGATAGTTATTTCTGGCCAAGAGGGCTTCCTGGCTCTCTCAACTTGCACCATGTTGACAGCAGCTGTCTTTTTCTATTCTAAACAAGGGCAGGGGAAAAGAGCCAGTAAGTGCCCCTTTCAATTATCTCAGAATAACGTCTGCGTGTTGGCCCTGCCTTGGTGATCCTCCCAGGTCTGCATGGCAGGGATAACCCAGAGGTTAAATAGCTTTGGACAGATTACTCTGAAGGCTTATGCCTTTAATGGAGTGGATTTTCCTTCTTCTCATAAATCAGAGAGGCTCCCACGAAGATTTTACAACAGTCCACTTCACCCCTGGGTGAGAGAGAAATGTTAGCTTCATTAATCTTTTCCTACCTAAAAGATTTAAAAGACGAGAGAAGCACAACGGTCCCACTCAGGTACTTTCTAGGTAAATGCATGGAATATAATTTAGAATTATATACCTGGTTTTAATGTAAAATTCAGAACATTCAGAAACCATTAAAACACTCTAAGTTTAGGTTGATATCAACACTTTATTTCACTTCATGATGGAGGAGCAGGAAATAACTACCAGTGCCTGGTAGGCATTGCCAGGAGCTGAGAATACGTGCTCATGGATTCTACAGTCTACTGCATGCAGAATTCTGAATATTTTGTTGGGGGGTTGATGCTATTAGGGAATTGCGTGTTTGAAAAGAAAATGAGATTATGGAACTAATAAAACAGATGATACACATTTTAAATTATTAAGGCGTGAGAAGGAAGGGAAAAATGGCCTTGGGTATTATAAAACTATTTTAAAAACCTAAAAAAAAGTAAAAACAAGAATATAGTTGCATCACCTACATGGGCTTGAAATATACCAGTTTACTATAAAATCACTAAAGTGAGAGTGTGACTTTTAAAATAATTATAATGCACATTTGAACATATTAAAAGCTGAAAATAAGTGAGCCCCCTAGGTTTCCTTGGAAAAATAAGAAAAATATGTAAGAAAAATCTACTTTCAATTTTAAATATGTTTTCCTTCTATTGATTTGCATTTTTAAATTCTCCTATTCAGCTGACACGGTGACGATTTTAAATTTTACTTTACTAAATAAAGCCATTGGTTTTGTTTTAGTGACTTTGGTTTTCTGTTTGACTTCTTGAATTTAATGAGTGTAAGCGTTCTTGAGTTTCAGCCCTGTCAACACTGACGGGCAAGGTCTTCCCCTCTTTCTAAATAGGAACTGTCCCTGTTCTTTTGTGACCCATAGCTTCACCTCAGCCCACATATTTTTACTCCTTGTCTGCTTTTTATCAGGGAAAAGATTGGCCAAATAGACTTCCATTTACCCGCAAACTGTCAGCATAGCAGGTGAGATTTACCATCTGCCGTCTTATGAAAGTTTTTGCTCCAGCATATTGGGAGGGCCTCGCACTCAGATGACAGCAGCTGACAGTACAAAAAAAGGAGCACCCTGTGCACCTGAGTGACTCCCACACCCCTGATAGGATGGAGGCCAAGCCAGGCCTGCCATTCCAGCCCATGCACTGTTTGTTGTTAAGACCACATAGCAAATAAAAATCTACTCCCTCCTGTAGGTTCAGATTGCTTATTAAACTAAGATAGAATTTGAAACTAAGACTCATCTCCTCTGATGCTAAGGTGGTCTCTCTAAGCCTCTTAATGTGAACTAAATCATGAGAATCTAAAGTTATTTGTAAAAAGAAGAAAACAATGTCAACAAAATAAGAAGGAAATATCTAGTCTCTTCTTACTAATCACAATAGAGCCAAAATATAATGAATATTTTGAATTCTATTTTTGTTGCTGAAGACATCCTTTCTACCTTACTGGTAATATTATCATTCTGCCGAACGTAAGCCTTGGACAAAAGTCCGAAATAATGTAATAATGATTCCAATCATCTCATAGTTTATGAATAGTTACAGCATTTTACAGCTTAACTGTTACTGTATGTTAAATTATTTGAGTTTTGTTTTGGTTTAAGATATGTCTCAAATTGATACTGCTTAAATTAAAATTCAGGTGGAAGACATTTTCTGGAAAGTGATTCTGAAACTTCACTGAATTAGTTTGATTTTCCTATGTAAGCCCATTTCTCACCTGGAATGGTTTTGACATTTTTATATAAATAATTTTATATACATATATAATATTTATGATAATATGTGTAATTAAATGATATGTGTATTTTACATATATATGTAAGATGTGGTAGTCATTTGTCTCAATTTAATAGATAATCATTTTATAGAAGTATTGCAATCTTTTTCTAAACTTGAGAAGGGAAATAAGGCCAAAACTGTTCTTGAATAGTTCCCTGAAGCATAACAGGGGTGCGTTTTTCCCAAGAGAAATCCTCACAAACATTGTCTTTTTAGGAAACATCTAATATCTACTAACCCTGAAATCTAGGTTGGGAGTTATACATTGAAGCATCAGACAATAAAATTTACCACTCAACTTTAGATGGAAAACTCAATAATAAAATTTGACTGTGTAAAGCATTATATTAGAAAGAAATAGAGAGTAGAAGACAGTGTTAGACACGGCTCTGCACGCAAGGACAGGCGGTCAGGTGACAAGGTCCAGTCGGGACAGCAACAGACAGGGCCAGACAATTCCCACATGAGTGTGTGGGCAACCAGGGCTGGATTCCGAACAGTGAGAGATTATTGGAGGTGAAACAGATGGTACAAAAACACGGTTCATAAAACAGAATTATTTTGAACTAGGTAAAAATGGAAGTATAATGTTTAGGAGGAACCAAGGGGGAGAGTGTTCCAAGGTCAACAACGAACTGTAGATGGGAAAGTACAAAGAACAGGGTAAGAATGGAGGTTGCCCAGTTGGGCCAGAGCTGAAGACTGGGGAAGTTGAACAACTGGCGAGGGGTGTAAGAAGCTGCTTAAGTCCATTTTATAAGCCATGTACTTCTTTTCCCTGGCCACGAGACAGTGCTAGCAGTAATACAGAACTTTTTTTTTTTTTTCTGTTGTCACATGTGCAGGCAATAAAATAAAAGAAAATGAGAATGAATACTTCAGAAAAAAATATTCTAGAGAGGCAGAGCGAACATTTTCCTCTAAATTCTGAAAACCTAAAGACATCCCTCATAAATTAAAGCTAGAACTTTCAGATTAAAAAAAAAAAGCACACTAGGTCCAAAATATTGGCCTAATTAAGGTGCTACAATTGAGTCACTTAAAATAAGCAATCCTCAGATCATGAACATATCATTTTATACTTTAAAAAGTAGACATTATAATGTCCCTTTAACACATATTTACTTTATCGTGTAAGTGCTGTTCATGACCTTCTTCTCCAGCATAAATAAATGATTTATAAGTTTAGTGTACAAAAGCATTTTTCTTCCTATATACAAGTGTACCAAGGATTTGGGGGTATTTTAAAATATCATTTGAGGCTTGGCACCTATAGCTCAACTGGCTAAGGCACCAGCCACGTACACCTAAGGTGGTGGGTTCAAATCCCCAGCCCGGACCCGCCAAACAACAACGAAGGCTGCAACCAAAAAATAGCCTGGCGTTGTGGCGGGCGCCTGTGGTCCCAGCTACTTGGGAGGCGGAGGCAGGAGACTCGCTTGAGCCCAGGAGTTGGAGGTTGCTGTGAGCTATAATGCCACGGCACTCTGCCCAGGGGGATAGCTTGAGGCTCTGTCTCAAAAAATAAATAAATAAATAAATAAATAAATAAAATAAAATGAAATATCATTTGATGGAAAAAATAAAAATATTTTCAAATAGTATTTAAGAGAATAATACAAGGAAAACCATTAATTTTACTATTAATCAGTATCTTTCCCCTCATAACCAAAAGAAATTTTTTTTTCTTGCTGTTGTTAATAGCAGGGCCAGAGGAAAAAAAGTAATTTTTAAGGCAGTTCATAGAATCATAGTATATGGGGAAAGGATGTTGAATTTTGCAAATTTTAATAACTGGGACATATTATCATACTGAAAAATGTAACTATAAAGAAAGAATCAGTGGGCGATGCCTGTGGCTCAAAGGAGTAGGGTGCCGGCCCCATATGCCAGAGGTGGTGGGTTCAAACCCAGCCCTGGCCAAAAACTGCAAAAAAAAAAAGAAAGAAAAAGAAAAAAGAAAGAATCAGGAAACAAAGGTAATTTATCAAAGAAGAGGATCTTCATTCAAAATTTAGGTGTGCCACGTCGTACTGTGAAGAAATTATGCATTTGTTAAGAATAATCCAATGCCATTAACCACAGACAAAAAAAATTTGTTAAGAGGATTTTTAAAATGACATGGCAAGTTATAACTATATGCAAGTTTTAATAATAGCATCCTATCAAAACATTAAATGAGAGGGTAAACAAAGAAATTATGCATTAATAGAATGAAAATTCCATTGGATACATCTACTTATTGTCAAATGAGTTTTTTGGTTGTTGAATTAATATTGCATGTTTACACTGTAAAGACATATGCTGGACCGGGGAACTTCCTCCATTCCCTCCCCTCATATACTAGAAAAGCCAAAAAGTGTACATATCATTTAATAGGTCTTTTTGGAAGTGAAATTGATCATTCCCCAAAAGTGGACGTCAGGTAAAATGGATGAGCGTAGCATTTCCAGGTACCTTTGACCAGTGATGGCACTTTCAGTTCAACTTTCAAAAGTAATACATAGCATTGGGGATGGTGTGCCTCACGCCTGCAATGCTAGCACTCTGGGGGGCCAGGGCAGGAGGACTGCTTGAGCTCAGGAGTTTGATACCAACCTGAGCAAAAAAAAACCCATCTCTTCTAAAACTAGAAAAACTTGGTGTTGGGGCTGGTGTGTTTAGTTCCAGCTACTAGGGAAGCTGAGGCAGGGGGATCGCTTGAACCTCAGAGTTTGTGGTTACTGTGAGCTATAACACCATGGCTCTCTACCCAGTGTGGCAGAGGAAAACTCTATCTAAAAAAAATGGAAAGGAAAAAAAGTCATCATCAATAATAGCTCCCAATATTGGCATATATTTTCTGGCACCCTTTGTGCATATATATTCTACTCTCATAATATTATTTTATTGATCACTTACATAATGTCCACCACTAACTGATTAGGCAGAAGAATGTTTTAGGTAAAGTAAATGATATTTTATTAAAAATTAATATTATTGAAAAATAAAGAAGTTAAGATGAGGATCGAAGACATGAAACACACAAATTCAATAACCTGGGGCTTAAGGATGATGAAGACTTTGTGAAGTAATATTTTGGCTAGCAGTGCAGTATTTGGCTGGATGCTTTTACATGCAATTGATTATGAAGTAAGGTCAGCTGGTTCTGTGAAGTGTAATACTGTAGGAACACAGAGGCAGGCGGCCTTTGGATGGTGTTAGCTGATTTCAGGTTAGGTGGTGTACTTACGTGTACCCAATAGTTACAGAGTGTTCAAAAGATTTTCCGTTAGTTATGCACAATTATTTATATAAATTAATGTTTATCAGACCTATGGTAATCATATAACTACTTCTGTATATGTTCCAAATATGACGAAAATGTCCATTGATACACGTTTGTCATTCATGTAATAAGTTACTATATGTCATTCGGTTTAGGATGTTTGAATATTTAAGAATAATTAAATGAAATGCAGAAACTAGAGCTTGTCTAGTAATTATTTTTTAGTTTTAGAAGATGTGTTAAAACAAAAATGGTCTAGCTGCAGATTTAATAAAGGTTGATGTTGTTGGAACCTGTCATATATTATTAATCTCCCTTCTCAACCTTTTCAAATTTCTAACTTCACAAATGTGGATCCTCTAATCCCTCTTGAAGCTTTTGTCACTCAAAATTAATAAAGAGCTAAATAAATTAATTAAAATAAAATTATTATTTAATCACACATTAAAGATTATATTTAAAATAATATATTAAAAATAATTATTTTTATTCTTTAAATTTTTGAGCACTTTTTAAAGAATTTAATATATTTCCTAGTAAATCTTTTAAATCATAGTTTCAAGGCACTTGAAATGTAATTAGTAAATCTTTCTGTATAAACTGAAGCTATCTCATTTAAACAGCTTTTTAAAACCTGTGGAGTTTTCTTTTTAAACCTCTAAAACCCAGGGGAAGTTGCTGGTTTCTCAAACTACCTCTTAGGTCACATCTCTCTCCAAGAAAGAGCAGTTGCCCCACCTCTTATCCATTCATATGATTATGATATTGTAGACAATTTTGTTTTAAATTGCAGTGCCTATATGAAAATGGAATAATATAACAATGGAACACGAAACAGCTTCTCAAGTGAGAATGTATTCCAAATCTTTAGGGAAAGATGTACTGTTCACTAAATGGAGGGGAATTAGACATGCGAGTGAAAAAATGTAAGAGCCCTGCTTTATTTTAGGCAGTCAGGGTGACCCGAGACTGAAGAGCAGGAAGGGGAGGGCCGTTCACAGCTGACTGAGCCCAATTCCTTGTTGCAGTGGTTCAGCTGAGGGTTACGGAGACACGTTCTTGGATAGAACAGCTGAGTAAATTAGGAAAAGTAAATAGGGAAGAAGGCAACTTTTTAAATTGTGCCCTCGTTTTTATTCATTTCTAAATAACTGCAAATTTAGCATTGATTTCCTATTTAATGGAAAAGATATTCAAACGCTGCTAGCGTTTATATGATTGCAAATAAAGAGAGAGCTTCCATGGGGAGATGGAACCAAACGAGGCAAGGTGAGAAGTGCAAGGTGCTTTGTTAGTTAGTATCTATTTTTGTTGCAGTTTGGGACAGGAGAGTAACCTATATGATTTCTGCTTCCTGTAATTATTCTGCTTTCCTTCTGGCCCCACACATGATCTGTCCTTAGGAGTGTTCCAGGAGTGTCAGATAAATGAGTATTTTTCGTAAATTAATGACAACATGTGATATTTTTGTTATTCAAATCTTCCTAAATCCTTAGTTTTATTAGTTTTCTTTAAATATATATATATACATGTAAGTAATATGGATATCATAAACTATATTAGTAAAATTGGAAAAATCACATTTCCTTTATTTATAAAAGTGTTTGTGTTTCCATCTGTGCAATGTATATAAAGAAAAGTCCTTTAATTTTCTATCATTTCACATTAAGATTTTCCTATGTATAAAATACAAAACAATTGCCTTTAATCTTTATCATTATCCTGTCCTTTTATCATTATAAAAAGGCTAATGATAAAAGGATAATGTCCATTTATCATTCCATTTTCCTATGTATAAAATACAAAACAATTGCCCTTAATGTTTATCTTTAGCCTTTCCTTTTATTATTATAAATATCCTTTCTTTTTTTTCTTCTTTCTTTTAATTCTTGAGATATACTTGCTTATTCCTTATTATCCACCTTTCTCAGAAATTGTTCATAGGTGTGATTTCCCTGTAGAGGATATATCTATATTTTGTTTTTAAAAATAACATTTGAATGTTCATTCTTTAATAAAACATCAACTCAATCACATCTTATAACTTATATTTTAATTTTATATAATATTTTTTCATTATTATGTTTTATATTTATTGTGCTCTCTTCGGTTGCTTCCCTTTTTAACTAATTATTCGAGACTTTAAATTGCAGTAGAACCACTGTAAGTTGACACTGAAGGGACTGTAAGGAACATATGGAGGTGGTCAAAGTAGGGAACTAAGCCTACTGTGCTGATATGCACACATGGGGCATGTCTAGTCCAGGAAAATTAGGTCAACTGCAGGAGGTGGTCAAGGTAGAGAGGTGGTCAACTGCAGAGGTCCCATTGTGCTTACTTAACCAAATAGTCTCCATGCCTAGGAAGGAAAGGAGCCACTTATGGACTAGGAGGTAAGAGCAACAAAAATAATAGTCAATAGCCATCATGTCTCGTATGGCTAATTGCCCTTAGTAGTATCAGTGTCCTGAGATTCCTATGATTCCGCTGAGATACCTCCAGGCCACACTGTTTCCTTTCAGTTACTCACCTCCAATTTATGCTACAATACATGGCTCCTCTCTTTTCTTTGGGGGAACTTATTGAGGATGAGAATTAGGATTTGTTTAATTTCAGGGTTACATATTATGCTTTTGAAATGTAATTCTGTGGGAATTAAATACCGTATTAACATCTTTTTAAAAATGACAGGGTTTGTTTGGTTCTGTATTCTGTGAACTTAGAAAATCTTAAATGGGGTAAGGTTGATCATATTATGACTCCCCCCCCCACATATACTGATCTACAAATGTTGACAAAAATTATAATTATATGAATACATAATGAGGAATAGTTTTAAAATGTAATTTTAACTCGTATTTTCAATTTCCAAAACATCTCATAAAATAATGGAATTCATGTAAGTTTTTAAAAACATTAAAACTAGGAAAATGTAGTAAGTAAATTTAGTAGTAAGTTTAGTTTAATGGTACAGACTCACTAGGGCAATAGTCTCCAGAAAATGAAGAAAGGGGAAGTGATCGGTAATGTTAATTCAAAGAAAACTTGGCTGACTACGTGAGGGGAGACTTACATTTTTAGAAGCACTATGATAAAATTTAACCCCAGGTAGGGAAATTTGGATGATGGTTATGATAGTTTTGGACTATCTCGGGGCTTCAATCAGTTTTTTCCTCAAATTAAATTATACAGCAATAAATTCTGTATAAACACATATTAATTTGAACCCCTTTCCTGTTGAAAACAAACTAGCAGGTGTTATCCATGATTGATCTATCATGGGAATTCCAGAAGAGCAGTCAGTCAAAGGTGACTGAGATTTGTTACCTGAGTTTCCAAGAAGAATAGCAGTGTTATTTACGGGAAAGCCCAGGTTTAGACAAGTCAAGTTATATATGATGGCAAACTGTTGAATTGATTAAACCTGAAAGTCATTTCAAATTCAGAAACGAGATTATGTCAAAACTAGGAAAACGACGTTCTAAAACCACACACAGACATACAAATACACACAGTTCAAACCATATCTGTATAGTTTATGTACAGACAATAATGTTCAAATCAGAGATATTTAGTTTACATATTTGTCTGGTTTTAGAACAGATGTCTTCTATGGACAGTACTCGGAATGAATTATTTTCTCTTTCAAGATCTGATTTGTGTAATCGGGATTTCTGAAAAGAGGGACATTCCAAAGTAAAGTCCTAACCAATTGATAAATCCTTATAGGAAATTCCAAGGATTTTTAAATAGGTTTCCTTCGCTGCAGTCCCTGTAACTCTTTCATTCTCTCATCCAGCTTCACAGCTAACCCACGCCAGGCTGAAGAAACCAGGACAAGGAAACATTATTTCCTGGCAGCACAGCAAAAGAAGGAGAGGTTTCACAAACATTTTATTGTCCGTTTTCCTACTGTGTGTTATGATGTTTGCATGGTTATCTTCCATATGCTAAAGAATCCTCCCTTAAACAGAAAATTCTTAAATAATTTATTTTTAGCAAAACACTGTCACTAGTATGCTCCTAACATCTCTGGTGTGCTCAGCTTCAGTGAAGATGCTTCTCTGTTGAAAGTTGCTTCTGGTATTATATTTTACTCTAGTTCCTGTATCTGTTAATATCTAAATGCTTCTCATGAGATACATTGTATATCATCTCTTTTTACAAAGATATACATTGTGTATCATCTCTTTTTACATTGTATATCATCTCTTTTTACTGTTCTGTAGGCTAGAAGCCAAAGGGCGGAGTTATAGGCGACACTCAACCCACCTTAATATTGAATGCTTTCCCTGTGGAAAGTCTAGGGGTAGAGAGGAAAAGAGCAAGTAACTCAAGAAAATTACACGCTATAAATCTTTGAAATAGATTCTACCTGTGTTTCTCCTTTTGTTATTTTCAAGTAAAGATAATATGGACTTTCCAAAAGACAGCCCTCGTGGTGGATGTCTGTGGACATGTTAGGGGTGAGTGAGTTGCTGCACTGGGGTGGAATTACGGCATCAGAGGTTTCAGAGAGCTGCAGAAATGATGCAGTGTCTCTCAGATTGAATTGCAGTGCCCTTCACAGATCAGTGGATACTCATTCCACCAGTTTGTCATCTCTCTAGGTGATGCCCTCTCTCCAAACACGGCCACAGATAGTCACCAGGGATGACCTTCCAACAGTGCTGCAAACTGCCTTGCTCCTGACCACAAACTAGGTCAGGTGCACGCCTCAGCAAAGTGGCAGAGAAGGAGTAACAGCACTTCTGGAATTTTTAGAAAATGTATTAGAAGTGGGAAGGATTAACACCTACCTGAGACTATCGTTTCTCTTGCTTTTGCATTTCTGTGGCTTTTCTAACTGTCCTTACATGATCTTATGGAGAATTTTCCTGAATACTCCTATTTTTTGTATCATTGTCTTCCCACCTGCCATAAAAGGCCCCTTTCAGTGCTAACCCCCACATCCACCCCCTCATATAAGTGTTATCAGGTATAATTTTAATTTTTTTTAAAGCAGGAAAGAACATTATATGTACACTTAAAATCTGGAAATAAAAGATATACTTCTAGATAAATTTGGAAAGGGAGGGGCTAGAAAGAATAAAGGCAGGGTGAGCAGAGGAAGAGGAGGGGGAAAAGGAGGCAGAGAGATTTCCCGCACCCTCAGAGAGGAGAGAGAGGGATTGGCTATAAAATCTTTAGAGACCAGGCTCCTTTATTCCATGAATATTTACAGAACATCAACTATAGGCAAACATTGACATAATCATTGAAGATAACATTGGGACAAATATATCATTTTATGAGGAAACAAAAGCATTATCTACAAATCAATTATGAGATAAGTGTACTCATTACCACCACTCCTAGTAAAGTTGAAGATCCTAGCTAGTACAATTGTGATAACTTAAAAATCCCAATAGTTTGAAAAAAAAAAATACAAATTTCATTACTTCTGAGTTACCAAGTGACTTGCAAGTTACCAAAAACAACAGAAAATTCAGCAATATAGCTGTCTGGATGTAATAGCTTACACATTCATCTACTGAAGGATATATTAATTTCTTCTGAGTTTTGGCCACTATAAAGCTGCTATAGACAGCCATAAAAGAGTTTTGGTATGGACATGAGTTTTCAGTTCTTTCGGGTAAATCCCAATAAGTGTGATTGCTGGCGAGCTTGGTGCAGTGGGTACTACTGGGGGACCACTTCATTGGATTGAGAGGTGGTTACATATTATTTCTGGGTGTGTCTGTCCAGGTGTTTTTGAGGGGACTGACAGGTGATTCCGTGCACTGAGACAGCAGGACCCGCCCCCAGTGTGGACTTCATCCACAAATGTCCATACTCCTCTTACAATTCACCTTTAATTATAATTGTATTCCAAGGAGCTGTCAACAGTCTATTCAGAAAGGAGAGAGAAGGATTGGCTATAAAATTTTTAGAGGCCAATGTAAAATTCAGGATTATTATTCAAAATAATCTAAAGAACTTCAAAAAGGCAAATAGTAGAGTGTTAAAACAAGTGGGTCTCTAAGTGCAGAACCTTTGTGACTCACCGACAGGTTGCACACCCGTGAAACTGGAGTTAGGGGAGGAAGTTAAGGTACAGATATAAAAATTGATCCCGCTTCACACAGGGGCCAGACATGATGGATTTAAAGATATAAACCTGATTTGTAAGTAGAGGAATTCAACACCATATCACAAGCTCCTGGGACAGCTATTGCAACAGTGGCCTAAATCATTGTGTTTTGAATAAATTAGCTATTAATATCCCCAAAATAAAGCTTTATATATGTTTTATAGCAGTTATAGAATTCTAAAGAACTCTTATTTTTTTAACATATACATGAGTTTATTAGGTTTCTACTTTTTGCCTTCACAAAATTAAAAAGGCTTAAAATTTAATAACAATAACAATGTTGAAGAAAAGGACTAGAGGCTCAGCACCTGTGGCTCAAGTGGCTAAGGCGCCAGCCACATACACCTAAGGTGGCAGGTTCGAATCCCCAGCCCGGGCCGCCAAACAACAATGATGGCTGCAACCAAAAAATGGCCAGGCGTTGTGGCGGGCGCCTGTAGTCCCAGCTACTTGGGAGGCGGAGGCAGGAGACTCGCTTGAGCCCAGGAGTTGGAGGTTGCTGTGAGCTGTGGTTTCACAGCACTCTACCCAGGGGGATAGCTTGAGGCTCCGTCTCAAAAAAGAAAAGGACTAGAAATAAAAACCTTGTAAAGAATGAACGAAGATAAATACATTCAGAAAAGAAATCAGATGATTGCTGCATCGAAATATTAAGCAATAATAATAATAATGCAAAGAAAGTAACATTCACATTGTCAAATAAGAGTATGTCTATTACAGAATGCCTTGACTCTGAGATTCAGTGTGTAGTCATCAGTTCACCTCTTCTTATTATTTTTTCTCCAAGGTCTCAAAGAATAACAGCTAACATTTATAAATGAAAGTAAAAGATAATTTCAAAAATCAGATCATGCCAAATCTTATAGACAATAGAAAACGAAGAAATACTTCAAAATCATTCTACTTCATCTGGATGCACCTGATATTAAAGGACTCCGATTTTATGTATTAGAGGATTGTATAGTCCTCTGACAGCATGCAACTTTAAAATATGAGAAAGAAAAAGATTCAGAAAACGTATTGGAATAATCCCAAATGTTATGATTTGGCAAAGAGGGGAAGAAATCATAATAACAAATCAATATGATTTGTTTTTAAATAAATAATCACAGATAAAATTTGTCCTCATCAGCAAGTCCTAACGTGAGGTTTTTATTTTATGCTGTTTTCCTCTACCATGAGCTTGCCAAATGTCAGATTAATTAGCAGGCTGTGCTGCGATTAGAGCCTCCTCTCTTCTAAAGAGGTCTTAGGAGTAGCTGAGCCAAAGAGAAATTTGCCCACACTTGCTAAATGTAAGACTCTCTTGAAAGAGGAATGGGGAGAAGGTGTCCCTGCTGCAGTGAGTAGAGGCTGTGTGTGTGCTGGTGGTGACAGGCTTGGGGGGTCTTGGTGAGAAGACTCTGAGAAACAGAATTGTAAGAAGGGCAGCTTTCAGAGACATTGAAATTGCTACCCGTCCCTGGTGCACCCTCGGAACTGTCGGGCTCCACAGGAGGACAGAGAATCCTTTTCTTTTTTTCTTTTTTTTTTTTTTTTTTTGAGACAGAGCCTCAAGCTGTCCCCCTGGGTAGAATGCCATGGCCTCACAGCTCACAGCAACCTCCAACTCCTGAGCTCAAGCGAATCTCCTGCCTCAGCCTCCCAAGTAGCTGGGACTACAGGCACCCGCCACAATGCCTGGCCATTTTTTTGGTTGCAGCCATCATTGTTGTTTGGCGGGCCCGGGCTGGGGATTCGAACCCACCACCTTAGGTGTATGTGGCTGGTGCTTTAGCCACTTGAGCCACAGGCGCCGAGCCCAGAGAATCCTTTTTCCCAGAGAATCCTTTTCATGGCAACTTCTATAAGCCACGTCTCTTAATCACGTGTTAGTGGAAAAACAGAGATCATCCGGGGCTGCCTCTCTTGGGTCCTATCACTAAAATAAGGGACTCTATTCCTCTTTTTAAAAGGCTTGCTTATTATCTGCCTAATCTTCCTCAAAGAGGTAGCAAATGAAAGTGATTATCTGTTAATTTATCAAATCAAGGAGTTATTAATCATTTTACGGCCATTTGGAATCTGATATATTAGCTGCAAAATGTAAAATGCATGCTATTATAAAGAAAACCTATTATGTCTAAATGGAACTACCAACATATGGAAAAAATTATGGTAGAGTACTATTTAAGTGTGTCATTTTTCATACCTTAAGTGTCATAATTTAGCACTGGGTCAACTAAGTATCATAAATCTGAGGTAGGAATGAATGTTAAATTGTTGAATGATATCTGAAATAACTGCATTGTCACATGAAATTAATTATCTGCAAAATATATTGATAATAATTTCACAGGTACAGCTAATAGTATGCTATTATCAAGAGAGAAACTTCTAGACAACTTAAAGTCACAATGAACATACTCTTCTTCAACATTATTTGCATTCTTAACCATGAACGCTTTTATTAGACTGTGATTATATTGTTTCTTAACCTCACCCTCTACACATTAAAAAAATACACTCATTGTGGCATGACATCAATTTAAAATTTGTGCCCTTAGTAGGCACAATATTCCTTTCTCAAAGCCCCTCAGCCCCAAAGTGCCATCTTGCAAGCAGAGAGCACAGCCTTCTGGGACACCAAGCCTGCCTCCACCCTCATCAAGGACTCAGCCTCCACCACTGTGAAAAACAAATTTCTGCTCTTTATAACTTACCCAACCTCAGATATTTTGTTATAACCTCACGAAATGAAGTACGATGTATGAATTCTGGGTTAATTTATTTAAATTATACCTTCTTTCTGGTCAAAATTTCTCATAAGTTTTAGAATTGCATGTCAGTATTAGTTTTCACAGATTTGAACTACATAATGGAAGCATTGTTTTTGTTTACTTTTACAAAGTCTTTATAGTTATTTTACCTGGGATTATCTCTCCCATTGTTCTTAAAGCTAACTACCACTGTCTTTGTGAAATTATGCAAAACCTGAAGTACTTTATGTGTGAATGTGTGTGTGCATGTGAATATGTGTGTGCATGTGTGTGCATGTGAGTGTGCATGTGTGAATGTGCCTGTGTGTGATTGCATGCATGTGTGTGCATGTGTATGTGTGGGAATGTGTGTGTGCATGT